>NC_134788.1:35289202-35581702 GCF_046742065.1 Oratosquilla oratoria
TCTCAATTTGAAAAACATCACGAGGCTTGATCGACTGTAGAATGTCCAAAGCCCCAGCAAGACTCGGTTGTACAATAAAGAGTCCTCACACAGCAAAGGAAGAATCTCAATTTGAAAAGCATCACGAGGCTTGATCGACTGAAGAATGTCCAAAGCCCCAGCAAGACTCGGTTGTACAATAAAGAGTCCTCACACAGCAAAGGAAGAATCTCAATTTGAAAAGCATCACGAGCCTTGATCGACTGTAGAATGTCCAAAGCCCCGGCAAAACTCGGTTGTACAATCTCCAACCCAAACACGCGCGCGAGCGTTTGTGTGTGTGGGGGGGGATAGTTGTTCGATTAGTCCTGTGGTCATAAGGTGAATGACTCCAACACGAAGCTGTAGCAGACAACTGTCTCTCTCCCATTTTCTTTCCTTTTGCCTGCCCTTGTGCTAGAGCTTTCCACTGCTCACTCCATGAGCCCCGAAGAAGGTACCCACATACACGGAAACGCTTGGAACGTTCGGAGTTTTTATGTCCCCTGGCGTTTAGGTGGTATTTTGCGCGCGCGCACACACATCACACCTATTAGGAGAGAGGCCAAACGCAGAGTAAGGGATCCAATGTATTTAATAAGAGTAGGGAAAATGTTCGCCAAGCAGACGTTTACTGTGTGCCATGTTTAGGTTGTAAAAAGGTCTACACTGGTGAAAGTTTCCGTGGTATTGATCAAAGAATATTGGAACCAAAAGGTTTCCTGTCGCCATGCTCTTCCTTTGTAATTCCTCTCTCTCGAACACACCATTACATTGACGTCAACCAAACAGGGCTACAGAACACCTTATCAAGGAATTAAACATAAATCAGAAAAAGTACACGCAAACATATGCATGTTGAACTTGAATCTATACACATAGAAGTGGGGACGCACAGCAGGAGAACAATGTCCAGATTATGCGCAGGGAAATGTGGAAGCACACGAACCTCTGGATGGGAGGAGGGCTTTAAGAGGTCATGAAAACACATTAAGAAAGACCACATGTCTAAAGAATGTGAAGAAATACAGTTTTTCATACACATGCATGAATACATGGAATATCCTAGACCAGTGGTTCACAAACTTTTTTTGACCGCGACCCAAATCCAGATCTGGTGAAGATGTGGCGACCCAAGAAGCATCAAAAAGCAAATTCGAAAGTCTTCTTCTATTGAAAACACAAGTGTAGGGAAGCTTTTGATTGAAATTATTTTGTTTCTAACAAGGTCTCGCGACCCATTCTTGAACACTTCGCGACCCATTCTTGAACACTTCGCGACCCATAGTTTGGGTCGCGACCCATAGTTTGGGAATCGCTGTCCTAGAAGGTGATATAGCTCAAACTAGAACAATACATGAATTCAAACCTAGACATGATAATTAGAAATCAAGGTTATAGACCAAGTCGGAACCGTACATGAATTTGGGGCAAGGTAGGATAACATTGGAGAGCAGGAGACGGGATTCTCGAGCGTTGTTCCTCTCCTGGTCACTACAATCAGGCTACCAGACAATTGTGGTCAGCAAGACAGCTGGATGGACGTATGAAGTGTAAAAGACGCAGTAGAGAATTGTTAGCAGTTAATCTATTTGTTAGAAGCTGTCCAATTGAAGCAGCCTGCTAGACCTCTAGGAATTATGGTCTGAGTGGTGAGGTCCGTTTATGTTCCATTGTTATTTTATGGTACATGTATATGTACATATAAACCTTGCATGCAAATATATGTAAATGCAGTTTTGCGGTTTATTTCTGATAACCTGATTGGGCGTCTCCACAGTTCACTCGGTGTGGTAGTTGACAAGAATGAGTCATGTTCACACGAAATGGATCATGGATTAGCTAGGTAAGACCACCCGCTCGCGCGGGATCGGTTTTTGTGTGTGTGCGGGGGGAAGAAGGTCTGTAAGGAAATGAAAAGATAGTAGTTTATAAAGAGGGCTATTGCCAGTGCGATTTTTCGTGAGCGATTAGGGGCGGTTGGCGGTCGTGGCTCGGGAGAGATGGGCAGGAGACTTGGGGTTGGAGACTGGGACTAATGTGTAACCGTGAGGTTACGTAGGAATATCTATTCTTCTTATCCTCATCCAACAAAGTTAGAAAACGAGTAGGAGGCTTAGTCATATGGAAAGATAGAGAAATCGGAAATGATTTTAGTGGTAGGTTAACTGAAGTGACATGATGTAGTAGGAGAGAAAGTTAGAAACGAAAATAATTTCAGTAGAAGACAAAGTTTATGTAATTGTTTGTGCCTGATGTAGTTGTGTTAGTTTTTGTTTGCGATATCAGGTAAATGCAGCCCCTCGACCTACTATTGACGACTGCTGGCCAGGAGACCCGACGGGTGAACTTCTCGCATCTTAGGGGGGGGGGGGTTATACGGTCTAATGGTCCGTCGAACGCGGTTCGACAGACACGTGTTTAAAGTGATGTGTGAACGGGGTATTTGGTTGTCGAACAACGTGTTCGACAACCGTTAGACCGTGTGAACCCCCTCTTAGGGTGCGTTTACACCGAGCGACTCTGGGCCGATCCTCGCCAAATGCTGTGAACTTGAATAGCCAGAAGAAGACTTTGTTTGCAGCATTCTAAGAACACTTTATCAATCTAACATTCGTAAAGGTTTAGCTCCTTTCATTTCGTCATTCGGTTCCTCAATATATGACGCAAAGGTAATTTGACTTCTGAAGATTGAAAAAAAAACAACAACGAAAGATTGTAACAACCGACGTCGTTTTGTACTTAAACGAACTCACAACGGATGAGGAGAATCAGCCGAGACTAGCTCGGTGTAAACGCGGCTTTATGTCCGCTGCCGCATCACCTGTGGAGCGTAGCGAGACCCCTAAAGGTGGGTTTCTTGGGATGGGTTGTTTTGCGCGCGCACTGAAACGCCTCAGATTTTTGCCCGCGCGTTTGCCCTTCATTGACAGATCAACGGATCCCTGACGCATTACGTTCCCGTCCGAAGCTTCCTCTATGGTCATCCACCATCTCCGAAACTTCCTCTTAGTCATCCACCATCTCCAAAACTTCCTCTTAGTCATCCACCATCTCCGAAACTTCCTCTTAGCCATCCACCATCTCCAAAACTTCCTCTTAGTCATCCACCATCTCCGAAACTTCCTCTTAGCCATCCACCATCTCCAAAACTTCCTCTTAGTCATCCACCATCTCCGAAACTTCCTCTTAGTCATCCACCATCTCCAAAACTTCCTCTTAGTCATCCACCATCTCCGAAACTTCCTCTTAGTCATCCACCATCTCCGAAACTTCCTTTTAGCCATCCACCATCTCCGAAACTTCCTCTTAGTCATCCACCATCTCCGAAACTTCCTCTTAGTCATCCACCATCTCCGAAGCTTCCTCTTAGTCATCCACCATCTCGTGTGGAAGCTTCAAGGAGTCTGTTTAAGGTGCAGAAGCGGGAATTCCCTCCCCCCCCCCATCACACCCCGAGTGCGACGTTGCCAGTTTGACCCCCAATTATCGTCAGTCACCTAGTGACACCTCGGTGTTTCAACATTAGGGGAGGGGGAAGGCACTGTTGCCACGTCTCGCAGAATCGGTTCAAATCGTTGTTACAATTAAAAAGAAATGCTGTTTTTGGTATGCGATCTCAACCTGATAGTAGCGATCTATGTTCATCATAACTTTTTTACTGTTTCGGTATACGAACTCATTTATGGCGTGATCTCAAAAATTGGGATTTTGCTTTGGTATGCACAAAAAAAAAAAAAAAAAAAAAAAAACTAACCTAACCTAACAAATAAGCAAGAAATGAGTGTTGTGTTAGGTTAGGTTAGGATTGCATACCAAAGCAAAATCCTAATTTTTTAGATCACGCCGTAAATGAGATCGCATACCAAAACAGCACACAAAAAATGATACTCGTGGTACTGTACGAAAATAAATAAATGAATAAATAAGAGAGAGGGTCAAGTAAGGTGGCTGACGACGTATGCCACTACCTTGACCGGACTCCTTGGGAGTTTGCACCGCCGCGTTGTACGAGCGTGTAACGCTCGCGTCGTGTGGAAGACCCTATTGAATTCCATTATACTATGTTAAAAAGCCGCGTATTGGAACGCTCGTCTCAAAGACCCCCTCGGATGCTCTGCAGGACACAGAGGGAAGTTTTAGAAGTGCACACCCACGTGATAGAGATAGAGCAATAGAAAATTAAATATTCTGTAAACTATAACACATCAACATTATATACGCTCTTCTTGGCGGAAATCCACAACAGAGAAAGTTGCTAAAAAAAAACTGTCCTGGCTCCTGAGTGGTCCGTTTAGTTTTGGTGTGGACACTCTTGGTAACTACGCTTGCCAACTATAGCTAGCGGGTACGTAGACCTAAGTCGAGTCGTATGCCGACCGGTCTCCAGCGAGTTTTCCGAGCTTCTGATTGGTCAGTTGCCTTGAGCTCGGACGTCCTTGCTGACGACTATGCTTGCCAACTATGGGACATATAAAAGTCACGGCCAGGCTGGTTTAGACTGGTGGCGCGTCGCCATACTCCCTCGCTCCGTGTCGTTGAAACCCCCCCGGGAAAAAAAATGTATATAGCCCCCCAGTTGGATTCCTAGGTTCCATCTTGCCAGAGGCGCCATTAGACTAATGAATTTGAAACTTTAGGCTGACGACTTTAATACGATACCTGTCATCACAAGCTTCTTCAAAATCTGCCTGTTTCCAGCTGTCACACAATTTTTTTTCTTCATAGTGTTCTCATGTGCAACTGCTCTCAATTTGTCTTTTAAGAGTTCCTATATATACCTAATTGTTACTGTAGTAATGCAGGCAAGGACCAACTTGTGGTGTCGTAGTAGTTTTAGTTCGGAACAACGGCAGGACAAACGAAAATCAACACAAAATATCTAATCTCTTTCCTTTGGTAATTAGCCACAAGGTGCGACACTAGAAGCGTCACATGAGAAATATAGGTGAAGCTCGGACTAAGGCCACAGCTTAGTGGAGCTTATGCTTGTAGCTGGACGTGGAGCCTGACGTCAGCGAGGCGGTAGCAGATGATGACGCCGAGGCTCGATGGGACGGCTAGAGGATTGGACGAGGAGATGTTGTTGTGTGTGCTGGTCGGTACTGTTCTGCCCATCTCGGCGAAACGCCGACCTTTTAAGGGAGGCTGGCGGGAACGTGAGGAGCCATCTAAGTTCCTGATTGGCTGACCGCTGGCTGGCAGGAACACCCTTGCGAACTACGCTTGCCAACTACGGGAACTTGGAAAGGCTAGTTCCGAAGATTTCTTTGGTCAGTGTGTGACGGGTCGTAGGATGCATCACGTCACTACAGTGTCACGCCTATTCTCCAATCTATTACGCACCTCGGGGGGCACATGATGATTCATCTACAACTTCACTGATTTACCTTCCATATGAGAGTTTTCCAAAAGACAAGAGCTGTGATATAACCACACGCTGACTTGTAGAATTTCCTTTTCACTCGCCACTTTGAAAGGTGATCAAAATTTGAAAAGAAGTCATGTAAATATCGTCACACGATTGAAATCGTAGTCAAAACTTAAACTGACGTATCCTTAGAGAAACTTATTTCCCTTTTATTTATAAAATACATATTAACAATATTGAAGTAAGAATTGTAGGATTTGAGATTAGCTCTATTTTTGCGCATCGTAATAGTTTTTTTTACGTCGTTCACAAATGCTTATTCCAAATAATACTGAATTTCGAACCCGCCCTGCCATGTCTACGAAACTAAAATATGCGTCATACACTTTCTCATTACAAATATTCATAGCAACAATATATCAAACCTGTAATTGCTAAGTAATGGAAATTTCCTCGCAATCTTTATTATTGTATATTCTTTAAGCTCGGTATATTTGTCTCGTTTATTGAGATAAAGTTGTACTTTACAGATTGGTTTCTCATTGCGTTTTCTAGTGCATTAACGCCAGAAATAGAGCTAACAGGTCATTAGGTGTAGTTGGTAGGATCGTATCTAATAAAAGTGCAGAGGTAGTTGCCAAAATATCTGGCGTTAGTTAGACCCATCCTTGACTATGCGGTGCAGTTTTGGTCTCCGTCCTGTAGAATGGACATCAATTCACTAAAATCCGTAGAGGATATTGACCTTACAAGGATAAGCTTAGGCATCTTAATCTACACTCTCTGGAAAGATGCAGAGTGCGGGGTGATCTAATAGAGGTGTTCAAGTGGATCAAGGGTTTTAACAAGGGAGATGCAGACAAGGTCATCATAATAAGACAACAGGGCAGGACTCGCAGTAATGGATTTAAATTGGACAAAGTTAGATTTAAGAAGTAAAGGCAATATGTAAACATAGGTGGGGATGATAGTAATATAATAATAACAATAATTTTATTTGGCAATGAATCAATATACATGAAGTGCAGATAATGAAAAGAGCACGCAGTTCGAAATAATTACATTTGCCAAGGATAACAAAAAAAAAAAAAAAGCATGTAAGCATATTTCCATTGTGGTAATGGACATCGAACTCTCAGTATAGGCATTATGGTCTCTTGCAGACTCCTTCATTCTTATGTTCTCATGTTGTGTTACATCTAGATTATCGTAGGATATGAAATTGATTATCATTGTACTCAATGTCTAATATTGCCATGTAAACAAAAGCATGGCTGACATAGGAATTTAGAACATACCGTCACATGCAGTATTAGAGGGGGATATTTCACGATTCCAATATTAATTAATAAGATGACAAATAAACATTTTAACATTGTGCAGTTTTGTGAAGATGGCAGTCGATGACGTGAATGGCAATAACAGCGCATGTTCAAAATATTTTATTCTCTCGAATGCTAGCGTCTCAAAACAAACAATAAAATCGATAGTAATTCAAATCGTCACTAAACTTACAATCATAAATGCTAGTTTGTTCATTGACTGATCATTACGCTGTTTAAAATACGATAGAACTCTGAAACCAATGAGGTACACTTCAATATTAATTCCTCACAGCAAATATTGTTCGTCATTTATATATAATTAGCATCTACACGTAATTTTCAGGATCTGACATCGGCGTAATCAGCGGTTTCTTCTATCGGGAGTACTCATGCTAGCCACGTCATATGATCATCTTTAAATAGTAAGTACAGTTCATTAAGCATTCCTCCTTTGGTATTACCTCAGTTCCACCCAGCCGGACTTGCTTTTTGCACCAGGTACAGAAATACACAATTCGCTCTGATGAATGAAATCGAAAGTAGCCGCCATCCTCAATCCCATCACAGTGGTGACTGCCCCTTCGCAAAGCAATATTAAATGGCATTAGCCTGGGTAGTCTCTTAACCTCCTCTAACAAAGAGAATGGACTTATGCTAAAATGTCAGTTGATCATTTTAGTATGTAGGAAAATTCGTTAGACACCTGAACTTATGCTGAGAAACTGGATAACCGTATCACTATTGAAGAGGTGACAGAAAAATTAATGAAATTGCCTGGGAGCAGCCAGAATAAAAGAAAAAAGTGCCAACCAGTATGGAGGGAATCACCCAGAGAGAAAGCTTAGGTTCTTCGAACAGAGTATCATAATAACTGGCTGCTACTGCTGCTACTATGGTATTTTACTTATCTTAGGGAACCCTGCCACCATTAAAGGTTAAACATGTCTCAACCAGGGAAGGGTGGGGGTTCTTGTACATTACTTGTAGCTGCCCCAATAGACAATTTTATTCAGCTGAAGGAAGCCTCCCTTCCATTGTTCAAGGCAGTCATATAATGTATTTTTTTTTTTTTTTAATGTCTTTGTTATCAAAAGGGTGCCTTAAAGAGTAATGAAATTATGTGACAGGAGCGGCTGGAATAAAAGGTTAGGTGCTGTCTCCTGGTATCGAATGCCATAGCCGAAACTGGGTTTTTAACTACCCTTTTGCACCTGACAAGTTTTAAGTAACTGTTTGGGATGAACCTATACACCAGGTGATGCTTTGTTCGTTATAGTCCGGGTCGGGGATGTGTTATCAGTCTAAGTTGCCCCAGATCTCTTCTGCAGGAGATCTTCACCCACCAGGTAACCAGCTGTGATCACAGGCTCAGCCCTTAGATTACTTAGAGAAAGTTTGTATGTGTTATTGTAAAATATAATATTAATTTTTAGATTCAATAATTTTGCTAGAGAGGGGGGTTTTCCTCAACTGAATAATATCGGCCAGCAGTATCTGCAGCAGCTCACATCAATGACTAAAGTTGTACAATGTTGTGAATGGGTTGGGAATCAAGAAAAGCCGCAAAGTGGGTTTCTTATAGCTGAATAAAATTCTATGGCAGCAACCAGATTACACTGACTAGCATGTGGGGATCTTAGCAACGATTACCAATTTTGATGCAGTTGATACTCATGTTTATTTGACTGCAATGGAGGGTGTCAGTTTTCCCCATTTTTACCAGATTGCCAAGCTAAGTGGCAGACACTACTAGTCAGTGAATTTAAATTCAGACCACTATCATGCAAGGTAGGAAGTAATACAGTATATTAGCAAGCAGAAATTGGGGGAAATTTGATCAAAATGCAGCTAGATGTAACTATATGCTCTCAAAGGTTAAATATTTTCTCTGTATAACTGGACAAAAAATAATTCTAAATGAATGCATACGTATGCTGAAATCCTGCCCACAGTTTACCGCATTTATTATGGCAATGTGTATAATTTTTTTTTTTTTTTTTTCCATTGAAAGAATGTATAGAAAAAAGATCATTCAATGAGATATAATTTGCTTATTCTTTATTTTGGAGGAAAAGATTTCAGTAGAAGAGGTGAAAGGAGTGGATTAAGCAGTCATTGTGTCAATTGTTATGGTTGCAGGTGAGGGCATTGAGGCCTCACCTACAAAAATATTCATATACAGTATTCAACCATATTCAGATATTCAGAAAGAATATTGTGAAGAAGCAATAGAAATTCGGTGTTTAAGGACTCTGTACATGGTTAAGAAATATAACAAGGACTGACAATTTGTGAATGGACTGCAGAGGGGACTGATGGAAAAAAAAAAAAAAAAAAATAGAGCAGGTCAACATGAGGTGATCAAGTCATGTTATGAAATTGAATGAGAGTAAATATCCTCAAAAGACTCTTGAATTATTGTTACCGGGAGTGAGAGCAAAGTGTAGATGAAGAAAAATATGGATGGAGTGAATGATGCTATTAGAGCTCATGGTCAAAATGTCAATGAAGCACTTGTGTGCATGAATAAATTGAGTTGGAGAAGAGTGTAGATTGAGAAAAGGACCTGTTTCATAAGAGGGATGTATTGAGGATGACTTGCTTGCTGGAGAAGAATTGTGGTGCAATTTTCAAGTGTGTTAAGCTAGAAGGATTTAAGAGGACAAGTATGATGAGATGTAAAAGTGGTTAAGAGATGCCTTTTCCAATACAGTCACTTTTGTATTTTATTTTGTATATATATTTTTTAGATGAAATTAGCAATTGCTTAGCATTTTGTGGTATGCTTTCACACCAGCATTTAATAACAAGATAATGGGGCCTGTGGACTGCAGTATGTAGACTTTAATTTTTGCCAAGCTTATTCTGTGATGGTATTGTTTTAGAGCTGACTAGCTTTAAAGTCACCCTATGGGGCAGAATTTTAACCAAACTCCTGCAAAGGGCATTAAAGGTCTTTGTCCCTTGAATAATTTGAAATGCACAGTGAAAAGTAAAAATATAAAGCATTAAGTTGTGCAGTGATCATTTTATTTAATTTTTAAAAGTATTGCATGGCACCACAGTTGATTCTCAGGTACAAACTATTGTATGTTATAAGGCATTTACTCTAAGGCAGTAAGATAGACGACATTTTCTATTTTGCCATTGGGGGTGGTTTGAAGAGGTTTCTTCCAATGCCAACATAGAGTCATGGAAAGACACACAGTTACACTTTGACAGGATCCCCATTGTGCCCATGGACTCCCATGTTGTCCCATGGCTATCATGGTGGCCATGGCCACAGCCAGCCTGGTTACCGAGGTTTAGCTGATTCCAAAAAAAGTATAATATGCTGGCCTTGGGCCAAGTATGTGGGAATTACAAAGGAATAGCATGCATGCCGACAGGAGACCTTTTGGTCCATATCTTGATCGGATGCGAAAAAACAAATATATAGATAAAATAATTATGAATAATAATAACATGATAATAATAATAATTGTAGGGTCATGGACAGATACACATATACACTTTTGCATTTGTTATCATATAGATGTAAGGGGAGTGGAGTATTAAGTTTGGTAATCTGTCTTGAAGAGTCCATTTTGTGATCTGGGTGCATGTATTGTGTGGTATAGGTTGTTGTAGGTGTTTGTGTAGTATACTGTAGGTGTGCTGCATCCTAACAATTCCCAAGAAGTTTTGTTGATTCATGAGCCAATATGATTTATTCATTTATATATTTTCTTATCATTATGTTTATTTTTGTTACACTAATGTAAGTACTCTTGACACGATTTGAAATGGCAATTGCCAATAGAATGGTAAGGGTGGAACCTTTATTAAATGTACAACATTTATACATTTCTGAATCCATTCTGAGATGTATGAATAGCATGAGGTTGTATCCTGCATCTGTGTACTTGAAAAAGCTTCCACAAGTGAAATGTACATATAATAAAGGTTCCATCATCACATGGTGTCAACTCTGACTACTCTTGATATGTCAATGAGCTTGTCAGTATACACTCTACCATTGTAACTAACTACACTGACAGCTATACAAAACTCAACTTCTGCTTCTTGTAAATGTTCAGATATTCAGCCACGAAGAAAATGAGAGTGATGAGTGAGGAGAATGGAGGAGAAATAAGGAAGAATGAGGTGAAGGCAGTTGTAAAGATGATGAAAGCAGGTAAGGCACCTGGTCTGGATGGATGTCATGCAGAATGTCTGAAAAAGGGAGGTTCAGTGATGGTGGACTGGTTGGTGAGGTTATTTAATGTTTGCTGGAGAGAGGGTAGAGTACTGGAGGACTGGAGTAGTGCCTGTATAGTTCCTCTTTACAAGGGAAAAGGGGACAAGTGTGAATGTAGTAATTTCAGAGGGATTAGCCTGTTGAGTGTAGTAGGGAAGGCTTATGGGAGAATCTTAATTGAGAGGATTAGGAGAGGAACAGAAGGAGTAATTGGTGAGGAACAGTGTGGATTTAGGACAGGTAGAGGTTGTGTAGATCAGATCTTTGTGGTAAGACAGATATGTGAGAAAGCTATAGGAAAGGGGAAGGATGTTTTTTGGGCTTTTATGGATCTGGAAAAGGCTTATGATAGGGTAGACAGAAAGGCACTGTGGGAGGTTATGCAGATTTATGGGATAGGAGGAAAGCTTTTGGGAGCTGTCAAGAGTTTTTATGTGAGTAGTAGAGCATGTGTTAGGATTGGAAATGGAGAGAGTGAGTGGTTTGAAGTAAAGGTGGGACTTCGTCAAGGATGCGTTATGTCGCCCTGGCTGTTCAACTTATACATGGATGGGGTGGTGCGAGAGGTGAATGCTAGGGTAATGAGTCAGGGATTGGAGATGGTTAAAGAAAATGGAGAAAAGTGGGAGGTGAGCCAGCTGTTGTTTGCAGACGACACTGCGCTTGTGGCAGGGTCAGAGGAGGGATTGAGGAAGCTGGTGGCAGAGTTTGGGAGAGTATGTGATAGAAGAAAGCTAAAGATAAATGTGGGTAAAAGTAAGGTGATGAGATGTACAAGGGGTGAAAGTGGCAGTAGACTGGAAGTGAACATTAAGGGAGAGCGACTGGAGGAAGTGGATAGTTTTAGATACTTGGGTGCAAGTGTAGCAGGAAAAGGTGGAGTGAAGGTGGAGGTAGAATGTAGATTGAGAGAAGCGAGTAAATGCCTTGGTGGTTTAAAGAGTGTAATGAGAAATAGACATTTGGGAATGGATGCGAAGAGGAGACTGTATGAAGGAGTGATTGTGCCAACAGCACTGTATGGGGCAGAAACGTGGAACATAAGAGAAGAAGAGAGAAGGAGTTTGAATGTGTTTGAGATGAGGTGTCTGAGAAGTATGGTGGGGGTTACTAGGCTAGATAGAGTGAGAAATGAGGAGGTGAGGAGGAGAACAGGGGTGAAAAAGGATTTGGGAGATAGGGTTGATGAAAGAATATTAGGATGGTTTGGACACATGGAAAGAATGAGTGAAGAAAGACTAGTAAAAGAGGTATGGAAGGCAGATGTGGAGGGAGTGAACATGAGGGGACGTCCTAGGATGAGGTGGATGGATGGGGTGAAGGGGGCTTTGGGGAAGAGGGGAATGTCTGTTGAGGAAGGAAGGGAGAGGACGGAAGACAGAGGTGAGTGGAGAATGGTTGTATATGGATGATGTTGTGACTGCATGAGGAGGAATGGTCGGGGGGGTGGGGGTGGGGTAGTATGTGTGAGTAAATTTTGACGCAGCCCGAAGGGATTTCTCCCCGTCCTCTCCTTATATGCAAAGGGGGACGGAGAGGGGGGGTCGCCGATTAAATGAAGCGGCCTTGCTGTGGATGTACTGTGTCTTGCGACACTGCTTCTGACCCAGGGCGGTGGGCAGGGTGCAGGGATGACCCGTCATCCAGGAGGTGCTCAGATGAGAGGAAGGGTGGGAGGGGTGTGGAGTGTATTTAGGGATGAAATGGGTGGGAGTGTTTTTATGCCTTTCCCTTTCTGGCTACCTCCCTTGGAAGGGGGAAAAAAGCCTTGGTATATGTATATGTATGTATGTTTACTTCTGACCCATTCTTTTCAACTAGCTTGACCTCTGTGCAGGATATAGTAAACTTTTGAACCCCATTTACCTGTAAACTGCAACATACATCATATGATAACAGTGTGTAACTGCGACATACATTATATGATGTGAAGGCTTTTTTAAACATTGTGGTCTATATTTCACCCCCATGTGTCTTAAAATGAAGTTTGGCATCACAGGGTGAACAAGCACACACACGAGACCTACCCACCCATACCTCCCTTAATTCTCCTCAGACATTGTGGAAAAGGCAAGTCACTCACTTCCTCACAACCCGTAACCCTCTACTTCTCATGGTGAAAGATGTAAGATAACTTACACAAAAACTATTCCTATGAAAAAAAAAAGGGACAATTCAAACAGCAGCGGTTAGCAGCAAAGTGCATAACCACTGCCCACTACCTCCAAGTAACAAATTACACAACTTTGTTACACCAGTACACCTTAACTAAAGCAAATTGTTACCTAATATTTGGTTTTCCGTTACTTTTCTGTGCAATTTTTCATTTTATAACTAAAAGTTTTTTTGTTTTTGTTTTTATGCCAATAATTGTGCAACATGGGTATGACTGCCGAAACCCTATTGCATAGTTTGTGGGTTAAGGACTTGGTGATTGGAACAGTGTATATGAATGACAGTGTGGCAAGACGAGTGGTTTATCCCCAGACAAGCCGTAGTGTTAATACCAAAATCTACAAACCAAGACAAGTACACTCCCACCACATAAGGGGCACAAATGTATAAGGTCTTAATTATAGTAATAAATACATTTTATACAAAAGTTAGGTCCAAGAAAAAAAAAATCTAAACAATTATAGCATGAGGTAAATTAATATGGATGAATAATAGAACATTAATGAAGATATGCCAGAATAAGTTCAGCAAAATCTTACTATGTAAACAATACTAGAATATAAGTAACAAATGTTGATTATGAATCATTTAGAAAAATGTGTAAAGAATTGAAAAATTCAAAGCAGTTTAAATCTTGCTGCCAGCGAGTTGGACCAAGGGCATGGTTCATTAGATTCCGCACTACAAAGTCCTCTGAGAGGGGCACTGTCCCAGCCTCCTAATGGGGGAGTTCCATAATGTTAAACTGAATTGTCAGTCATCATGATGTACATTTTTTTTCATATCTTCCATCATGTCATTTGTGTATGCATATACACAATATTACAGGTGCTGTGGCCAACCCTTGTGGAACTCTGCTGGTCACCACTTTCCATCATGACATCTGGTTCTTCATTACTCTTCTCATGCTTTGGTTGTTCAGGAAATATTTGATCCATGTAAGGAATTTACCATTTAGTCCTCCAGTATTCCAATTTACACTAAATTCTACTATGTGGTACCCTGTTATGCTTTATCCAGATACACACAGTCCACCCAACCCTCTCTGTCTTGCAGCACATCAACCACTTTTAAGGAAAAAAATAATAGATGATCTTCCATCTTCCAAATTGGTTCAGGATCCATTCAAACAGTTTTGCCTAGAAGTCTTCCAATGTTCCTGTTTCCCTACAAGTCTATGATGAGTCAATTTATCAAATGTTTTTTCCAAATCCAAATATACACAATTAACTCATTACTCTCTGTTTTGCAGGACATGAACCACTCTTGAGTCAAAATTTGGTTCATTTGATATTTATAATGGTCTTTGATCTCTAAAACCAAATTGTTTGTGTTTTTGCCAAATTGTTTTTCTCCAGTATGTTTAACCCTTTGACTGTTTTCTCACATAATTTAGCAATCATGGTAGTCAGTGATACTAGTCTGTAGTTGAGTGGTTTTGTCCTTACTTTCTCCTTTATGAATTGGTACTATCCCTTTATTCGGAAACCAGAATTAATCTCGGCATTTATTAAGTATCTAATTTCGGATACAAATAGATCCTGGAGTTTTTTCTTGTGTACATTTTACATTAGTTTGTGTGCTTCCTTTATTCCACATTTGTTTCATACAAACTGACAAAATTTTACATGTACAGTATTTCTCTGTTAGCTACTAAAAAAAATTCTTTTGAGGATTCATCAGAAACTTCTGTACATAATTTTAGCTTGTTTTAATGTTTCTTTTTATAAACTTTTCTCTCTGCTTTCCATTTAGGGATTCCTTCCATGCACCTCATCCTGTCATTAATAAACTTGTAGAATAGTTTAGTTTAATTTTTGTCCGTGTGACTTAATGTAGAAAAATTACCTGATGAGGACCACAATGGAAATAAGCGTTCATGCTTTTTGTGTTATCCTCGGCAATTTACATTTATTATTTCGAACTATGTGTTCTTGTCATTATTTGCACTTGATGTACATTGATTTATTGCCAAATAAAGTCTATCTATCTGTCTATCTATCTATCTATCTGCATTTGCCAATAATGCCCTTTTCATGGCACAGTGGAGTCCCTCCAAGGAGCAATACTTTCACCTATGCTATGCTATGCAACCTTTTTGCAAGTGATCTCCCAACATCAGATACAATGCATAACACTAAAGCATTTCCCCATGTACATGAACTGATGATGATAGCCCATCATAGCAACTACAGAATGATAGCAAAGAACACCCCTGCTTACTTAGATAAGTTGGAACAGTGGCTTAGAGATAATAGAATGGAGGCCTCACTCCAGAAATCATTAGTAACATTGCTCACTGTGGACAGCCATGGCTCAGGTAAACACCCATTGGTGGGGTTGAATAACCAAACCATTTCATTAGAGGAGAGCCTGGGGATTCTGGGCCTCAGTTTTGATACCAGCCCATATATCAAAGGTCTGACAGTGAAAATCAACAATTAAATAAACACACTGTGAGGATGCAGCCTGGATGGAAGGCAAACATTGATGGGAAGAAGTTGTTATTTTAAAGTTGGCACCAAAAGAATGGTAATGGCTCGCTCAGGCAGTGAGGGGGGGGGGGCGGCCAGGGAGGTGACGACAATGCTAGTCAAGTGGTGCCCCAAGGCGGTTTGAATCTTCGGCGATTTCTGTCCGCTAGGGAGGAATGTCGACGCCCTGGGAAGATGCCAGGACGTTCCCAGGACATTGAGCTGGGATGAACCTTAGATGGAACTAGGAATTACACATGCGTTCCCAGGAGACTTCATGCAAGCCAATGGGTTGTGGAATGGTACGAGACTCAGTTCTCCCACCTGCTGACCTCAAGGAAGCTTTATCTGACCCTACGCGGCCAGATGGGATGCAGGAGCCTTCCCAAGGGACATCATGCGAGCCCAGGGGTAGTGGGATGATGTGAGGACAACTGCTTAACACATACTCATACCAATGTCAAAGAATGTCCGATTGCAATCTGCAGGCAGCTCCTGAGAACCACACCCAGCTACACCTCCAGAGCATGGTTAACCCATTCAACTCCGATGACAAGATGTCTTGTCATTCGGTCAAATAAAACAAAAAATCATAATAAAACAACAAAATGTTTGATGATCAAACAGCACCAGAAAAATATGACGTCATCAGTCCTCCTCGAGGAGGACTGATGACGTCATATTTTTCTGGTGCTGTTTGATCATCAAACATTTTGTTGTTTTATTATGATTTTTTGTTTTATTTGACCAAATGACAAGACATCTTGTCATCGGAGTTGAATGGGTTAAGGTCACCATGCAACAGCACTGAAATAATGCCAACATAGAGTATAGGCATGGCCACAGAGACTATCATGCAGAAGACACTGAACACTTCCTTTTACACACTGCCCCACCCAAGCCACACTCAAACAAGAACACAATATTTCTCTCCTGAGTGACTTAACATTTGGCCAAACCAGTGGCTGATTTCAGTTACCAATTACACTGTCAACCCAGTCCTCTCTGTTTTATAGGACAGGTGCAGGTTGCAAATGCTTGAGATGCATACTGCTGTATTAGTTTTCTTGATGTATTTAGTAGGATGTGATTGTGCGATGTAATCAGATCAATGAGTACTGTAGGCTCTTGTACCTATCATTTTCATGTGGTGTTCTATGGGAAGGATTTTGGTTTCTGTGCGCAAGTGTTGTATCAGGGTGGTTTTGATGCATCCTGTTATTCTTCTCAATGCTTTGCTTTGGAGCTGTAGGTCTCCTGGGGGTGATAGATTGCTTAAAATTACATATTTGTTCCATCAGCCATCTGTACACTATACCACAAGCCAGACACAAAATTCTAGGGACTAAGTGATGTTTATTTGTTATATATCACTCTCTGTCTTCAAAGTTGAAATAATACCTCCAGAGCACTTTGGTGGCTTGGGCCTCTGAATACTCTGGGCAGCAATTTGTGTACGCGTGTGTTTATTCACCAAGTTGAATTAACTCACCTAATTGAGTGTTGTAGGATGTAAAGTGTTTATGATAATCATCTCATTTTTTCCCATAATTCAGTTCAGTAATTTGTATTGGCTCCCTATGTCAATCACCCTTTTGTGGCATGCCTTTTGGGTTCTTTTGTGTGTGCAATGGCTCCCTTCTCTTTGCTTTGCAGAAACGGTGGTTTTGGACATACTGTAGACAGGTGAGCAAAGGC
This sequence comes from Oratosquilla oratoria, assembly GCF_046742065.1. Taxonomy (NCBI): domain Eukaryota; kingdom Metazoa; phylum Arthropoda; class Malacostraca; order Stomatopoda; family Squillidae; genus Oratosquilla; species Oratosquilla oratoria. The sequence continues at coordinate 35,306,504 of NC_134788.1, forward strand.
GGCCGCATCATCAAGGGTGGGAGTAGCGGTGTCGAGGTCCTCTCAGTAGCTCCTTCGCTCGAGGGTCTTATAGAATCGACGTCATGGCCCTTCCTCCTTCAGCGGCTGAGGAGGAGGAGGAGGAGGAGGAGGACCTGAAGGTAGAAGAACGCCGTCGCCCTCACCAGTGCTCGCTCTGCGGTGCCGGTTTCAGCCAGCGAGGCAGTTTGAGCAACCACATCCGGACGCACACCGGCGAGAAGCCGTATCGTTGCCCCTTGTGCTCGGCGGCCTTTTCCCAAAAGGGCAGCCTCAACAATCACCTCCAGACGCACAGCACCGAGCGGCCCCATAAGTGCCCGCTCTGCCCATCGGCGTTTGCCCTCAAGGGGGTGCTGAACAGACACCTTCGGACCCACACGGGGGAAAGATCTTATGGTTGTTCGCTGTGTGGCGCCACCTTCTCCCAGACGGGCCACCTCCGGAGCCACGTGCGGACGCACACGGGCGAGCGCCCTCACACGTGCAGCCTCTGCCCGGCCGCCTTCGCGCAAGCGGGCCACCTCCGCTCGCACATGAGCACGCACACAGGTGCGCGCCCGCACCGCTGCTCCTTCTGCCCAGCAGCCTTCGCGCAGAGGGGGAACCTCAAGGTCCACTTGCGCCGCCACACGGGCGAAAGACCCCACCGCTGCACCCACTGCGGCGTGGCTCTCTCCTGTCGCAGGCACCTCGAGCGACACCTGCGGCGACACGCAGGGCTGCGGCCTCACAAGTGCACCCTTTGTGGAGCCTCCTTCTGCCTGCCTAGCGACCTGACGAAACACGCAGACACACACGGCAAGAACAACGGCAGGAGGCAGCGCGTAATGATGGCGACCGAAGTCAAGAGGGAAGGTGGAAGTCCGCCGCCGCCGCCGCCGCTGTGGGACCACGGAGGCGCGGACCCTTCACCCGCCGCAGGAGGAACATCTCCCTCCTCCTCCGCCTTCCCCTCGTCGTCGTCGTCGTCGTCGTCGTCGTCGTCGTCGTCGTCATCGGTAGTGGGAATAGGGTTGGCTCCTCACGATGAAGTCATCGAAGTCAAGATTGAGGAACATGATCTGGAGGAAGAGATAGTGATGAAGGAGAAAGCAGATGCGGCTGGCAGCATCGGGAGACACTGTTACAACAACCCTCTCAGTTCGGACCTACCGCCTTTCAGCTGAATGGAATCGGGTGGAACCATCTTGAATAATACATGCATATACCAAAGGCTTTTTCCCATTTACAAGGGAGGTAGCCAAAAAACAAAGGCATAGAAATCCACTCCCACCCATTCCATCTCCACATACTCCACTCCCATTTACCCCCCTCCCTCCCTCTTATATTGGCTCCTCCTGGATGACGGGTCATTCCTGCATCTCGCCCACTGCCCTGGGTCAGAAGCTGTGTGGATCTTGAATAATGATGGTGATGATGATAAATGATGTTGCCTTCTCGAGTTTCACTAACTGGAAACCTGCAACCCAATAGAAGTCAGCAACTGTCCTTGGGCACTCTCGCAGATCTCTATGAACAAGTGTTGGACTGTTGTTCGTATCGTACTCGTGTAGATCTGCCTCCATATCGCCGGCTTGTAGGGAGGGAGGGGAAAGGAGCACTCACGAGTTGTATGGGAAATAGTGGAGGAAAAACAGCTTGGGTTGACATAGACCTTAGGCTTCATCCGGAGACTTGAGTGTTGGCCTCTCAGACCTGCACTTGTACGTGCAGGTGCTCAGGGCGTTCGTGGGATTTGAAGACGAGGAGTGGGGAGCCGATTCTTTTCCGACATCCATGTTACAGAACCACCACATGCAGATGCCCATCGGTGACCCCACGTCTTGAAGAAATTTTGTCAAAGTGTGTTTGCATGCCGAGATAACTAGTTGAGACTCTAGGTCCAGGTCATTTGATAGCTATGGGCAGTCTGTAAGAGGAACAGTTGTATTAACCCCTTTGCTGAAAAGGGGTGTATTCCTCGGCTATATGAAATAGCTGGTCAGCATTTAGGAAAAATAACGAAAACGGCGAAAGAGTTAAAGATTTTAGTTACGATGTAGAAGAGAATTGCTCCACTGCTGTTGCTGCTGCTTGCTGGGCAGCCCCCCCGCCCCTGCGGCTTTGACAAGGAGCCAGAATTCCTCCATCCCAGACGTGTTGTGTTTAGGTGTATGGCATACGTACCAGTACCAAGGATACATGTGACATTTTGAAGCAGCTTGGCACAGCTGCGCTGAGAATAAATGTTACCAAAGTGATCTTGTATATGTCTACCACCCAAACATCCTGTTTTCCACAGTGAATTTTGACCAGCTTGTTCATCAGCTTGCTGCTGAACAGCCTATTTTGAAACGAAAGCTAGTCTCAAGATTCAGGTTCCTACAGAAAGCAGGACTATTAACCAAACTATAAACATATGTATTTGACTGAAACAACATACAAGGTAATGCACGACAGCAGCGCGAAAGTGTCCATAAGGACAGAAGCGCTGGCAAAAGGCAGTCCATGTGGACGACGACGACGGATCATCGGTTGGGATCCATGAGCCATGGTGTGCGCTCTGGACAAAGGTAAGTTACTTTTGGTGCTCGGCGTGGCCTACTGCCTGCCTCCCCGTCCACTCGGGGATTCCTAAGGGGACTGGTCTTCACCCAAACCCTAATCTCTCACATACTGCTGTTGCTGGTGGGGCTGAAGCATGCAGGAGAATGACGTCAGCACGGCCTCGGTGGTCGAAGGTCTATCACGGAGAAGTCAAAGGCCACGGGCCAGGCGTGGTCTCCACGCTTCCCAGGCGAACCCCGACGACTATTGGGTAGCTCCGCCAGGGCGAGCCGCACACGATGAAGGAAATCGGTTGGCTGTGGGCTGGCCTGGAGAGGGATGGGCACTTTCCTTGCCTCACGCACACTGCGTGAAGATAAGCAACTCACCACCAGTGTCTGCATCAACGATTCGGCAGGCGAAGACCGCGGCGCCGTCACCTATTTGTTATACACGTAAGGGACCTCGGAGGTGACCAATATACAACAGGACGTGACTTGTGGAGCCTCGCCTGCGTCTAAGAGTATAGAAGGAGCAGGACCCCGAATAATCTTCAAGTTGCGTGTACTCCCTGCCTTACTGTACGGCTGTGAGACATGGGGGCAGTGAATGCAGGATTGAAGAGGAGGAGGGAGGAGTCTTTGGTACTAGGCGACGTCGGAGAACCGTGGGGTGTCATCGCTAGAATGACTTTGTGTCGTCAAGCTAGCGACTGCTCCCTGAGACTCGGTCAAGAACAGCGTAATTAATGGAAAGGAACTCTGGGTGCATGGGCATACGGCGGCACGCTTCCTGGGTGTTGATCACAATAGCCAACTCTCGCTGGAGACGAAGAAAAAAGCCCATGAAGAAGCTGAGGCAAGTCGGCATGGGCAATCGCCCGGCCGGAGAAACCGTGGGGGAATTGACATCTTCCTGCGTTTCTAACATATCCTGTGTTATCATTATATACCAAAGGCCTCTTCACCCCTTATAAGAAAGGTAGACAGCCAGGGCACACCCAACCCATCTTTTACTCATTTGATTCCCCCCCATTCCCCATTCCCCCCCTTGCACCAATTATGTTTCTTGTCTATGCCAATGACATGGAACAACAAGCTATGCCAACATGTTTGCAGATGATGCAAAAATCATGAGAAGAATAAAAAAAAAGGATAGCAAACTATAACACAAAGATCTAGAGACTGTTTTTGCATAGAGCCAATAATGGGAAATGAAGTTCAATACCAAAGAAATGCAAAATACTGGAAGTGGGCAATAGTGGCAAAAGCCCATCCCTAAACTATTCCTTGGGAAGTGAATCCATTACAAAACCAAAAGAGGAGAAAGACTTGTGAGTCTTGATCAATGACAGCCTGTCACTTGACAGACATGTCTGTCAGCAGGATTATGGGATACACATATGGACTACTGCAAAAGATTAAAATGGCGTTCGTTCCACACTATGGATGAAGGTATAATAGAACCATTCATCAGAACCCTGATACATCCAAGACTGGAATATGCGTCAGTGGTATGGTCCCCACACAAAGTGAAGGATATAAGCAAGACTGGGAGAATACAAAGGGCAGCAACCAAACTGGTCCCCAGCCAGCCAGCCTGGCAGATAAACCATATGAGGAGAGACCAAAAGCAGTGGGTCTACCAACTTTGAAAGATCAAAGAGAAAGAGGTGATATGATTAGTGTTCAGGTCACTAAAGGGGATAGATTGTATTGACAGAAGAGATCTCCTGATTAAAGATGGGAGGGCCTTAAGAGGTCATGGGAATAAATTAAGAATACATGTCTAGAGAATGTAAAGAATACAGTTTTCCATAACGATGCATAAATAAGTGGAAAAGCTTAGAAGGTGATATAACCCAAGTTCAAACAAAACATGAGTTCAAAACTAAATATGATCATTGGAAATCAAGGATATAGATTAATTTGGAACCATGCATGAATATGAATCCAAGTATGTTAAAAAATTAGAGAATAAGATAGGAAATGGCACCCAATAAGCATGATCCTTTCTTGTATATTACAATTAGGTAAATACAATTAGATGAAAATACAGACACACATGGGCAATAGCTGCAAAAGACCATCTTTAAACTATTCCTCAGGAAGTGAATCCATTACAAATGCAAAAGAGGAGAAAGATTTGCAAGTGTCGATAAAAAAGCACCCTTTAATATCTGACAGACATATCAGCAGAAATGTTGGAGATTCATTTGGACTGCTGCAGAAGATTAAAGTGGCTTTTCTGATCGAGTGGAGATGAGAATATTCATTGAAACCCTGATCTATCCAGTAGTGGTATGGTTCTCACACAGATTGAAGGATATAAGCAAGATCAAGAGAATACAAAAAGCAACAACCAAACTAGTTCCCAGCCTGGCAGACAAATCATACGAGGAGAGACTAAAAGCACCGAGTCTGTCAACTTTGAAAGATTAAAGAGAAATAGGTGATATGATTACAATATTCAGGTCACTAAAGGGGATAAATTGCATTGACAGAAGAGACCTTTTGATTAGGGATATGAGGGCTTTAAGAGGTCATGAAAACAAGTTAGGGAAGACTACATGTATAAAGGGTGTGAAGAAATGCAATTTTCCATGTAGATGCATAAATACTTGGCGTAGCTTAGGTGATGTAGCCCAAGTTGGAACAATACATGAATTCAAATCTAAATATGGTCATGGAAACCAAGGATATAGATTAAATTGGAACTGTACAGTACTGTATATGAATTTGAGGCAGCTAGGTATGTGATAGATTGGAGGGTAGGAGATGGGACCCAATGAGCATTGCCCCTTTGCTGTATACTGTACTACAATGAGGTAAATACACACATGCTCACACATATGCAAATGACTTGTCCCCTGATAAACAAATAAACAAAATTGTCGGAGAATCCTACAACTTGCTAAGGTCAATAAAAGTCGCTTTTACCTATTTAGATGAAGAAATGGTTAACAAAAATGTTATTCACACTAATATGGCCTAGACTGGAGTATGCTGTGACACTATGATCACCCTGTACCAAAAAGAATTTATAAAGAAAATTGGAAGAATACAGAGAGTAACCACAAAAATGTCCCCGGCACTTTCAAACCTGTCATATGAAGAGAGACTGGCTAAGTGGAAATTACTGACTTAAGAACAAAGAAGAGAGAGGGGCGACTTACTGACCATCTACAGAAACATGAAAGGCACAGAAGTCTTTGATAGAGAGGACTTACTAAATTGGAACAAGAGAAACACAAGAGGATATGAAAGAAAGCTCAAAAGGTATAGTTATAGAAGAGACCTGAAAAAAAAGTTTTCCACACAGAGTGGTAGACATCTGGAACAAACTGGACAAAAAAAAAATAGTGTTTGCAGAAATCACACATGAATTTAAGAGCAAACTAGACACTGCGAGATGTAAAGACGGGACAACACGAGCATAGCTCCCCTTCCCATAAGATACAACTAGGTAAACACACACACTAAAGCTCAATGGAAATGTTGATGTTCTCGTGGGTGAGGGAAGGTATATGGAGGAGGGACAGAAGAGGAACCATAAGAGGTGTGATGATAACAGTGAGAAACATCAAAGTGGAAGAAGGTGGAAGAAAAGACATTACTGTGGCCTACAACCCCTTAAAAACAAGAATGGGATGAAACAGATTACAGATAATCAATAAATAACATGCCTGAGCTGAAAAGGCTTACAGAAAAAAGTGAGAATATGATGTATAGTAATTTTAGTTCTGGTGAGGTAATGTGGGAGGAATGGGAGACAAAATAAAAAGTGAAGAATCAAGGGGCAGCATATTGAATAAAACAATGGCTAATGTAATAACCTAGGGGGTGAAAAAGCCAACATGGTATAGAGGTGAAAATAAACTTGGAAGACTAAATTGATTTTATGAAAGGAACCTGAGGTGATTGAATCACTGAATTACTAGTGCTCATTGAGAGTGATCTTGGGTTTTTTTAATTTATGCTGCAAATATGGAAGACAGAATTAAGAGAGGAAATGTACAGACAAGGAAGATACTACTTTACAAAAATTAAATTTGCTGAGATGAAAAAATGCCTCGCAGAATGTTACCCTGGAGTGTGGGCAGCAAAGATATCTGAGGAGAGTAGTGTCTGGGGATTGATGGTGAATGTTTACAAAGAATATACATAAATGTTTGATGATGTTGAGTGATGAATGTTGTGCAATAAAGGGGTTGAGGAAGGAACATTTGTGGCTGTTTATTGTAGATCATTGTTGTGGGGAATGTGATAAATGATATCATCATCATCAATCAATTAGCCATCCTGAGTCCACTACTGAACAAAAGCCCCTTTCGTAGCATTCCATGAAGTGCATGACTTCAAACCTCTGCCACATCCCTCCTGCAAAATTCTCTATCTCATCTATCCACCCTCTATCTGGTGTCCCTATTGCACACTTGTCATCTTGCGGCATTTTTTTTACCAACTCCACAATATCTTTCACTCCAGTCTGTTGTGTCACCCAACTTGCTCTCTTTTGGTCTTTCCGTGTTATTCCCACCATTGATCTCCCCATTTTCCTCTGTGCAGTCCTTAGCTTTGTCTCCATCACATTGTCAGTTTCCTAATCATTCTCATCAATATGTACTATATATTAAATCCATAATTAAGATGATGTCTTAAAGGAATAGATAAACATGTCTGAGTACCGCTTTGTTCTCCAGGAATTCAAGTCCAGGCCACTATGGAAGCCCCACCTGAAACTGCTATCATGGAAGGCCTGATTGAGAAAAGTACAATAATAAAAGAAGTAAATGTTAAGGAGGAAATGGATGAAAATGAAGTATTCTGTAAACCTGGTCTTTTCACTCTGCCAACAGGAACAGTGGAGGTGAGGGGTATTTGAATCTTTATATGAATACAAGGTTTTAAGTATGAGACTGGTATGACAGAGAATTTTTTTTTTAGGGAACAGATAATACTACTAGTGCCCCTCTCCCTCTTGTAAAGGGTGGGGCTGATACCTACACTGAAAAACCTAATCACCCACTCTTATCTCAGCACATCAGGGGTGAAGGGTCATCCAAAGCTCTGTTCACCCCATCCATCCATATCATTCTAGTCCTTCTTTAGGCTCACCCTAGTTACTTCTGCTTTTCATTCTATCTTTGCTAGCTGTTCCTCATTGTTCCCATATGCTCAGACCTCCTCAACACTCAGGGTCTATCTTACTAGACAATTATCTTCTAAAAACTACATTTGTTCGTCCATTCTTGAAACAATGAGGGGCCAACAATTGATACCTTCAAATGATGGCCCTGGAAGATGGATATTGATAGATAATCATCTCCATGCTGCCTGTCTTTAAACCCTTCAACACTCAATCTCTGGACTGGGCCCAAGATCTTGCTCTCTGTCAACTTGCTATATTTCTTCCACTTTTTTACACAAGGAGAACTGACAATTGGTGCCTGCTCCCCTCCTACTACTATAAGCCAGTGACATAGAAACATCCCACACTAATACAAAACACAATAGACGATTGTCTCATTTTTCTTCCAAATCAGATCAATGAGAGGGCCCAAGAAATATTGCTAACCACTGTGGGGCAGCAGATTTTCATTTACTGAAATTAAAGGCAGGCCACATTTATGGTTATTATTGAAGCAACTACCATACATCTTGATCATGTTGTCTTAAAAGTTGTCAACCCCTTTCTTCTCTCACACAGCACCTTGGTCACAGTCACACCTTCACACTACCTTCTCTTTGTGCTCATCCCCAAATACTGGTCACGCTTTTCCGCACAGGCATTTATTCTCTTCCTTTACTCTTTAATTCACCTCCACATCCACTCATCTATTCACTGTTATATGTGACCCCAGATGGAACTCTTCAGCCCCTCCTGCATTTCACATATCATCAACCTGCCACTGTCAGTATTACTTCGTACATCTCATAACTTTACCTACATTCATTTGTAACTTTCTTTACACATGTACTGCCAACTTGGATCACCAGCTACTTGATGCATTCTCCACCTTCCATTCTCACTCACCAGTTCCAAGCTCTTGTATTTATTTCCTTTGCCACACCATTGAAGCAGTTCCATGTGTTTATTCATGATGCTATTGATATTTATCTGTATTATGTTTTCTTTTTGGCTACCCCCTTGTAAGGGGGAAAAAGCCTTGGTATATGTATGTATGTATGTATGTATGTATGTTTATGATATGATTTTGTGTTGGGATGCCAATGCATAGTGGTTTCCTTTACATGAAAGACCTTGAATCAAAGGTTTCCAAATGAGGAGTTTTGAATTAAGTAATGGTTGTATTTTTATATATCTTTAGTTGGATACAGTAGTGGTTATACCATGATTGAAAGAAGGCATTGGCATGGCATGGCATATCGGACTGAGCTCTGCTCTATTCAATAGGGTTGCTGTGTTCCAGCTGCAACTGTAGATGACCCTCTTGAGATTGCAACAAAGGAGTATCCATATGTAAAGGAGGCAGCGGAAGTGAAAGAAGAAATAACTTTTGAAGACGCAGTGGAGGAAAAAGATGAATTATTTAATGAACATGATTTTTCAAGTTTGCCAGCAGGAATGGTACAAATTAAGCAGGAGAAAAGACCATCAGGAAAAGAAATGGAGGCAGCAGCATTAGGTATGTTCCCTATGTATCTTATGATGCAATAGGTGTTTATGTAGTGAATGGAAAATATGATTGATTACTAGTAAGTCAAGGATATTTAGATGTTATACCTGGTGAATGTGAAAGATGAGAGGCTGGAGGGAATGAAGAGTTTTGAATATATGTGGTAATGAATGTTGGAGTGGAGTGGATTAGGAGAGGAACAGGAGTAATCAGTGAGGAACAGAGTGGGTTTAGGAAAGGTAGGGGTTGTGTGGATCAGATGTTTTGGTAAGACACATATGTGAGAAAGCTTTAGGAAAGGGTAAAGATGTTTTTGGGGCCTTTATGGATTTGGAAAAAGGCTTATGACAGGGTAGACAGGAAGGCACTGTGGGAGATATTGCAGATATATGGGATAGGAGGAAAACTTCAAAGAGCAGTCAAGAGTTTTTATGAGAGTAGTAGAGCCTGTATTAGAATTAGACATGGAGAGAGTGAGTGGTTTGAGTTAAAGGTGGGACTGTGCCAGGGATGTATCATGTCACCATGGCTGTTCAATGTGTACATGGACAGGGTGGTGCAGGAGGTAAATGCAAGGATAATGGGCAGCAAGGGATTGGAGATAGATAGTTAAAGAAAATGGAGAAAAATGCAAGGTAAACCAGTTGAAGCCTGCTGATAACACTGTGCTTGTAGCAGGATCAGAGAAGGGATTAAGGAAATTAATGATGGAGTTTGGTAAGGTGTGTAAGTAGAGAAAATTGAAGGCAAATGTGGTTGAAAGTAAGGTGAATAAATTAAATCACTGGATGGACTGGGACAAATCTGAACTTATTTACAAATCTGGTTGTGGGTTCAGAAGGAAAATGGTAGAATCCACTTTAATAGACTATCTTCCTGCTATGAATATTTCTAAAGATCAATGGACCCCTGACATAATTTCAGGATATGTATAACAAAACATATTGTTAACAGGTATCCTCCCCCTCCCCCTGACCTGACCTCATGTCACCCTCAGGTCACCAGAGAGTGAGGATAGTGACATATACTCTTTTCCTAGTTCCTTTTCCTTTGTAAGAAGATGCTATTTAAGATAGCATTCTCCTCACACTTTGTATTACCATACAGGATTCCAATTAGCAATCAAAATATATAGATTCACTTACTCAACTCTTCGGACTGTGGTGTCAGTTGTGATTTACAAATGTATTATTACATTTTTCACCAATTATATATATATATATATATATATATATATATATATATATATATATACATATATATATACACACATACAGAGGTGGGCAGTCTGATTTGGAAGTCCAATTATCCGATTAATCAGATTTGTATTTTCGAATCAGATAATCAAATTAGACTAACCCCCACCAAACAAATCAGATAATTGCAATCAAACTGCTGAAAATTTAAAGCAATTTATGATTGATCCAGGTCGACGTTGTCTTTGTTTTTTCTCAATAGTGGTATTTTTATAATTTTTTCTATATTTTTCTCAAATAAATATTTTGTTATATTCTTTTCTATTCATACTTTCATATATTCTCTATAATATAATGCATAAAATATCATGATTAATTAAATAATATATCTTAAAAAAGATACATTTTACAAATAAAAAGTAGGTATAATACGTGTTTAGTTTTGGTTTTTCGTACGCATCTCATATCGGGTGACGCGCCACACCAGTTTAGAGCCAGTCATTGTAAGAGCAAGCAGCTGCTGCGCTGCTCCCTTGTCACCACTTGTAAACACTTCGAAGTAATCCTTCCGTTTTCATTTTCCTGCTATTGCGGACCTCAGTGCCAGTAAGTTACAACATTAATACTTGGATTTAGTATTTCTATTTCGTTCTAATGGTATTCATATCTAGACTATTAGTTCCATAAAGTAACGATAAATCAAGCTTAAAGTTCATGAATTAGCCATTTCATACAAGTTTCATCATGTATTCATGCACACCAGCGCACTTGCTTGTTGCTAGTTAGCATTCATTTGTACATTCAACTTAGCATTTATTTGTGTATTTTGTAGTTTTGGTTCTAAATACTGATTTTTTTTTTACAGAATTTAGTGTGTGCAACAACGATAACATCATGGGGGGCGTGGAGGACACCCTGACCCAAAGCAGTATGTCATTTGACTCGAACGTGTCAGCTGAGAGCAAAGCCACAATGGAGACGGACAGCTGCTCCACCCTCAGCCAGGAGAACAGTTGGAGGCACATCGCCCTGTTCTTCAGGGTCCTGAAGAACAACAACAAGGCTACCTACCTGCACCAAGTGCTGATCAAAGACACTCAAAATTCAGCATGGAACAACAGGCTCCAACCTGAAGGTGACTTTAAATTCATTTTATTTAACAGTTTATTGAAAGACTTTTTTTTTTTTTTACCAGGATTTATATTTGACAAGGAATAAAAAGAGTTAAAGTTAGGCATTTACTTTTAGTTTTTATCATATGAATTTTAATTTATTTTTGTTTTTACTTTTTAGGTGCACTACCAGAGGTACCACCCTGGTCAAGTCCATGACCTCAAGGCAGCTCTCGAGAGCGTCAGCAAACGGGGCCGCCACAAGTCCTCCCGGGATGTAGTTGAGACCAAGAGGCAGGCAGGCCAGCATTGAGGAGGAGAGCTTCAAGGAGAAATTCTCCCAGAAGAAGTGCCTTGACCTGTACTATAGGTGAGTCATTTTCATTTTTCAACTTAAAAGTATCAATATATTTTTTGTTTTGATTTTAAAACTGTGAAACTCAGTTTAGACACTGAATGATTGAACAATATAGATGGTTTAAACTGTTAACATTTTTCTGTTTTTACTTCGTAAGCATGTTTTAACAACTTATGTTTCATACACTCATGTAAAAAATTATATAATGAATAAAAAATCTTGTAATTCTAAATTTATTCTCAGATTTCTAATTTTGCTTCAGGTCCTTCATTGACTGCATGAAGCCTGCCTCAGCCTCAGAGACAGACAATAAGCACAATAAGGCCCTGTGGGCATATGCCTGTCCACAGTTCAAGGTTCCCTCTAGGCAGAAACTCACCCGTGACATCAGGGCGATGGGGGACCAGGCCAAGGCCGACCTGACAGATCTCCTCATCAAACGGGAGTTCGTTGCCACCACAGCCGACAGCTGGTTGGTAAACAACAGGGCCTTCCTGGGGATGACATCGGTGACATGGCTGGACAATGACACCTTCAAGAGGCACTCTGCCGTCCTAGGGATCAAGGAGATCACCACGAACCAGACAGGGACCTATCTGGCAGAGGCCATCTCTGAGCTGCATGACGAATTCGGCATCAAAAGAAAGGTGTGCAAACTCTAAGAATTTATACATATTTGTCTTTGTATTTGCCCAGGTATCCAGCAAAATTCTACATTTCTACTTTGCAATACTGTATGAATTTCATGCTGTAGTCTGCGTGAAATATATTTTTGTACATTTGTCGTTAATACTTTGAAGAGAACTGAGGGAGTCCTTAAAAATAATGAAGTGATCACTATCGTCAATTGAATTTAGAATCATTCTTCTTCAAGTTCATATACTGATAAATGAAATTAAACTTTGTTTTGAAACTTTATTTTGTTTTTCAGGTTGTCAGCACCACCACTGATAATGGCGGCGCCAACTACGTGAGCACCTTTAGCCGGAACATCGAGCGGGATGCCGAGCACCAAGAACAAGATGTGGTGAACCCAGAGGTGATGGACCCAGAGGTGGTGCACACCAGCACCATCCTGGTAGCAGATGCCCTGGAGGAAGTGAACCAGCAGGAAGAGGTGGTGCATCTCCCCAAGTATCACCGCTGTGCGGCACACACAATAAACCTGCTACAGGTCCTCCATGGATGTGGAGAACGTGCCCGGCTGGACGGACCACCCAGCCCAGCAGGCCGGTCTTCAACGAGCCAGCCGCCAAAGCCCAGAGCATGTGGAATGCCCAGAACAGAAAGACAGTGACCGCAAATGACATTAAATCTGCTCTGGGCAAGAAGCTTCTTACCCCCGGCGGGCGTCACCATGTGGAATTGTACCCATGACGCCTACAAGTGCCTAATGACCGAGATGCTCGACTTGGACAAGAGGAACAAGCTGAACCAGATCTGTCAACGGGAGCGCCCCCACCCACCCCCTGCCGCACATCACGCAGGACGGACGACGTGCAGATCTGGTCGGAGTACGTCAAGGTGACTACCCCCCTCGCTGCTTGCCTGGATGTACTCCAGGGGGAGGAGAGGGCATACATGGGATGCCTTCTCCCCCACCTCCAGGTGCTCAAAGACTCCCTGGAGGCGCTGTCATGCGATGACAGCATTGTCCATGCCCAGAACCTGGTGGCCCACCCACCTCCTTCACCAGCCTGGAGGAACAAAGGGCTTTGATGGCAGGTTAGTCATATTATATTATTATTTATTATTATATTTTATCACAGTGAGTTAAGATTCAATAAGTGTTTTTTTCTTCTTATACATACATATACCAAAGGATTTTTCCCATTTACAAGGGAGGTATCCAAAAATCAAAGGCATAAAATCCACTTCCACCTATTCCATCCCCACATACTCCATTCCTATCCACCCCCCCTCCTTCCCTTTCATCTTGGTTTCTCCTGGATGACAGGTCACCCCTGCATCTCGCCTACTGCCCTGGGTTAGCAGTGTCACAAGACAGCACATCCACAACAAGGTCGCTTTATTAAATCAATGACCCCCCCCCCCTCTCCATCCCCTCCTCCAGAAATGGAGAAGATGGGGAGAAATCCCTTTAGGCTGCATCCATTTATTTTTCACACATACTCCCTCATCCCCCATCCACTCCCTTTCATGCATCACAGCATCATCCATACACAACCCTTCTCCATTCACTCTTATCTTCTGTCCTCTCCCGTCCTTCCTCGATAGACATTCTCCTCTTTCCCAATGCCCCTTTTATCCCATCCATCCATCCATCTCATCCTTGGTCATCCCCTCATGTTCACTCCTTCTACCTCTGCCTTCCACACCTCTTTTACTAATCTGTCTTCACTCATTCTTTCCACATGTCCAAACCATCCCAATACTCTTTTGTCAACCCTATCTCCCAACTCCCTTTCCATCCCCATTCTCCTCCTCCTCACCTGTTTCTCACTCTATCCAGTCTAGTAACCCCTCTCCTTTATATAATCTCCTCTTAGCATCCATTCCCAAATATCTATTTCTCATTACACTTTTTAATCTCCCAAGGCATTTACTTGCTTCTCCCAATATACATTCTACCTCCACCTCTACTCCTCCCTTTCCCACCACATTTGCACCCAAGTATCCATAGCTATCCACTTGCTCCAGTCGCTCTCCCTTAATACTCACTTTCAGTCTGCTGCCACTTTCTCCCCTTGTACATCTCATCACCTTATTTTTACCCACATTTATCTTCAGTTTCCTTCTGCACATCTTCCCAAACTCTGTCACTAACTCCCTCAATTCCTCCTCTGATCCTGCTACAAGTGCAGTATTGTCAGCAAACAACAACTGGCTTATCTCCTACTTTTCTCCATTTTCTTTAACCATCCCCAATTGCCGACCCATTACCCTTGCATTTACCTCTCACACCACCCCATTCATGTATAAATTGAACAGCCAGGGCGACATAACAAACCCCTGGCAAAGTCTCACCTTTACCTCAAACCATTCACTCTCTCCATTTCTGATTCTAACACAAGCTCTGCTTCTCTCATAAAAACTCTTGACTGCTCTTAAAAGCTTTCCTCCTATCCCATATATTTGCAATACCTTCCACAGTGCCTGCCTTCCTGTCTATCCTATCATAAGCCTATTCCAAATCCATAAAGGCTCAAAAAACATCCTAACCTTTTCCTATAGCTTTCTCACATATCTGTCTTACTACAAAGATCTGATCCACATAACCCCTACCTGTCCTGAACCCATGCTGTTCCTCACCAATTACTCCTTCTGTTCCTCTCCTAGTCCTCTCAATCAAGATCCTCCCATAAGCCTTCCCAACTACAATTAACAAACTGATCCCTCTGAAACTACTACACTCACACTTGTCCCCTTTTCCCTTGTAAAGTGATACTATACAGGCACTCCTCCAGTCCTCCAGCACTCTACCCTCTCTTAAACAAACATTAGATAACCTCACCAGCCAGCCAATCCACCGTCACTGTACCTCCTTTTTTTTAGACATTCTGCATGACACCCATCCAACCCAGGTGCTTTACCTGCTCTCATCATCTTAACAACTGCCTTCACCTCATCTTTCCTTATTTCTCCTCCATTTTCCTTAGTCATCACTCTTTTTCTTAGTGCTTCCCACTACAACTACCTTTCCCTCCCAATCCTCCTTCACATTTAGCAACTCCCTAAAATACTCTGCCCATCTTCCTCTTACTGCTCTCTCTCCTATTATCATCTCTCCATCTGCACCTTTTACCTTTTCTTCTCTACTTGATTCGCTTCCTCTTCCTCTGTTATTTCTTTCCAAAACATCTTTTTATCACATACATACACATATATACCAAGGCTTTTTCCCCCTTACAAGGGAGGTAGGTAGCCAAAAAGGAAAAGGCATAAAATCATTCCCACCCATTCCATCCCTGAATACACTCCACACCCTTCCACCCTCCCTCTTACCCCATTTCACATCTGCTCTCCTCTTTGCCCTCTTCATTTTGCCCTTTACTTCTCTTCTCTTTTCTTTGTACCTCTCATATGATTCTCTCGTCCTATTTTGTAACCAATCTGTGAAAGCCTGCTTCTTCTCTTCTACAACCTTCTTCGCTTCTTCATCCCACCACTCATTACCCTTCCTTCTATTTCTTCCTGTCCTCCTTGTTCCACACACCATCTTTGCACACCTTGTGACTCCCTCCTTGAACCATCCCCATTCCTCTTCCAATCCTAGTTCTACTCTGTCCTTCACTCCTCTCTCAGCTTCTTCTTCTTGTACTCCTTTTCCTTTTCTCATTTAAGCAGTTCACTGTAAGCACCTCCCTGCTTGTTCATTTTTCCTCTTTCTCCATCTATCCTCCACTCTCAACTTACCTTCCACCAAAAAATTACCTGATATTCCCCCACTCTCTCCCCTTAGAACATGTACATCTTTAACTCTTCCTACTATGCTCCTGGTTACCACTATATAGTCCATTGATGTTTTATCTACCACCCTCTCCCATATGTACTTATGCTTGACTTTCTTCCTAAACACTGTATTTGCTATGATCCACTCTCCACTACAATTTTTTCCTGGAACTTGACATTTACCAACCACTCCATCTATTGGTTCATTTCATACCCTAGCATTTAGGTCTCCCAATACCACTACACTGACATTTCTCCCTAATCCCTCTGTGCACTCATTTGAATCTATCCAACAAGGCTCCCCTCTACTCTCTTCTGACTACCAGGCCCATATGCACTCACGAAAACCCACATCTCCCTTCCCAGTTTCACCTTTATCCACATTAATCCTTGCTGGTCAAATGATACATTTGAAATGAACTGAAATCAGTGTAATGAAATTTAATTTTTCAATTGACGAATCTTATATATTTATTTTTTACTTTCCTTCTATTCCAGGTTCAGCCACCTCTTTATGGACATGGACCTGTTGATGGCTACAGCGCTGCACCCCCACCACAAGCTTGCCACAGTCAGAGCCATCTGCAGGAGACTGTAGGACAATGAGGTCTACTGCGACCTGGTGAGAGACAAGCTCCTCAGGGACTTTCTCGCCCTTGTCTGGCCTGACAAGCACCTGGACCCCCCTGCCCCCCAGCAGGGACCCCAGCTAGACTCCAGCAGCATGGTCCACTACCTGGATGAGCAGCAAGAAGAGAGCCTCAAGGAGAAGGTCAGGGAAGAGGTCAACAACTGGTCGAAGAAACCGCTGAGGGGGAACCCGGTGCTCTCGCCCAATCTCTTCCCGCTCAAGTTCCGTGATGCTTGGGTAACCCTCTTCCTCAAGTATAACACGCCACTCCCGAGTTCTGCCTCAGTTGAGCACATGTTCAGCTATGGATCGGATGTCCGCAGGCCTAAGAGGGCAGCCCTTACTGCACCAAACTTTGAGGCCCTTGTCTTCGTGAAGGGCAACCTCCACCTCCTCAAGAAGGTCCAGGAGGTGGAGGAAAATGAAGACTAATCTGGAGGGCTTAGAGTAGAAAGCTTTAAATATTATGAGGTATATATGGAACAAAGTTGTTGGTTAACCCTATCTTTTTTGGGGGGGGAGAATATATTAGTATTACTATGTGTAGAAAGCTTTAAATATTATAAGGTATATATGGAACAAAGTTGTTGATTAACCCTATCTTTTTTTTCTGGGAGAATATACTAGTATTACTATGTGTATTTTGTGTAACATGTACTGTATAGTTTAATTTTTTATATTTTAATTAGAATAAAATGCTTATTTTTCATCTTAAAAGTTTGGTTTCTCTTTGTATTAGTTAGAAATGGCTTTAAGGTAAAAAAGCATTAAATTCCCTTTAGAAACATTGAAAATCACTTTAAAAACATTGGATCATGTTTAAAAATATTGAATCACTTTTGAAAAAAAAAAAAATTAAATTGGATAATCTCTAATTGGACTTAGATTTTTGGCACCCAAATAGGATAATTGAATTGGACTTAACGAGCTGGCAAATTGGTAATTGCTAATGGGAATATATATATATATATATATATATATTAATATATATATACATATATATATATATATATATATATATATATATATATATATATATATACATATACATATATATATATATATATATATATACATATACATATATATATATATATATATATATATATATACATATACATATACATATATATATATATACATATACATATATATATATATATATATATATATATATATATACACAAATATATATGTATATATATATATATATATATATATACTGTACTCCGTTTCAATGGCTCCAAGAAAGTTGAAACTTATGCAGTTTTTTTTTTTTTTTTTTGAATATAAGTATATGCATATCTAAAAAGTAATGTCATAACACATTCGTAAAAATTCAACAAGAACCCACTGTGTTGGATAAGAAGAAATGAAATAGATGATATCCATATATTTCGATCACGGACTGTGATCCTCTTCAGTGAAGAGGATCACAGTCCGTGATCGAAATATATGGATACCATCTATTTCATTTCTTCTTATCCAACACAGTGGGTTCTTGTTGAAATATAGGCATATGTTATTTTAGAAAGCATATCAGTCTCAAGATGTCTTGAGCAGCCATTAACTTTTTTCAAGTGGCCAAAAAAAAAAAAAAAAAAGCAGCATGTTTCAGATGTAGCCTTGCATCCGATTTTTACTTAAAAGTACTTCTCTGAAATTCAGTACAAATCATTTAAATCAGTAAGTATATGAAGTTGATATATATCTTAGAATTATGTGGTATCACTGAAAGATGAATAATTGGCTTTGTTTTAAACTTTAACATTGAATGTGATAAATATGGGGACGACTTTTAAGCTCATTTCTTAGACCCCATATATGAGACCCCCTCCCAAATTTTGGAAATAATATTTTAGGGCTAGAAACTGGTCTTATACATTGCATGGGTTATATGATAAGTCAGGAAAAGAACCATTTGAGGCTGGAGCTTTATCAAGTACATGCACTTGACACAGCTCAAATGAATGAAATGTTGTATCAATAAAGACTTCATCATTACCTGATACTTTTCCTGAGTATTCAACATCAGATTATGGAGCTATGTCTGAGATTACTAGTACTGTATATTAATACCAAGTGAATGAATTTTAGTATAGCAAATCATGAAAAGAAAAAAGAGAAGATAATTAGCTGAGCTATTATGACAGTTCATTTATATTATTGTGAGAAAATTCCACAAGCTTGGCTTGGCAAGTTTGGCTACATCTAGACAATAGTCCATGGTCATGGCAAGGTCATGTCCTTTACGAGGATCATTCTGAAGGAGAGAAAATGAAAGGATATGAGGGGAATGAAAATAAAATAAAAGAGCATACATGCACTTTGGGGGTAGAAGTGTTGTAGTATACAACCAAGAATTGCCTATAGGCAATGAAAAAAAAAAAAAATATATATATATATATATATATATATATATATATGAATAGTCAACATTATACCTGCATTTATGATCACTGTGAAGCTATAAAAATGAAAAATAGAAAATAAATGAACTGATAGGATAAGTATATAAATAAGGTAAAATAGAATACAACCCCAACTACTCACTAGAGAGAAACAACTGAAGTTGAATACATACCAAGAAAGAGAACATCTACATCTACATAATAGACATCACAAAAAAAAAAAAAAAAAACAGAAGAGGGAAAATTGGGAAAGATATGCAGAAACCATAAACCCCAAATAAATGTTGACTAAAAAAAATACTTCATATATATATATATATATATATATATATATATATACATATATATGTATATATATATATATATATATATATATATATATATATATATATATATATATATATATATATCACTGTCCAGTAATGTCATTACACATTAGTAATTGCACTAAAAACCCACTATTATTTGGATTTTAGATAAGAAAAGCAGGAAGTAACGAATTTCCGTATATTTCGATCACTTACTGTGATCCTCTTCAAGCGGAATACATAGACAAGAGAACATACATATCTTATATACAGATGAGAGAGGTCAAGTTAGGGAACATGGACAAGACATCTCATGTGACATCTATATTGTTACGCGGGTTATGTGGTAAATCGTCCGCTTTTACAATGTAAGGAAATAATTTATGAACTGCCAAATGTAGTTATAAAAGGAAAATTATTGAATCTTCCTTAATAAAACAATTCCCGAATTTCAATATCTCAAAAGACCAATGGTCACCAGATTACATAACCACCTTGGCAATTCATAAATTATTTCCTTACATTGTAAAAGCGGACGATTTACCACATAACCCGCGTAACAATATAGATGTCACATGAGATGTCTTGTCCATGTTCCCTAACTTGACCTCTCTCATCTGTATATAAGATATGTATGTTCTCTTGTCTATGTATTCCGCTTGAAGAGGATCACAGTAAGTGATCGAAATATACGGAAATTCGTTACTTCCTTCTTTTCTTAAATCCAAATAATAATGGGTTTTTAATGCATATATATATATATATATATATATATATATATATATATATATATATATATATATATATATATATATATATATATATACTGTATATATAAACTCAAGGATATGTATCCACCCCCACCCACAAAAACTGTAGCTGCAACTAAAAACAGAATGACATTAACCAAGGAACAATGCAACAAATACTTCAGAACAATCTTTGAACCTACCAAGCTACTCCAGGATAATAATCTGAGATATGCAAGATGAGACTAGACACACAAAATACTCCACCTTTCTCCAACAAAAATACAAAAACTTGTATACTCATACTCATTTCATACTCATGTGTGAAGTGTAAGGACTCAAGTAGATAATTATGCCTGGTCCAGCCCCTAGCCCACTGGCTTAGACAAGTTATCAAGCAACTGCCTGAAACATCTGAGCAATTGAAGAAAAAGAATTCTCTTCACCCAAGCCTTTAAATTTGACCTCCACATTACTGGCTATGCAGATTTGTGCACATAGTTCCTCTTAAAGACCTGTGGGTTTTCAGAGTGGTAGACAAGAAGTAGTTTTATTTTGCAGTCCCCACTTGCATTAGCACACATTAATGAAAGATTCAACCTGTCTTTCTTTGGCTTGTCCCAAGAAAGTGTCTTTTCCTCATGAGTAATGTAGACTTTTCTTGGCAATTTTTTTTCACAATAGTTCAGTCTCATCACATTTAAAAACATGTAGGAGGTAACCTTTACTTTGTACATAAGCAGCAAACTCACCCACAAGCTTTTCAGCACCATATTTATCAGAACTTGCTGCCTCACCCTGACTTACAACACTATGAATGCCACTTCATTTGCGGAACTTGTCAAACCAACCTCTGCTTGCTCTGAATTCTCGAGTATCAGAGTCATTTGTACTGTGTGTTTTAGCTACTAAATCACTGTGCAACTTCTTACATATATTGTGACCTCAGAAACACTCTCCTTTCAATTGTATATCATCCAAACTAAGAGCAGCTGTTCTATTTTTATCAATTTTGTAGCCTTTTATTTGATTTCCCAAACACTCCTTTAGCCACATCAGTAGTCTTTAGTGTCTATGTTTCATAAATGTACAAATAATGGACTTGGACATTCCACACACTTTGGCTAGGTCACTAATAGACACATCACTCTCTCTTTTCTTCATCATTTCCTGCTTCAGCTGAATACTATAATGCATATTTATCCTGTTACCACTTGCACTGTCACTTTTCACTTCATGTAAAATAAAAAGTCAGCAAAACAGACCATTTGTACAGCACAGGAGAATGCTCAAGACTGGGCAGCCATTGTTGGCAGACATTTGTTCAAGATGTTGGGTTTTGTTGGCCAACAACATTTGAGAAAGGAGCGATATTAGACACAGAAAGCAAAATTGTGCCAAAATTTTTGTTCGACTTGGGAGGTACCACTGTATATATGTGTCTATATATATATTATATATATATATATATATATATATATATATATATATATATATATATATATATATATACATATATATATATATATTATATACATAGATATATATACATATATATCTACTGTATATATATACATATATATATATATATATATATATATATATATATATATATACATACATACATAAGGGCATTCTCTGATAGAAGAAAATTCAAATGAATACCCTCATCTCTCCGATTTTGCTGAAATTTGGTTTATAGATAGTTTTAGGGGCCTAAACACATTTCTGAAATTTAAGGTCAATCCAAGCAACCATTCAGGAGATATGACTTCAGATATTTTGAGGTCATATGAGAGGTCACTGATATGTGGTGACCTATAACTAGGGTAATAAAAGTCATAGTTATATAAATGAATAAATATCTAGCATCAGAAAAAGACAAGAAATCCAAATATTAGAGTTTTAGAACTCTAGGTTGAAAAATTAAAATCCTATATTAGATCTGAGGTCAATATCTGACCCCTGGGGTATAAAAAAAAATGTAGAGATGTATACATATATGAATATATATATTACTATATATATATATATATATATATATATATATATATATATATAGATGAGAAAAATGAAGGCATAAGCTTTGGCTATTAGAATCAGTAAAAAAAAGTTTATGCTTGCATTTTTCATATCAGCACATTTGATATATGTTCGTTGATCGTGCTTATTTTTCACACTTATGTGAAAAACATTAGCCTAAACAAACTTTTTTTTACTGATTCTAATAGCCAAAGCTTATATTTTATTTTATTTCATTCTATTTTATCTATAGGTATTTATTTTTTTTTCATACCCAGAGATGAAATCTTGACCTCAAATTGTTGCTAAAGTGGGATTTTTTTTATTATTATTGATCAACCTAGAGTTCTAAAACTATAATATTTGGATTCCTTGTCTTTTTTCAATTCTGAATACATTTATATAACTATGACTTATAACCCTAGTTATTGGTCACCAAATGTTATTAAGTGACCTCAAAATATCAGAAGTTATATCTCGTGAAAAGTTATTCAGATTGACCTTTAAATCTCAGAAATTTCAGAGCTCTAAAACTACATATAAACCAATTTTCAGCAAAATTGGAGAGATGAGGGTGTTAGGCACTTGCTGATCTGATAGAGAATTCCCCTATATTATATACATATAATATGAAAACTACGATTTAACATTTCAGGAATACATTTGAAAACTTATCGGTCACCTTTGTTTTAACCAGCGTAGATTCTCTAAATGAAGGTACTTTAGAAACTTGAAAATCTTGAAGGCCTTCTGAACCGAAGACGTATCCCATGGTTAAAGGTTTCCAAAAAAGAAGTCCTTCTTCTCCCTGACCTCAGGGTAATCTGATCACTGTTCCGATCACGAGTTTGAAAAAAGCTCAGAAGGCCATGGGTTAATATTTACTTTTAGTAATTTCTCAAAGTTAATTCCCGATTTATTAAACCAAAATTGTTACATAGATTTAGTAAACAAAATAAAAGGGAGGGGAGTTTAATCATATCTTATTTAAAGTTATGATAGGCATGGTTCGAAGTTTCAGGAAAGGCTCCTGATTCGAAGAAAATAACACTTTGAGGGAAAGTTTCCTGAACTAAGGTAAACACTAAGATTCCCAATAACAGTTACCACAATATATATATATATATATGGGGGGACAGAGAAAGGCGTTGCTAAATGAAGTGGCCTTGGTATGGATGTGCTGTCTTGCTGCACTGCCTCTGATCGAGCATGGTGGCTGAAATGCAGGGATGACCCATCATCCAGGAGGAACCAAGAGGGAGTGAGAGGTGGTGAATGGTAGTGGATTCATACCTTTTGACTTTGACTACCTCCCTCCCTTGTACGGGGGGAAAATCCTTGCTATATGTACATATGTATATATTATATATATACACATGTGTATGTGTGTGTATTTACCAAAGTATATGATCCAGTTGTTAGAATTAGATTATTTCCATTGTTAACAATCAAATCCCCTTGGTTCTTAATAGTAAACAAGTCATTTTTCTGCATTTCAAGTCATACTTTTTTAAACTAAATTTTGTATGCTCACCACAGCTAAGCAGATTAACATTTGCCATCTCCAAAGAGTATTAAGAGGATGATCCTACATTGTTGAGACTCCCCCTCGATCCCACAACCATAACCTAGTTTGGCCTCGTAAGATTTCTCAGAAGACCTACATTGAGCAAAATACAAGTTGGACACAAAACAAGGTCAGGGCATTTCATTTCATCATAAAATATTAAGTACCCTGAATCGTTGTTTGGCATCTTAAACATACCTGATACAGCACACCTGTACACATGTCCACAAGGGTTATGGAATACTTTCCAATATCATGTTATGCCCTGTCTTCAATAAGCAGCAGAGAGGATAACTAAGGGAAATTATGCTTTCTTTGACTCGCCTTTATTAAACTATTGGTACTAGAAATCATATATAATTGAGATACCTCAACAATGCATACACACATAGACAAAAGAACTACTTAATTGTACACTTGGCCAGGCATTGAACCACCCAAGCACACCCACCCACCCACCCAGTGCTGGGACAATAGAGTCCACTCCAGGCGGGATCTCCAACTCCCCAACTCCAAACTTGACTCTTACTCTCTTACTTATCGACTACCAACTCTGTTCGTATCTGGCCCATGGCACCAAGCCATTGATGCCACCTCACTAAATTTCAATAAAGAGCAGGAATGGACTTTTCTCCCTTGCTACAATCCAATCTGTTCCAGCTTCACTTCTCAAACTTTGCATTTATAACCCTATTAGTATTACACCTCATAATTCAATGAGTCACCAATGAAGGTGAATAGTACTCAACTTGGTTCTGACCAACTCCATGAAGGGTAGTGGGCATGGCAGAGAGACACTGCACAAGGAATTCCCAGAGCTAACAGTCTAGTCATTCCAACCTACACCTGGCTCGTCTCAAACACTTGGTTTATAACCTGTGTCCTGAATTGACCACCTTAATTGATGCATCAAAGGAAAACCAGACTTACATCTACTCAGCACTGTGAAACACAATGACCCCATGCCACAAGGACAGTACAATGATACATAACTTATTCTCTAAAAACTGCGTCTGGAAGGTTGCACTGGAAAGGTTCCTCCTCTCCTGTGTGGGTGGGTCGCCATGTGCCTTTTCAGATTATACTTTATTGTGAAAACTGTGTTGCAAAGGTCACACTTGAAAGGCTTCTCTCCCTCCTGTATGGGCTGTCACGTGACGTTGAAGACTTGTCTTTTTTGTGAAAGCTGCATCACAAAGGTCACAGTGGAAAGGTCTCTCTCCTGTGTGGGTCATAATGTGACCTCGGAGACTTGATTTACTTGTGAAAGTTGCTTCACAAATGTCACACTGGAAAGGCTTCTCTCCTGTGTGGGTCATCACGTGATATTTGAGACCATTCGTTCCCTTGAAAGTTGCATCACCACAAAGCTCACAGTGGTCATTTTTCTCTTTAGTGTGTGTGGGTCATCACATGACGTCGAAGATTTGACTTTATTGTAAAAGCTGTATTACAAAGGTCACATTGGAAAGGTTTTTCTCCTGTGTGGGTCATCACGTGACGTCGAAGACTTGCCTTTGTTGTTAAGGCTACGTCACAAAGGTCACACTGGAAAGGCTTCTCTCCTGTGTGGGTCATCACGTGATTTCGAAGACCCGACTTTTTTGTGAAAGCTGCATCACAAAGGTCACAAAGGAAAGGTTTCTCTCCTGTGTGGGTCATCACACGACATCGAAGATTTGATTGATATGTGAAAGTGGTTTCACAAATGCCACACTGGAAAGGCTTCTCTCCTGTATGGGTCATCATGTGATATTTGAGACCATTCATTCCCTTGTAAGTTGCATCGCAAACCTCACATTGGAAACGTTTCCTTTTAGTGTGGGCCGCCATCATGTGATATTGAAGACTTGACTTTGTTGTGAAAGCTGCATCACAAAGATCACACTGGCTGGAAAAGTTTATCTACTGCATGGGTTGTCATGTGGTTTTTGAGGGTATGCTTACTTCACAAAACTGCATCACAAAGATCAAAGTTGAAATGCTTCTCTCCTATGTTGGTCATCATGTATTTACCTAGTTGTATTCTACGGGAAGGGAAGCTGCTTCACAGAGGTCACACTGGAAAGGCTTCCTCCAGCATGGGTCACTCACCACATGATATTTGAGACCACTTGTTCTTTTGAAGGTTGCATTGCAAAGATCAAACGGGACAGGTTCCTCTTCTGTGTGGGTCATCATGTGACAATGATGACTTGTCTTTCATCAGAAAACTACTTCTCAAAGATCACACTTGAAAGGTATCCTCTCCTGTGTGGGTCACCACCTGTTCTCTTCAAAGTTGTGTTGCAAAGGTCACACTAGAAAGGTTGTTCTCATGGGTCCTTTTGTGATTTCTAAAGTGATATTTTGCTTTGAAAGTTGCATTGCAAAGGTCACACTTGAAAGGTTCCTCTCCTGTGTGGATCATTGCATGATAACTAAGACTACTTGTTCCCTTAAAAGTTGAATTACAAAGTTCACACTGGATAGGTCTCTCTTTTGTGTAGGTTACCACATGACATCAGACTTGCCTTTGTTGTCAAAGTTGTGTCACAAAGGTCACCACACAGGAAAGGTTTTCCTCCCATGTGGCTTATTGTTGTCTACCTGCTGAGACTGACTACTCTTCTGGGAGAAAGAAACCTGCAAATCATGAGCCAAACTGGAATGCTTTTTTTCCAGCATTCATAGTTAATGTACAGAATTTAACCACTCCGGTAAAAGGACACCTATGTAGGAGTCATGAAGCATGAATGGGTACACAAGGATGCTGGCATTGGCGTCTTGGTTATATATTTTCTGTAGTTGTATATGAGTTACCCCTGGATTCTGTGAACTGGTTTGATCACATTTTCTGTATTTACTATTACTCAGAGTAATAGAGAATGAGTAATAGAGCAATGACTTTATGTTTTATCATGCAATTAGTGTGATGCATTATATATGGCATCCGATGCTATGCACAAGAATTTGACTTGTACTGAAGTGGTTAAGCGCAATTCTCCAAATGTAATATGGATTGTTAAATCCTGGGCCTGAAAACAAAAACACAAGCTTTTAAAAATTTGTAAAACTTTGATTAAACATTGAATATAAAGTTTTAATTCAACATAACAAATTCAAAATAAGTGGAAATGAATCATGATAAATCCATATGTTGCATGAAATAATGAAAAAAAAATACATTAGTTGTCATTTGGCAAACCCAATTCCCTCTTACTAAATACTTTCCAACACTCCTAGGAAGCAGAAGGAGAGCCAAGTCTGTTGTCATTTAGCATAAATAAAATAATCAATCTACAGATATAAGGACAATTCTACTTTCCAATTTTGGCAGCAATTGGTCCCACAGTGTTAGAGTTTCATGACAGACAAACGATGGCAGGCAGACAAACAAGCTGAATTCTTAGATCCCTATACTACACTCGTGCACTACATTTGCATTACCCCAAATTTCGATACCAAACCTAAATTCAGGGGGTAAAAGGAGCAAACAAGAATTATTATTATCATTATTATTATTATTATTATATACAGTGGAACCTCACTTAACAAGTATAATTCATTCTCAAATCTTACTTGTAATGTGAAACATTCATTAAGAAAACAATTTTTCCCATAGCAATCAATCTAAAATACGAAAATGCATCCCATACTAAAGAAAAATACCCAAAAATAATTTGTAATATCTAAAATATTTTTTTATTAACACATAAACTAAAAATATTCTTATGTGCAGTTAATGAACCCGGGAAAGAATAATTAGCTAAATAAAATACTGTTGCAATTCAAAAAAGTAGCTCCTGGTACAAGGGAGAAGGAGACAGGGGGACGATTATTGAGGTTAAGATGAGTCTTTCAAGAAGGGAGATTCTTCTTCACTCGCTGCTATAATAATCTCGACTGACTCTAGTTTTAAATATTTTAGAAACATTGGCATAATTGGCATTTTCTTTAGAATCCTTTTCCACTAGAAAGCTGTCTACGCTTCAAAATTTGGCAAAAATGTGATACAGCATTATTGTTAAATTTGTATTGCACATAGCCACTGCCTTAGTAGGGTGATACTTTTCAATGTACGATGAAACAGTTTTCCATGCTTTAAGCATCTCTTCCCTTACTGCACTAGAAAGTTGTTATTCTGCTGAGGCTATTACCTACTCCTCCCCTGACGAAATCTCATCCACAACTTCTTGCTGTGAAACAGACAAACTCTGTAAGCTCTTTGGTGGTCAGCTTCTGTCTTTGTTCTTCCACAAGCTCATCGATGTCATTGTTATCCACTTCCAGCCCATTGGTCTTCGCCAAAGACACAATTTCATCAACTACAGGCTCCACAAGCACTGACTCAAAACCCTCAAAGTCACCTTCAATAACACTGTCAAGCCAAAGCCTCTTACAAGCCAAAGAAAGGGTTCTTTTGGTGACCCCCTCCCATGCCTTGTCAATCATCTTGAGGGGCAACAATGTGGAAGTGGTTTTTCCAAAACTCTCTGAGAGTGAGACTGGTCTCCTCAGTCACCACAAAGCAATGCTCAAAGAGCACTTTAATGTAGAGCTTCTTAAAGTTTGAGATGACCTGCTGATCCATGGGCTGGAATGGAGTAAGGAGGCAGGAATTGGATCTTGATGAATTGAAATTCATCGTGGAGGTCATCTTCTAGACCTGGAGGACGGGCATGAATGTTGACCATAACAAGCAAAACATTAAGTGGCAGATTCATCTTAAGCAAATATTTTTTTCATAGATGGACCAAACACCTCATTGAACTAATTGGTAAAAATGTCATGTGTCATCCAATCCTTGCTGTTGGACCGCCACATCACACTTAGCCTGCTCTTCTGGACTTTACATTCCTTGTAGGCTCACGGATTTTCTGA
Source organism: Oratosquilla oratoria (assembly GCF_046742065.1). NCBI lineage: Eukaryota > Metazoa > Arthropoda > Malacostraca > Stomatopoda > Squillidae > Oratosquilla > Oratosquilla oratoria. The sequence goes on from NC_134788.1 coordinate 35,335,321, forward strand.
ATGGTAAGCGAGTAGCAGTTTTGCTTTCAAATTGCCACTTACATTGGCACAAAACAGCAGAGTGAGATGGTCTTTCATTGGCTTGTGGCTGGGTAATGTCTTCTCCGCTGTTATATAAGTTCACTTCGGTGTCTTCCAGATAAGAGCCGTCTCGTTGCAATTAAAAACCTGCTGCGGCAGGTAACCCTCAGAATCCACAAGCTTCCTAAAGTCACCGATGAGTTTCTCTGCTGCCTTTGTGTCAGAGCTTGCTGCTTCAATGTGCCTCACAACGTAGGGGATATAGGTTCTTCTTTTAAACTTTTCGAACCACCCATGGCTTGCCTTAAGTGCTTCATCTTTGTCCGTTGCTGATCCTGGCATTTTCTGAACAAGGTCGGCTAAAATCACTTTCACCTTCTCACAAATGATGCTCTTGTTAATTGTGTCACCTTGCATTTGCTTCTTGTTGATCCATATGTAAAGCAACCTTTCAACACCATCAAGAATACATGGCCATTGCATATATATTCTTGTCACTCCCTTTGAAATATCTATTTCCTTAATCTTATCCTTGCTCTTGAGGATAGTGCAAATTGTTGATGTAGTCCAATTGTATGTGTATTTACCTAGTTTATTTACCTAGTTGTATTTTGCGGGAAGGGGAGCTATGCTCGTGGTGTCCCGCCTTTGTATCTTGCAGTGTCTAGTTTACTTTTAAACTCATGAATGGTTTTTGCACATACTATTTCATTATCCAGTTTGTTCCAAGTGTCCACTACTCTATGTGGAAAACTGTTTTTCTTCAGTTCTCTTCTGTAGCTATGTTTTTTTTTTTCTTTCCATGTCCTCTTGTGTTTCTCTTGTCCCAGTTTAGTAAGTCCTCTCTATTGAGTATCTCTGCGCTCCAGCATCAGCTATACTCACACCTCGTTCTCGTTTCTCCATGATTTCACATTTCACTTCTATGGTCATTTGTCTTCTCTTGTCCCTGTCTTCTTGCGTTTTTTCTTCGAGGACATTCTTGCAAGGGTTAAACTTTGCACTGAAAAAAATCACAAATAACACCTCTGAACACAGAGAGAAGACTGGCTGTCTTTACAAAATTTAAGCTGTTCATGCAGCCCTCCATCACTGATGTGCAGTCATATTTTGATTTTGCGAACCAACTGACACCCTGGCCACCTCCTCACAGTGCACTTCAGAAACCTGTTCTTCAAACCATGGGGTGTCATGACCCATCTCTCTTCCATACAGTGCTTGCAATCCAATGGGAGCCAAGGCTGCAGTGAAGACTGCCAAAAGGGTGCTGTGGAAACCAGATGGGGCCTGGTGGCAGCTTGGATGATGATAAGGTTTGCTTTGTCCTGTTCTAGTATCTGAATATCCCTCTCTACAGTACTGACAGGTATGCAGCCCAGCTACTTACAGGCAGCTGCAGGACAGCATACTTATGGCCAGGCAGCTCTACAAAATCAATCTTCAATGGTGGCAAATTTTGATGAGGGACAAGCAAATAGTCTGACACCAAAAGGGCATGTTGGAGCAGAGGGGTGGTCAATGCTGCAGACAACACCCGCTGCAGTCAGAGGCCTGCATCTGGGCTTAGGATCTAGTCACAAAACCTGGAGGAAGACAGGCATATTGGTTGGGATTTGCCCATGCCAGCAATATGCAGCATGGATTGACTGGAGTGGCATGCCATTGCTCTGCACCCACAGGCACCTGCATGAAGCAGCACCATGGAGGCGGTGCCTGGGTATGAGAACTCAGAAGACAGACACCCAACACCACCAGGAATGCAGAAGCATCATTCCACAAGGCACATATCACAGCCAAGATGACTGGTAAATTATGTAAAGTAATTAATAAAGTCCTTAGGAAGACATTTGGCCCAGTGTATGATGTACATGAACAAGCATGGAGATGGTGACACAACCATGAACTGAGAGAGTTGGCAGATCAAGGAAGTATCGTAAACACAATAAAGGTAAGACGAATGCAATGTGGTCATGTTGCATGAATGGAAATGGACAGAATTCCAAGAAAGGTCATGACAGAAAGAATTATCAGTGGAAGAAGATCAGTAGGAAGATCCGGAAGATGATGAATAACATCAAACAAGACCTAAGAAGTGCTGGGATGGAGAATTTGGAAGAATGGATGACAAGTGTGCAAAACTGATGACAATGGAGGCAGATAGTATAGGCAGTGAGGGGTCAACAAGTGGCCCAAACACCAACAGAGTAAGAGTAAGTAATTACCTTTTATGTCTCTGTTTTTGTCTTACCTTTTCTTTCATTATGGTCCCTCCAAGCCCAGTATGAGGTTACAGCATATATTCTATTGTCTTTTTATTTCTCTTACATGTTTGTCAGATTATCAGGCCAACATTGTTCTATCACCCCTCCCATTATATACGAGCCAGTTCCTGCTTGCCCAGTAAACATGGTTAAAACGGACCGTTTCTGGTTTCCTTGCGGCATGTCAAGGCAGTTCGGGTTCTGTTTTGCCTTAAGCTAACCGTAACGGGGCCAATTATACGCTGCCATTTTATAACCGACTTTAAATTGTACCGTTATCATACCAGAATGCTGCCGTTTAATCATAACGTACAAATGGGCCAGTTCTGGCCCGGTTAAGGTAGATTGCATTGTTTATAACGTTACATCTCGTTATGCAGTGTTTATAACGTCCGAGCCTTCGACGCATGGTCCCAAGAGTTCCGATCTCGCATTTTGAATCCAAAGAAACTACAAGAGCGGAGTGTTTTTTCACGGGCTGATATATTTTTCATTTTGCTGTGTCGATTCCACTCTTTATTACCAGGTAACAAAGCAATGGCATAACGTATACATTATAGCATAGTGATTACATTTCAGTGGCAGCAGTTTGTTTGGTAATGATTTTATATAGCGGGTCTGTTGCATTAAATTTCCTTGGGTGAGCGATAATGTGTAAGTCTGGCACTTTATCAGTTTATCAGACACTGGGCCTATAACGTTGTAAGCTATCAACGCCAGCTTAAGTAAATTTTATTTTAATTCCTGAATGTTGAAAATAGGTTAAGCAATATTATCATGTATAGTGTTGTTTATTAAAAGCCTGTAGGCCTAACAGTTATTAAAAACTCCAAAAAAACAATTCTACACCTACACTAGAATAATTCTATTATTAATATTACTAAACTAGTAGGCCTATAGTCAAAACATCTCAACCACAGCCTTTTTGATATCAGTTGTGGGCTCTATTTGATACTACTTGTTACTGTTACTAATACTAGTGAGTTGTGTTGGGTAAGGCTAGAGCTCTACTTATAAATTTATTGTTAGGTATAATTACTGAAGCATATCTGAGTTATTTGTTTATTGTGCTGTATAGAGCTGTATAAAATAATTCAAGTATTAAACAATTTAGTATTCAATATTTTTAAAAATTAGCAATGTCAATTTGGACAAAACGTCGAAAAATAAAAAATGATGTAAATCATCATTTAGAAAATATTATGAAGAAGTCTTCAGAAAATGTGGATATTGTTGATTCTAGTCATAACCAAAATGTTAACATTGTGAAAGTAGCACATAGTTTGCCATCTAGTTCTACTTATGTACAAAATACAGTTAAATATAAAGATAGTAATGAGGTACATCAAACTTCACAAGAGTCTTATAAAGAAATGGTTGGCTTTGAAATTGAGGAAGACAATACTATCCTGCATGATAGTGATTGTCATAATAATTATGATTCTTCTGACTATGATTATGTATCATCCGATAATGATGGAAATGGTGACTCACAGACTTTTCAAATTGAGTTGATGGATTTATTGTCCAGATGGGCAGTACAGTTTAATGTAACTCATATTGCACTAAAAGAACTACTTAAAATTTTGAGTCTAGAACTACCATACCTCCCTAAAGATCCAAGAACACTAATTAAAATAGGGAAGATTGATAAAATTGTGCAAATACAAGGTGGTGAGTATTATCATTTTGGTGTTGCTACTGGTATATTAAATCAGCTGACATACCGTAGTGATTTACTGGAGCAAGTCGTACTAAAGTTACAAATAAACATTGATGGTCTACCACTGTTTAAAAGTGCCAAAACTCAGTTTTGGCCTATTCTGGGGTTAATTCCAGGAACAGCAAAATCACAACCTTTTGCTATTGGTATATTTTGTGGTGATTCAAAGCCAGGTAGTGTTGAAGAATTTCTTTCTTATTTCATTGATGAAATGATAGAGTTAAAGGTAAATGGAATAAAATATGAAGATAAGATCTATCAGGTAGTTATAAAGGCTTTTGTTTGTGATGCTCCAGCACGATCCTTTATCAAATGTATTAAAGGGCACACTGGCTATGCTGGATGTGAAAAGTGTGACCAGTCTGGTGTTTTTGAGAAGAAAATAACATTTCCAGATACTAATGCACAGTTGCGCACTGACATAGCATTTGATGAAATGCATGATAGAGACCACCACAAAGGAGAATCCCCTCTTAAAAGATTAGGTGTTGGTCTTGTGTCTCAAGTGCCTTTGGATTACATGCACCTTGTGTGTTTAGGAGTAATGAAGAAGCTGATTTGGCTTTGGTTGAAAGGACCATTGACTGTAAGAATAGGGAGACAAGTTAAAGATAGTATATCTGAAAGACTTCAAAGTTTAAGACAATTTATCCCTCGAGAATTTTCAAGAAAACCTCGTGGCTTAGATGATATTGATCGATGGAAAGCTACTGAATATAGATTGTTTCTGTTATATACAGGCTTGGTTTCATTAATTGACAGACTTCCTCTAGAAATATATCATAATTTCATGCTTCTATCTGCTGCTGTTCATATTTTAGCCAATCCCAAGCTAGCTTCAACTCATTGTGATTATGCACAGCAGCTTCTATTGTCATTTATTCAGCATTTCACGAGATTGTATGGTTCAGAGTTTGTGACCTATAATGTACATTCTCTAATGCATCTTCCTGATGATGTAAAGTTGCATGGACCTCTAGATTCATTTTCATCCTTCCCTTTCGAGAATTTTCTTGGAGCTTTGAAGAGAATGTTAAGAAAACCTAGTGGTGCATTACCCCAAATAATTAGGAGATTAACAGAAATTTCAAATATAATGCAGCCTCAGGTTGCTGCACATTTTCATCCTAAAGGCCAACATTATGAAGGACCTGTCCCAGCTCAGTATCTACTTTCAAAATATAAACAGTATACTGAATTTCATAATGGGAAATTTGTCATAAGTAGAAAAACAGGCAACAACTGTTTTCAAATTCAAGGCACAGTATGTTTGGTTCAAAATATTTTTAGCCAAAATGATGAAATTTTTGTGGTGTATAAACATTTCATGACTCAAGGTTTATTATTTGATTATCCAGTAGAATCTTCAAAATTGAATATTCATGCTGTTTCTAATTTACACAGTGAATTGTTAGTAGCAAATGTTAAAGTCATATCAGGCAAGTATGTCTTACTGCCCAATTGTGCCAACTTTGCTGCAATTCCTCTAATACATTCATTTTAGCTGTCATTTTTATCTTTTATGTAAAATTACATTAGAACATTGAAATTGGGATTTTGTCTTAATTTATATATTCTTTGTTTCATGAGATAGTATTATTCTATTAAGATTTATATGAATATATATGGTGTTATACCATTTGGCTGAATCATTTTACCAAAGGTTGGGATAATGCATATCAGGTATTACTAAAAATTATAAAATAGTCATGTTTTGAGAATGTCTGAAACCCACTTTTCGATCTACCAGTGAACTGTAACTGTCAAATGCCAATATAATACTATGGATTAATATAGTATTTTTTGCCCTATTACCCCTCAAGCCTGTATTTACCTTATATTTAGCTTGAACCCAAACAATTAATCTACATCATTCTATATATTTTGAGAATATAGTAATAATTAAAGGTATTAAACTGTGTTTAGAAAGACAAAAATATATGTACTATTAGTGGGTATTTTAACTTTAAATGGAAGTGTTCAGTGCAAATGCAGTAGAAAATATCCAAATGTTAGATACACACTTTTACCAGTAATGTTTATTGTTAAAAGTAAAAGTAAGTTTTCACTCGGTGATGCCTAGAAACATTATCATTTTAAAAATAGATAGGGTTGTTGTTTCAAATAAATGATTTCACGTAATACACAATTTAACCAAATGTCAATGCCTAAAACAAGGTTAAACTAAACTCTTGTAAAATGTAAGCTATGAATATAATTATTTGTTTTCTGAACATGGTTAGAACTTATCTGCATTCAGATATTTCTGTCATTATTGATTTTATGATACTATATCATATATTTTGATTTATTAATAATACTATTTGCTGCCACTTGAAATTTTCTCTATGCTGTAAACAATACCTATGCCTATGCTAATGTTAGCCTTTAATTGCCACAGAATGTATGTTATTGTTGCATTCACCAATAATAATACTGTTGAGATGGTCCCCAGTGGATGGATCCTGGGGCAGGATGAGACGTGGTGGCCAAAGAGTAAATCATTGACAGCAATTACAAAGATGATAAAAGATAGGGTGGTGCCAGACCACACATGGGAGAGGCATAAGATGCGTGTCATCTGTGCGGCAGGTACGTAATATCTGATCATTCTTGGAATGACATAATTAAATTTGTGACATATGGGCTGATTAACTCTTAATATATCCCCTCTCTGATTTTCCTTGGTACATTCAAGTTAAGTTTTTGTAATTGTAGTTGCTGCCGATTCTGCAATTGAGTATAAAACTTATTTTTAGACATTTTAAATGCTGAAAATATATCATATGTAAATTGATAAATAAATTCAGTCAGTTAAAATGATAAGAGATAATTGTTTCCCCCCATAATTATATCTCTTGATGAGACTTGAAGGTAAATATTCTTTGGTGGTAAATGAATGTTAGAATACATTCATTTGCAAAGATTTCATTTGATCTAATTCTAATAATAAAGTGTCCACTAAACTTTTGATTGTTTTTTTTTTTACTTTACAGCTATTTTCCTTATTTATTATATCACCCCTTTGAATTCAGTTCATTTGCTGATTTTTTCTTTTGTTCTTAAAACTGCTGATAGTAAGTTACAAAGTATCTGTGTTCATTTTTTGGGTTATGGTATCTTTTGATTTGAAATATTCTCAGGTTTTGTAATTGATAAGGCAGTTAAAAAACATGTGCCTCTTTATCACATTGGCTTTGAACAATTTTGAAATAATTCCATAGAATTCTCCTATAATCTTAAATTATTTTTCTCCAATAAAACTCATATGAGGTTTTTTGTATTTTTTGCCCTCCAGATACATATGAAGATGGAAGACGGAAAGCAAGGGAGGCTGAAGAGACAGATAACCCTGTCAGCCAAGGTGAAGAGGAGCTTGGACGAGGAGCAAGAAGGTATAAATTGGTTTCATGTACTTTTAGCTTATCAGGTATAGCTGGCAGATAGCTGCGATCTGCAACTCCGAGCAAAAATATGATTATTTACATAATAGAGTGAAGGAGAAGTGTGAGGGGAGATAAATTGACAAAACCATAACCAAAAAGAGATATTACAATCTATTATTTAATCAATGTGAATTACATAAAGAACTGAGATGGAGCAATAACTATATATAATAGGCAGATTTGATATACAAAACAGGACATCCTCAAAAAGGGTAATAAATGAATGAAAAGTTTCTGTCCTGATTTATCTTGTGCCGGCTTTTCTGGATAATATATATATTATCAGAAATATTTTGGTTGAAACCCTTATATATTGTAAGTATATTATCCTAATTTTGCAGGATAATGAAGCTGTTATTTTTTTATTTGTGAGTATAAATTAGTGGGAGGTGATTGGTGATGGGTAACTTTTGTATTGCTTGTAAAATCCTATGCTTATATCTGACCTTAAATAATTCCTTATATTTAGTAGTTGGTTATATTACTCCATATACAAGAGATATATAATGGGATAATATTCGGATTTTATTGTTGTGTTCTTGTAGTAGGTAAGGTGTACTTAGTTACTATGATTGTGGACCAAAATATTCAGTAGAATTACATTGATTTTAATTTGCTTTTCATAGGTATACATTTTTCATTTATTATTGACTTCATTCATTGTATGAATTTTAGAACTTGTGTGCCCATATTTTTGGTGCATACCCAGCTTCATTACTTATTTCAGATGTGATTTTCCTTATTGGATATTAATGTAGAAACGTTTTTTTGTGTATTGTTTAGGAATGGTGAAAATCATGTTCTTTATTATAGGGGTGATTTGAATTTTTTGCAGGATTAGATCAAGATACCCTCCTAGTAGCGACGAGGAAGAGGACTATGTTCCAAAAGCAAAAAGAAAGTTGGCCAAAGCACCTGCAATCCAAAAGATGCCATCAGTTGTGTCAGTGAACATTCCACAATTCGACACGTTTGACGATGCAGCGGGTGTGTCTGACATATTAATTGATACATCCAACCTAGCTCCAACCAGTACCCCAATTAGAGTGTCAACAGCACCCGTTTCAACAGCACCCGTTAGCTCAGGTATCATGTTCGACAATGCAGGAGGTGTGTCTGACATATTAATTCATACATCCAGCCTAGCTCCAACCAGTACCCCAATTAGAGCGTCAACAGCACCTGTTTCAACAGCACCCGTTAACTCAGGTATCTGTTTATCTGTTAAACCTATTTCAGTCAATTTCTATCGAAAAAATAATCTATTTAAAATTTCTTGCTTTGTTTTAAAAAATTATTCTTAGCATTAGTTCTGGTGGTAACTTTTACTGGTTTGAAGCTATGCCAGTTAATAACTTTTCCAAATAATATACATACATATACCAAGGCTTTTTCCCCCTTTAAGGGGGGGTAGCCAAAAAAGAACAAGGCATAAAATCACTCCCACCCTTTCCATCCCCACACCCAACTCCCTTCCACCCTCCCTCCCATCTTAGCCCTTCTGGATGATTATAGATGATAATATAGATTCTAATGGATGATAATATAGATTCTATGGATGATAATATAGATTCTACTTAATTTCAATTAAGGGCTGCTTATCATTTCTGTCATATGAATGTTTTGAATGTACTTCTCATTCTCAAAAGTTGTGAAATAATTTATTTTTATGCTAACCGGATGAGATTAGTACAATGTTAATATTTTTTTGTGTAAGATGCAAGATAATTTTAAAAATAAAAAGTTTATGGTATTCATTTTGCGTATTTTACCCTTTTTGCAGCGCAAGATGTAGAGTTTCTTACCAGACTTTTCAAATTGAGTTGATGGATTTATTGTCCAGATGGGCAGTACAGTTTAATGTAACTCATATTGCACTAAAAGAACTACTTAAAATTTTGAGTCTAGAACTACCATACCTCCCTAAAGATCCAAGAACACTAATTAAAATAGGGAAGATTGATAAAATTGTGCAAATACAAGGTGGTGAGTATTATCATTTTGGTGTTGCTACTGGTATATTAAATCAGCTGACATACCGTAGTGATTTACTGGAGCAAGTCGTACTAAAGTTACAAATAAACATTGATGGTCTACCACTGTTTAAAAGTGCCAAAACTCAGTTTTGGCCTATTCTGGGGTTAATTCCAGGAACAGCAAAATCACAACCTTTTGCTATTGGTATATTTTGTGGTGATTCAAAGCCAGGTAGTGTTGAAGAATTTCTTTCTTATTTCATTGATGAAATGATAGAGTTAAAGGTAAATGGAATAAAATATGAAGATAAGACCTATCAGGTAGTTATAAAGGCTTTTGTTTGTGATGCTCCAGCACGATCCTTTATCAAATGTATTAAAGGGCACACTGGCTATGCTGGATGTGAAAAGTGTGACCAGTCTGGTGTTTTTGAGAAGAAAATAACATTTCCAGATACTAATGCACAGTTGCGCACTGACATAGCATTTGATGAAATGCATGATAGAGACCACCACAAAGGAGAATCCCCTCTTAAAAGATTAGGTGTTGGTCTTGTGTCTCAAGTGCCTTTGGATTACATGCACCTTGTGTGTTTAGGAGTAATGAAGAAGCTGATTTGGCTTTGGTTGAAAGGACCATTGACTGTAAGAATAGGGAGACAAGTTAAAGATAGTATATCTGAAAGACTTCAAAGTTTAAGACAATTTATCCCTCGAGAATTTTCAAGAAAACCTCGTGGCTTAGATGATATTGATCGATGGAAAGCTACTGAATATAGATTGTTTCTGTTATATACAGGCTTGGTTTCATTAATTGACAGACTTCCTCTAGAAATATATCATAATTTCATGCTTCTATCTGCTGCTGTTCATATTTTAGCCAATCCCAAGCTAGCTTCAACTCATTGTGATTATGCACAGCAGCTTCTATTGTCATTTATTCAGCATTTCACGAGATTGTATGGTTCAGAGTTTGTGACCTATAATGTACATTCTCTAATGCATCTTCCTGATGATGTAAAGTTGCATGGACCTCTAGATTCATTTTCATCCTTCCCTTTCGAGAATTTTCTTGGAGCTTTGAAGAGAATGTTAAGAAAACCTAGTGGTGCATTACCCCAAATAATTAGGAGATTAACAGAAATTTCAAATATAATGCAGCCTCAGGTTGCTGCACATTTTCATCCTAAAGGCCAACATTATGAAGGACCTGTCCCAGCTCAGTATCTACTTTCAAAATATAAACAGTATACTGAATTTCATAATGGGAAATTTGTCATAAGTAGAAAAACAGGCAACAACTGTTTTCAAATTCAAGGCACAGTATGTTTGGTTCAAAATATTTTTAGCCAAAATGATGAAATTTTTGTGGTGTATAAACATTTCATGACTCAAGGTTTATTATTTGATTATCCAGTAGAATCTTCAAAATTGAATATTCATGCTGTTTCTAATTTACACAGTGAATTGTTAGTAGCAAATGTTAAAGTCATATCAGGCAAGTATGTCTTACTGCCCAATTGTGCCAACTTTGCTGCAATTCCTCTAATACATTCATTTTAGCTGTCATTTTTATCTTTTATGTAAAATTACATTAGAACATTGAAATTGGGATTTTGTCTTAATTTATATATTCTTTGTTTCATGAGATAGTATTATTCTATTAAGATTTATATGAATATATATGGTGTTATACCATTTGGCTGAATCATTTTACCAAAGGTTGGGATAATGCATATCAGGTATTACTAAAAATTATAAAATAGTCATGTTTTGAGAATGTCTGAAACCCACTTTTCGATCTACCAGTGAACTGTAACTGTCAAATGCCAATATAATACTATGGATTAATATAGTATTTTTTGCCCTATTACCCCTCAAGCCTGTATTTACCTTATATTTAGCTTGAACCCAAACAATTAATCTACATCATTCTATATATTTTGAGAATATAGTAATAATTAAAGGTATTAAACTGTGTTTAGAAAGACAAAAATATATGTACTATTAGTGGGTATTTTAACTTTAAATGGAAGTGTTCAGTGCAAATGCAGTAGAAAATATCCAAATGTTAGATACACACTTTTACCAGTAATGTTTATTGTTAAAAGTAAAAGTAAGTTTTCACTCGGTGATGCCTAGAAACATTATCATTTTAAAAATAGATAGGGTTGTTGTTTCAAATAAATGATTTCACGTAATACACAATTTAACCAAATGTCAATGCCTAAAACAAGGTTAAACTAAACTCTTGTAAAATGTAAGCTATGAATATAATTATTTGTTTTCTGAACATGGTTAGAACTTATCTGCATTCAGATATTTCTGTCATTATTGATTTTATGATACTATATCATATATTTTGATTTATTAATAATACTATTTGCTGCCACTTGAAATTTTCTCTATGCTGTAAACAATACCTATGCCTATGCTAATGTTAGCCTTTAATTGCCACAGAATGTATGTTATTGTTGCATTCACCAATAATAATACTGTTGAGATGGTCCCCAGTGGATGGATCCTGGGGCAGGATGAGACGTGGTGGCCAAAGAGTAAATCATTGACAGCAATTACAAAGATGATAAAAGATAGGGTGGTGCCAGACCACACATGGGAGAGGCATAAGATGCGTGTCATCTGTGCGGCAGGTACGTAATATCTGATCATTCTTGGAATGACATAATTAAATTTGTGACATATGGGCTGATTAACTCTTAATATATCCCCTCTCTGATTTTCCTTGGTACATTCAAGTTAAGTTTTTGTAATTGTAGTTGCTGCCGATTCTGCAATTGAGTATAAAACTTATTTTTAGACATTTTAAATGCTGAAAATATATCATATGTAAATTGATAAATAAATTCAGTCAGTTAAAATGATAAGAGATAATTGTTTCCCCCCATAATTATATCTCTTGATGAGACTTGAAGGTAAATATTCTTTGGTGGTAAATGAATGTTAGAATACATTCATTTGCAAAGATTTCATTTGATCTAATTCTAATAATAAAGTGTCCACTAAACTTTTGATTGGGTTTTTTTTTTACTTTACAGCTATTTTCCTTATTTATTATATCACCCCTTTGAATTCAGTTCATTTGCTGATTTTTTCTTTTGTTCTTAAAACTGCTGATAGTAAGTTACAAAGTATCTGTGTTCATTTTTTGGGTTATGGTATCTTTTGATTTGAAATATTCTCAGGTTTTGTAATTGATAAGGCAGTTAAAAAACATGTGCCTCTTTATCACATTGGCTTTGAACAATTTTGAAATAATTCCATAGAATTCTCCTATAATCTTAAATTATTTTTCTCCAATAAAACTCATATGAGGTTTTTTGTATTTTTTGCCCTCCAGATACATATGAAGATGGAAGACGGAAAGCAAGGGAGGCTGAAGAGACAGATAACCCTGTCAGCCAAGGTGAAGAGGAGCTTGGACGAGGAGCAAGAAGGTATAAATTGGTTTCATGTACTTTTAGCTTATCAGGTATAGCTGGCAGATAGCTGCGATCTGCAACTCCGAGCAAAAATATGATTATTTACATAATAGAGTGAAGGAGAAGTGTGAGGGGAGATAAATTGACAAAACCATAACCAAAAAGAGATATTACAATCTATTATTTAATCAATGTGAATTACATAAAGAACTGAGATGGAGCAATAACTATATATAATAGGCAGATTTGATATACAAAACAGGACATCCTCCAAAAGGGTAATAAATGAATGAAAAGTTTCTGTCCTGATTTATCTTGTGCCGGCTTTTCTGGATAATATATATATATTATCAGAAATATTTTGGTTGAAACCCTTATATATTGTAAGTATATTATCCTAATTTTGCAGGATAATGAAGCTGTTATTTTTTTATTTGCGAGTATAAATCAGTGGGAGGTGATTGGTGATGGGTAACTTTTGTATTGCTTGTAAAATCCTATGCTTATATCTGACCTTAAATAATTCCTTATATTTAGTAGTTGGTTATATTACTCCATATACAAGAGATATATAATGGGATAATATTCGGATTTTATTGTTGTGTTCTTGTAGTAGGTAAGGTGTACTTAGTTACTATGATTGTGGACCAAAATATTCAGTAGAATTACATTGATTTTAATTTGCTTTTCATAGGTATACATTTTTCATTTATTATTGACTTCATTCATTGTATGAATTTTAGAACTTGTGTGCCCATATTTTTGGTGCATACCCAGCTTCATTACTTATTTCAGATGTGATTTTCCTTATTGGATATTAATGTAGAAACGTTTTTTTGTGTATTGTTTAGGAATGGTGAAAATCATGTTCTTTATTATAGGGGTGATTTGAATTTTTTGCAGGATTAGATCAAGATACCCTCCTAGTAGCGACGAGGAAGAGGACTATGTTCCAAAAGCAAAAAGAAAGTTGGCCAAAGCACCTGCAATCCAAAAGATGCCATCAGTTGTGTCAGTGAACATTCCACAATTCGACACGTTTGACGATGCAGCGGGTGTGTCTGACATATTAATTGATACATCCAACCTAGCTCCAACCAGTACCCCAATTAGAGTGTCAACAGCACCCGTTTCAACAGCACCCGTTAGCTCAGGTATCATGTTCGACAATGCAGGAGGTGTGTCTGACATATTAATTCATACATCCAGCCTAGCTCCAACCAGTACCCCAATTAGAGCGTCAACAGCACCTGTTTCAACAGCACCCGTTAACTCAGGTATCTGTTTATCTGTTAAACCTATTTCAGTCAATTTCTATCGAAAAAATAATCTATTTAAAATTTCTTGCTTTGTTTTAAAAAATTATTCTTAGCATTAGTTCTGGTGGTAACTTTTACTGGTTTGAAGCTATGCCAGTTAATAACTTTTCCAAATAATATACATACATATACCAAGGCTTTTTCCCCCTTTAAGGGGGGGTAGCCAAAAAAGAACAAGGCATAAAATCACTCCCACCCTTTCCATCCCCACACCCAACTCCCTTCCACCCTCCCTCCCATCTTAGCCCTTCTGGATGATTATAGATGATAATATAGATTCTAATGGATGATAATATAGATTCTATGGATGATAATATAGATTCTACTTAATTTCAATTAAGGGCTGCTTATCATTTCTGTCATATGAATGTTTTGAATGTACTTCTCATTCTCAAAAGTTGTGAAATAATTTATTTTTATGCTAACCGGATGAGATTAGTACAATGTTAATATTTTTTTGTGTAAGATGCAAGATAATTTTAAAAATAAAAAGTTTATGGTATTCATTTTGCGTATTTTACCCTTTTTGCAGCGCAAGATGTAGAGTTTCTTACCAGACTTTTCAAATTGAGTTGATGGATTTATTGTCCAGATGGGCAGTACAGTTTAATGTAACTCATATTGCACTAAAAGAACTACTTAAAATTTTGAGTCTAGAACTACCATACCTCCCTAAAGATCCAAGAACACTAATTAAAATAGGGAAGATTGATAAAATTGTGCAAATACAAGGTGGTGAGTATTATCATTTTGGTGTTGCTACTGGTATATTAAATCAGCTGACATACCGTAGTGATTTACTGGAGCAAGTCGTACTAAAGTTACAAATAAACATTGATGGTCTACCACTGTTTAAAAGTGCCAAAACTCAGTTTTGGCCTATTCTGGGGTTAATTCCAGGAACAGCAAAATCACAACCTTTTGCTATTGGTATATTTTGTGGTGATTCAAAGCCAGGTAGTGTTGAAGAATTTCTTTCTTATTTCATTGATGAAATGATAGAGTTAAAGGTAAATGGAATAAAATATGAAGATAAGACCTATCAGGTAGTTATAAAGGCTTTTGTTTGTGATGCTCCAGCACGATCCTTTATCAAATGTATTAAAGGGCACACTGGCTATGCTGGATGTGAAAAGTGTGACCAGTCTGGTGTTTTTGAGAAGAAAATAACATTTCCAGATACTAATGCACAGTTGCGCACTGACATAGCATTTGATGAAATGCATGATAGAGACCACCACAAAGGAGAATCCCCTCTTAAAAGATTAGGTGTTGGTCTTGTGTCTCAAGTGCCTTTGGATTACATGCACCTTGTGTGTTTAGGAGTAATGAAGAAGCTGATTTGGCTTTGGTTGAAAGGACCATTGACTGTAAGAATAGGGAGACAAGTTAAAGATAGTATATCTGAAAGACTTCAAAGTTTAAGACAATTTATCCCTCGAGAATTTTCAAGAAAACCTCGTGGCTTAGATGATATTGATCGATGGAAAGCTACTGAATATAGATTGTTTCTGTTATATACAGGCTTGGTTTCATTAATTGACAGACTTCCTCTAGAAATATATCATAATTTCATGCTTCTATCTGCTGCTGTTCATATTTTAGCCAATCCCAAGCTAGCTTCAACTCATTGTGATTATGCACAGCAGCTTCTATTGTCATTTATTCAGCATTTCACGAGATTGTATGGTTCAGAGTTTGTGACCTATAATGTACATTCTCTAATGCATCTTCCTGATGATGTAAAGTTGCATGGACCTCTAGATTCATTTTCATCCTTCCCTTTCGAGAATTTTCTTGGAGCTTTGAAGAGAATGTTAAGAAAACCTAGTGGTGCATTACCCCAAATAATTAGGAGATTAACAGAAATTTCAAATATAATGCAGCCTCAGGTTGCTGCACATTTTCATCCTAAAGGCCAACATTATGAAGGACCTGTCCCAGCTCAGTATCTACTTTCAAAATATAAACAGTATACTGAATTTCATAATGGGAAATTTGTCATAAGTAGAAAAACAGGCAACAACTGTTTTCAAATTCAAGGCACAGTATGTTTGGTTCAAAATATTTTTAGCCAAAATGATGAAATTTTTGTGGTGTATAAACATTTCATGACTCAAGGTTTATTATTTGATTATCCAGTAGAATCTTCAAAATTGAATATTCATGCTGTTTCTAATTTACACAGTGAATTGTTAGTAGCAAATGTTAAAGTCATATCAGGCAAGTATGTCTTACTGCCCAATTGTGCCAACTTTGCTGCAATTCCTCTAATACATTCATTTTAGCTGTCATTTTTATCTTTTATGTAAAATTACATTAGAACATTGAAATTGGGATTTTGTCTTAATTTATATATTCTTTGTTTCATGAGATAGTATTATTCTATTAAGATTTATATGAATATATATGGTGTTATACCATTTGGCTGAATCATTTTACCAAAGGTTGGGATAATGCATATCAGGTATTACTAAAAATTATAAAATAGTCATGTTTTGAGAATGTCTGAAACCCACTTTTCGATCTACCAGTGAACTGTAACTGTCAAATGCCAATATAATACTATGGATTAATATAGTATTTTTTGCCCTATTACCCCTCAAGCCTGTATTTACCTTATATTTAGCTTGAACCCAAACAATTAATCTACATCATTCTATATATTTTGAGAATATAGTAATAATTAAAGGTATTAAACTGTGTTTAGAAAGACAAAAATATATGTACTATTAGTGGGTATTTTAACTTTAAATGGAAGTGTTCAGTGCAAATGCAGTAGAAAATATCCAAATGTTAGATACACACTTTTACCAGTAATGTTTATTGTTAAAAGTAAAAGTAAGTTTTCACTCGGTGATGCCTAGAAACATTATCATTTTAAAAATAGATAGGGTTGTTGTTTCAAATAAATGATTTCACGTAATACACAATTTAACCAAATGTCAATGCCTAAAACAAGGTTAAACTAAACTCTTGTAAAATGTAAGCTATGAATATAATTATTTGTTTTCTGAACATGGTTAGAACTTATCTGCATTCAGATATTTCTGTCATTATTGATTTTATGATACTATATCATATATTTTGATTTATTAATAATACTATTTGCTGCCACTTGAAATTTTCTCTATGCTGTAAACAATACCTATGCCTATGCTAATGTTAGCCTTTAATTGCCACAGAATGTATGTTATTGTTGCATTCACCAATAATAATACTGTTGAGATGGTCCCCAGTGGATGGATCCTGGGGCAGGATGAGACGTGGTGGCCAAAGAGTAAATCATTGACAGCAATTACAAAGATGATAAAAGATAGGGTGGTGCCAGACCACACATGGGAGAGGCATAAGATGCGTGTCATCTGTGCGGCAGGTACGTAATATCTGATCATTCTTGGAATGACATAATTAAATTTGTGACATATGGGCTGATTAACTCTTAATATATCCCCTCTCTGATTTTCCTTGGTACATTCAAGTTAAGTTTTTGTAATTGTAGTTGCTGCCGATTCTGCAATTGAGTATAAAACTTATTTTTAGACATTTTAAATGCTGAAAATATATCATATGTAAATTGATAAATAAATTCAGTCAGTTAAAATGATAAGAGATAATTGTTTCCCCCCATAATTATATCTCTTGATGAGACTTGAAGGTAAATATTCTTTGGTGGTAAATGAATGTTAGAATACATTCATTTGCAAAGATTTCATTTGATCTAATTCTAATAATAAAGTGTCCACTAAACTTTTGATTGGGTTTTTTTTTACTTTACAGCTATTTTCCTTATTTATTATATCACCCCTTTGAATTCAGTTCATTTGCTGATTTTTTCTTTTGTTCTTAAAACTGCTGATAGTAAGTTACAAAGTATCTGTGTTCATTTTTTGGGTTATGGTATCTTTTGATTTGAAATATTCTCAGGTTTTGTAATTGATAAGGCAGTTAAAAAACATGTGCCTCTTTATCACATTGGCTTTGAACAATTTTGAAATAATTCCATAGAATTCTCCTATAATCTTAAATTATTTTTCTCCAATAAAACTCATATGAGGTTTTTTGTATTTTTTGCCCTCCAGATACATATGAAGATGGAAGACGGAAAGCAAGGGAGGCTGAAGAGACAGATAACCCTGTCAGCCAAGGTGAAGAGGAGCTTGGACGAGGAGCAAGAAGGTATAAATTGGTTTCATGTACTTTTAGCTTATCAGGTATAGCTGGCAGATAGCTGCGATCTGCAACTCCGAGCAAAAATATGATTATTTACATAATAGAGTGAAGGAGAAGTGTGAGGGGAGATAAATTGACAAAACCATAACCAAAAAGAGATATTACAATCTATTATTTAATCAATGTGAATTACATAAAGAACTGAGATGGAGCAATAACTATATATAATAGGCAGATTTGATATACAAAACAGGACATCCTCAAAAAGGGTAATAAATGAATGAAAAGTTTCTGTCCTGATTTATCTTGTGCCGGCTTTTCTGGATAATATATATATTATCAGAAATATTTTGGTTGAAACCCTTATATATTGTAAGTATATTATCCTAATTTTGCAGGATAATGAAGCTGTTATTTTTTTATTTGTGAGTATAAATTAGTGGGAGGTGATTGGTGATGGGTAACTTTTGTATTGCTTGTAAAATCCTATGCTTATATCTGACCTTAAATAATTCCTTATATTTAGTAGTTGGTTATATTACTCCATATACAAGAGATATATAATGGGATAATATTCGGATTTTATTGTTGTGTTCTTGTAGTAGGTAAGGTGTACTTAGTTACTATGATTGTGGACCAAAATATTCAGTAGAATTACATTGATTTTAATTTGCTTTTCATAGGTATACATTTTTCATTTATTATTGACTTCATTCATTGTATGAATTTTAGAACTTGTGTGCCCATATTTTTGGTGCATACCCAGCTTCATTACTTATTTCAGATGTGATTTTCCTTATTGGATATTAATGTAGAAACGTTTTTTTGTGTATTGTTTAGGAATGGTGAAAATCATGTTCTTTATTATAGGGGTGATTTGAATTTTTTGCAGGATTAGATCAAGATACCCTCCTAGTAGCGACGAGGAAGAGGACTATGTTCCAAAAGCAAAAAGAAAGTTGGCCAAAGCACCTGCAATCCAAAAGATGCCATCAGTTGTGTCAGTGAACATTCCACAATTCGACACGTTTGACGATGCAGCGGGTGTGTCTGACATATTAATTGATACATCCAACCTAGCTCCAACCAGTACCCCAATTAGAGTGTCAACAGCACCCGTTTCAACAGCACCCGTTAGCTCAGGTATCATGTTCGACAATGCAGGAGGTGTGTCTGACATATTAATTCATACATCCAGCCTAGCTCCAACCAGTACCCCAATTAGAGCGTCAACAGCACCTGTTTCAACAGCACCCGTTAACTCAGGTATCTGTTTATCTGTTAAACCTATTTCAGTCAATTTCTATCGAAAAAATAATCTATTTAAAATTTCTTGCTTTGTTTTAAAAAATTATTCTTAGCATTAGTTCTGGTGGTAACTTTTACTGGTTTGAAGCTATGCCAGTTAATAACTTTTCCAAATAATATACATACATATACCAAGGCTTTTTCCCCCTTTAAGGGGGGGTAGCCAAAAAAGAACAAGGCATAAAATCACTCCCACCCTTTCCATCCCCACACCCAACTCCCTTCCACCCTCCCTCCCATCTTAGCCCTTCTGGATGATTATAGATGATAATATAGATTCTAATGGATGATAATATAGATTCTATGGATGATAATATAGATTCTACTTAATTTCAATTAAGGGCTGCTTATCATTTCTGTCATATGAATGTTTTGAATGTACTTCTCATTCTCAAAAGTTGTGAAATAATTTATTTTTATGCTAACCGGATGAGATTAGTACAATGTTAATATTTTTTTGTGTAAGATGCAAGATAATTTTAAAAATAAAAAGTTTATGGTATTCATTTTGCGTATTTTACCCTTTTTGCAGCGCGAGATGTAGAGTTTCTTACCATTTTAATGGAATTGAAACATGATCTGAAGGAGCTACGTGCTGAGGTGAGAGCCTGCAGAGCAGAGCTGCAGAAGCTCAATAAAACGAGCGGAAAGGTTGATGACGCTGAGCTTCCAATGCAGTTGCCACTCACCTCCTTAGAGGAGTTTGACGTATTCGAGGGCTGGTTAAATGAAGATAAAACACACCAAAAGATATTGGTAAGAATGTTTTTTCAATGTACGCTAGCTTTTCTGAAATTATCTAGATTAATATACGACAAAAAAGGAGTACCACTCAGATGCATTTAAACGTTTGCCAATTACTTCTGTTAGAAAATTATGATGACTCTGTCCAAATATTGTATTTACCAAAGTTTCTTATATTGTCTAGTGTCTGTAGAACGTACCTTATTTATTGTCATGTTTTACACGAGTACATACAATAGCATTTTAAGGATTGTTACTGGTAATTCTGACCCAACTACGATTGTGTCATTTTAGAGGGCATATTTTGTTGCTGCAGTTATTTTGTAGTAGACGTCTCTTTGTTTTTAATTTATTATTGCTATTCGACTTTTAAATACTTTTTTAGGCTCCATCCTGCTCCCTAACCCGGCTTCTCTTTCTAATAATTGTCTCTGCTTAAGTTTGTCATTCATAGTTCATTTCTGTGTAATACCTCTTCTACTTCAGGAGAACAAGCTCTGCTTGATTGGAGGCTTTGACCTACGGGACTGCGTCAGGAGGATGGGCTCTTCGCTACTAAGCCACCTGCTCCAGGTCAAATTCAACTGGATTGGAACAAAGGGCTGGAAGAGCAAGGATGATGCGGAGGCAAAACGGGGTTTCAAATCCACAACGCTGTCTACAGTCTGGATTGGTATGTTTTATCTTTCGTCTAAGAGAACTATTTTTTAATGAATATTGATATCGAAATACTAGTGATATGTATGAGGAATGAATAGCATCATTTTCGTTAATAATTTTTTATTCTTATTTACAGTTTGAGATTGTTGAAAGTGCATCAGATGCCCCTTGTTATATTAAACGTATAACCCGGGTATATGGGGGCCATTGTGGGGTTGTTTTTAATAATGTCAAGATTCTATTATAATATCGACCCTATTTTGGTTTACTTGTTAGGGTGCTGAAATATGGTTTTGGGCACAATGATCACTAACGTAATTTATTGAAGTTATTAGCTATAGGTGTTTACTCTGTCTATTTCACATGTTTCTGCATGATTGTTTTTTTTTTGTTATATCCCTTGTGTCTTACTTTAGTAGGCATTTAAATAAATAAACGTCGAATTGGATCTATTTCTAATACTATGCATTTCTTGCAAGCTTGTTAGCAAGCAGTACTTACTGAAACCTAATCTTAGTACAAAAAACTTATAATTCCCCATAAACGTTTTGAACTTTTATGTAGATCGAAGTCTATTTCTTTTTCAGCTTTCTTCACTCGTTTTAAGGAAAAATACTAACTTAGAGGTTCTGAATGTCTTATCAATTCTATTTGTTCAACTGATTTTTAAATATCTATTAACATAGTTAATTCTTTCCATTTTTTAGGTGCTATCCTCCGTTTAACTTGCATTGAAGGTGCTGTGCAAGCCCATGTAGAGCGGGAAATCATGATTTATCTGAGAAATGCCTCAGACAGATGTGGAGGCAGAAAAAGGAGAGAGCAGGACTCTGCTACATCCGTTTGATAATAGAAGTCTTAATTGGTCTTAGTTTAAAATAAGTATGCCATTAAATCAGACCCAGTCGACACCTAGAAGTCAGATAATGTACAACATACATAGTTCTTCTGTACAATTGCAAATAAAATAATATTTGTTAAATTAATATTTTTTGTTATTGTGTATTCATTCACCTGGTCTTTGGATCACATGTTGGACTCGTGATCGACAGCTATTACTATATATTAGACATTTGTGAAAATGACAATTGGTTCTAATGCATTTGCCTAATTCCAAACACTAAATTAAAATGATCACATGTAAAATGAAATTCTGCCGAAATATATGGCCAATTTAACGGGTGCTGAGAATTTGTTTCCAAATTTGTGTATGTCTCGGATATATGCGATATGCAAAATATCAAAATGTAAGCTTATTAATATCAGAGACAAACGCCATGTTTACTATGTCTGTTTATAACGGACTGAGTTTTAGACAAAGGCTGTATAAACATTGACTAATCATTTGTGTGTGTGTTAGTCGCTGATAATTATAGTTTGTACATTCAATTTTGGCATCGTGTATATATAATAATTATTCAAACAATTTTAGCAAATTTAGAAAATATGATTTCTCAGCACCGGTGATATTTGTGGTTAACCGTGAATGAGCCATTGCCGGGGGGTCTCACTAATTGCCGAACAAACCGAACAAAACCGAGAAAAGCCGAACAAAACAACAAAACCCAAACAAGGACGGGTTTTGCTCAAATGCACACTTCTATATATATATGGTTGCATTATTTGAACTATTTTCTTTAAAATGTGTGATTTCCATGTAATATGATCAAAGAGAAGTTATGTTTTTATCCTCTGCAATTTTACCGACCCCAGCTACGATTCGTCCAGCCCGCCGTCTATGATCACTGGTGGTATGGATCAAACTTATACACTCTTTTAAGTTTCTTACTGTTGTGTTATTAGTATAATAGACTGCATATAGTTGAATTATTTGAACTCTTTTCTTTAAAATGTGTGATTTTCATGTAATTTAACACATACATACATATACCAAGGCTTTTTCCCCCTTACAAGGGAGGTAGCCAAAAAGGGAAAGGCATAAAAACACTCCCACCCATTTCATCCCTAAATACACTCCACACCCCTCCCACCCTCCCACTCATCTGAGCACCTCTTGGATGACGGGTCATCCCTGCACCTTGCCCACCGCCCTGGGTCAGAAGCAGTGTCGCAAGACACAGCACATCAACAGCAAGGCCGCTTCATTTAATCGGCGACCCCCCCTCTCCGTCCCCCCTTGCATATAAGGAGGGGACGGGGAGAAATCCCTTCGGGCTGCGTCAGAATTTGCTCACACATACTACCTCACCGCCCACCCCCGCCCATTCCTCCTCATGCAATCACAACATCATCCATATACAACCATTCTCCACTCACCTCTGTCTTCCGTCCTCTCCCTTCCTTCCTCAACAGACATTCCCCTCTTCCCCAAAGCCCCCTTCACCCCATCCATCCACCTCATCCTAGGACGTCTCCTCATGTTCACTCTCTCCACATCTGCCTTCCATACCTCTTTTACTAGTCTTTCTTCACTCATTCTTTCCATGTGTCCAAATCATCCTAATATTCTTTCATCAACCCTATCTCCCAGCTCCTTTTTCACCCCTGTTCTCCTCCTCACCTCCTTATTTCTCACTCTACCCAGCAGTAAGAAACTTAAAAGAGTGTAGTTTGATCCATACCACCAGTGATCATAGACGGCGGGCTGGACGAATCGTAGCTGGGGTCGGTAAAATTGCAGAGGATAAAAACGTAACTTCTCTTTGATCATATTACATGGAAATCACACATTTTAAAGAAAATAGTTCAAATAATGCAACCATATATATATAGAAGTGTGCATTTGAGCAAAACCCGTCCTTGTTTGGGTTTTGTTATTTTGTTCGGTTTGTTCGGCAATTAGTGAAACCGTTGCCGGGGGGGATAACATTTGCCATAACTGGGCCGTACCTGTATATAAATGGCTGCGTTAAGGGAATCCCAAAAAGGCCCAGAACCGGCGCGTTGTGGTCCAGTTACGGCTGCCGTAACCGGCCCGTTATTGGACTTGAACCGGCTCCATTAAGGAAAACCTGAAAGGGGCCAGAACTGGTCCCTTCGTTGACCAATGACGGCAGCCATAACCGGCCCGTTTAAAAGCCTGTGTGCAAACACTGCCGGTGCCATTAAGGTTCCAAAATGGTACCGTTACGGCATAATGGCAAGCCTGAATAGGCCCACTTTTGGCTAAGAGGGAAACCAGAAATGGGCATAAAGCGGGCCATTTCGGGCATGTTTACTGGGTGCCCACCAAGTTAAAACAGTACACTAATAAAGGCATCACCCATTTAAGCAAGACCTTTGTTCAACTTACCATACAAAAGTTTTTATTTGATACTGAGATATAAAAAGCTACAGGAACATTTTAATAATGCATAGTACAATACAGCACACAGAAATGTAAAACTGGATGGCCGTTCTCTCACTTTACTTGTCCCTGGTCCCTACTCTAGCCTCTGGGGTGATTTCTTGGATTGTATGCGTAATTTCAGAATAAACTGTTCAGTGGTGGTGTTGGGTGACTTGAGAGTGTGAGTTGGTAAAAAAGAATTTGATGATGGAGTTTGAATATATAGTATGCCAAGAAGAAATAAAAGTGGAGAGAAATTGTTGGACATGCGTGTGGAGCAGCTGATGGTGGTTGGAAGTAATCCCTCCAAAATGTTAGGTTGGGTATTCACTGACCCCAAGCATTTATTGACCCCCTGGATACTTGCAATGACAACTTTGGAGACAGCTTTTTTGCTTTGTAATTTATTCTGGCCATTCAATGATACCCAAGCACATTGCTATATATGCTTCTTCTAATAATGATGTCCTTATGATAGATATCAATTTTACTGACTTTTATTGGATTCCAGTCAAAACAATTAGCACAGCATGGAAAAGAATACACATGGCATGGGAATGTACTCAGCAAAAACATTTTAACTGATGTTGGTGAAAACAATATCTGTAGGATCCACAATCTAACTGGGTTCTCACCACTAATAAAAACTGCAATAATCATTTGCACATATGTGATACTCAGCTTAAAAATATATCATTTTACTGGTCTGCATGAGCTTCATGCAATACACTAAAAGAGAATATGGTGAAAAACAAATATATTATTCAAATTTACACATCATTTAAGGATATTGGTGTGTGTATATCAAAATATTCAAGCTATACTATTTTTTTTTTATAAAGATGGGTGGTTACCTTTGTATTTACCAGGCTAGGGCTCACAGCTGCCATTCTTACCTATATCACTGCCAAGTTCTTATTATTCTGAGCATTTCAAACTCCATATATAAGTAATGCAAATTAATATTTTGGTAATAATTTTTAGAAAATTGAGATGGGCGAATGTCTTGGTATATTACAATGATATTTGTGGTCTCACACCTACAATCTTTACCTATATTATTAATTCTTATTGTTCTGAATTAACCTCAGTTGTTTGTACAACAAACTGATAATTGAAACACCAGTTACGATTGTCAAAAAATTGAATGGTATACTTTATATTTTTACTTAATTTTATGAGTTATATTTCGCTTCAATTAGCTCTTGAAAGTGTTATAAAACATCATTAATGTAAACTATTTGATAGTTCTTAGAGGGCTATTGTTATTTGAAATGTTTTCTCTGCATTTTGTGTATCCCAACCCGAAAGGAAGTTTACCTCCGTCCCCACAGACCTCTTCCACAAGTTTTGAAACACTGGGCTTCTCACAACATAACAATATCTAATTTGATCTCATTACTGACCTACAGCAGTCTTTTCAAAGTATCCAACATCTCAACAGCTACAACCGTAATGGCATGCAACCTCCAGGTATCAATGTAACCACGTAGACTGTAACTAACACGACCGTCTGCAATACCTATGTGGTTTTCATTATAATTGGCTACGATCTTCGTGCCGCTCCGGCATATCATATCATATCATATCATTCTGTAGCTCAAAAATTGACCGCTAGGGAGTGCTAAATGTCCCAACGACATAACCTTACATGTTCCAACTTGTTCCAACAAATATTTTAGACTTAGTAAAGATTATGATTGTTTCAACTTCTATGAACTTTAGAGGCGTATTTGATGCTCCAAAAAATGTCCCACCTATGGTGTTTGAGGGCTTTTTATGATATTTAGAGCGTTTTTAAACTTTAGAATGCCTCTCCTGAAAAATTCGATATTTAGAGTTATGACGACGTTTTCGCAAACAAGCGAAATGTCCAAGTAACTTCAAATTATTCTTCCAACCCTGCTAGGCTACTTTCAGATATTGCTTCACATTGTTCCTTATTTCTCAGGTTCTTCAGTTTTGTCATAATTACCTGCATCCTTACACGCTTCCTTTTTATTCGATTTTCTTTATTTGTTTTCGTCGTCTATACTTATTTGTCTCTGTTCACTTCGAAAACTTTACCCTTTTTATTTAGTGCATTTTTTTTTCCTTTTCGTCTATTATGTTTAATATTTTTCGAATAGAAAATTCCCTGCATCTTGCTCTTCCTTCTTAATGTCTCCTTTCAATTCATTATATTATTTTTCTCTACTTACAGTTCCTGGCAGTGAATCATGAAGTGCAACAGGTCTTTCCCCTCCTTAATACACTGTTTGCATTTCCTTTCCTCCTGAATTTTCGTTCTCTGCCATAGTTTCAGGTGCCTCTAGCCCTGTACCATGTAAAGGTACGGTTACACGAGTCAACAGATGGGTTGCATTCTGAGTCTTGGGATGGATTTCGTCCAACCCTGAAGGATTTGGGGTACACAGCACTCACTAAGAAATTGTAACATAGATATGTGCGCATGCAAAACACATTCACAAACAATCGTTACGAGGGTGCTGTATTATCATCGTAACACATGCATTCATACACACACACACACACACACACAAATAATGAGCTCTGAGCTCACTGCCGTAGGGTGGTGTCTGACTCTCTCGACAGAGACTGCAGCAGATTCGAGGAGGTGAATACACACACACACACTAAAAAGAGTAAGTACAGAGGAGGATTGTAAATCACTAAAAAAAAAAAAAGACCTAGATAAAATCTGGGAATGAAGTCAAAAGTGTGAACTTCAACATCAAGAAATGTAGTGTAATGGAATTTGGAAAAAGTAGAAATAGAATATCGGGATAATGTAGAATTGGTACAAAAGAAGAAAAGTCAACTCGGAAAGGGACCTAGGAGTAATTATCAGCAATGGCATGGCATCACATATATCAACAAAATAGTCAATTTACTAAGATCAATGAAAGTGGTCTTTGACTACTTAGATCAGGGGTTCCCAAAGTGGTCGATATCGACCCCCAGGGGTCGATGAGACCATCCAAGGGGTCAACAAATAGCCAAGGGGTCGAAAGGGGGTCAGTAGATTGCTATGGGGTCGAAAGGGGTCAGTAAATTACTATGGGGTCGAAAGGCACTCTTTTAAATTAAAGAAATGATCCTGTTCTCTTCCCGTACTGAAAGAGTGAGAATGATCAACCAACCAATATCTAAATTTAAAGAAAAACCATGTCAGTTCACTCTGTGCACGTAGGGAGAATCTCACATACACACAACCACATCGTGAATAAACATCGAGATGACGAGCTTGTGTAATATTATTGGCTTGAATATTACTTATAATAATATAATAAAGAATATATAATATCACTCTTAAAGCTATTGGTAAATTATAAGTATTTTAAAACACTTATGTTTATGTATGTAGTGACGTGATGGATCCTACGACCCGTCACACACTGACCAAAGAAGTCTTCGGAACTAGCCTTTCCAAGTTCCTGTAGTTGGCAAGCGTAGTTCGCAAGGGTGTCCCTGCCAGCCAGCGGTCAGCCAATCAGGAACTTGGAAGGCTCCCCACGTTCCCGCCAGCCTCCCTTAAAAGGTCGGCGTTTCGCCGAGATGGGCAGAACAGTACCGACCAGCACACACAACAACATCTCCTCGTCCAATCTTCTAGCCGTCCCATCGAGCCTCGCCGTCATCATCTGCTACCGCCCGCCTCGCTGACGTTAGGCTCCCCGTCCATCTACAACTAATCAGCTCCACTAAGAAGTGGCCTTAGTCCGAGCTTCACCTATATTTCTCATGTGACGCTTCTAGTGTCGCACCTTGTGGCTAATTACCAAAAGAAAGAGATTAGATATTTTGTGTTGATTTTCATTTGTCCTGCCGTTGTTCCGAACTAAAACTACTACAGGGTAACGGTTGGTAAGGTGGCAGCAGGGACAATGGTAGGAGTCACTGGTAGAGTTATGCGTTTCATGCAGAACATTGTAAACATCGTTTGGATTGATTGCCTTTTTTCTCATCATAAATTTTACAATATGGATGCACTGCATCATTTATCATCCTTTTAATCCTTGTATAGTGTTCAAAGTTGGGGTAAATTTCTTCCAACTGTTTAGGGAATTGATTCATTGTAGCGAAGCTTTCTGATAATCCCATAGTGGAGAATTTCCTTAATGGCAACTCTTCTTCTTCGTCCTCTGAC
This sequence comes from Oratosquilla oratoria, assembly GCF_046742065.1. Classification (NCBI taxonomy): domain Eukaryota; kingdom Metazoa; phylum Arthropoda; class Malacostraca; order Stomatopoda; family Squillidae; genus Oratosquilla; species Oratosquilla oratoria. The sequence goes on from NC_134788.1 coordinate 35,363,831, forward strand.
TGTCTTCTCTCCTCTGCAGCCACTTGTTCCTCTTCCAATTCGATAAGTTTTTCATTTGTTAGTTCACCATAAAAGCAACACATTTTAACAATTAAAATGTATGTATTTTGTAAGATTATAGTGTGACGTCATGGACAGAGATTGGCAGATAAAAAAAAATTAAATCACGAAGAAAAGAGAGAAAGAATAGAAGGAGAAAGAACGAGTTCATTTTGAATTTTAGGTTAATCGTATGTCGCCTTCGGGTTTGTTGTTATTGTCTTTTGCGACGTGACGTCATGGTGTGGTGACGCGCCGCTGGTCAGCCAATCAGGAACTTTGAAAGCTCCCAACGTTCCCGCCAGCCTCCTTTAAAAGGTCCAAGCAGCAGTTCTCTCCAGCAAGAGGCCTTGAGACCATTTATCCCCAGCAAGCTGCCTCGGGACCAGTTCTCTCCAGCAAGAGGCCTTGAGACCATTTCTCCCTAGCAAGCTGCCTCGGGACCAGTTCTCTCCAGCAAGCTGCCGCCAGCAAGTCGTCTCATTCCCTCCTGTGTGTGGCTCTTCGCCCACAGCCACGACGTTCGATGAGGCCAGCAATCACTCTGGAACTTCTCCCAACGAGACTACGTCCGTTCCCTCCGAGCGTATTAACCATTAAACCTTAGTTATTGTTATTATTATTGTGAGTCTCATTTTCCCTGGCTTGTCCATACCGAACAGACAGAAGACAGAAGAAATAGATTGATAGGAAAAAAAAAAAAAGATAAAACATAACATTAAATAACAAAGAAAAGAGAAAAAGACAAGAAGGAGAAATAATTCGGGTTTGTTGACTTTTGCACATGCGCCGTGACGTCATGGGCAGAGACTGGTAGATAAAAAAGTAAATAACGAGGAAATACATTAATTTTGGCGCTGCCAAAACTGGGGCTGCGCAGGTCAAATGGCACTTGCATCTAGTATCCGTGACGTAGACAGACTTGGGACTGAAGGTTATAGAATCACGGGGATATTTGATGCGTATTTAATGCAGATCTGATCCATCGTTCGATAATACGTTGGAATTGATGAAAACTGTAAAAGTACTATAATTACTATAGGCTAAAGGCTACACAAGAAAAAGGTATTACAAAGGATGCACTAGAATACTCTAAACCTCAAATACAAAGAGTTTTAAGACTTACATTGTTTGGCTAGGCGTGGGGTGTGTACATCTTTCTAGATCGGACCAAGACTGGCGCCTAGAGGTGACGTGACATCACACCACAGTAACCGGTTCTTACACACCTTCTTAAGTCTAATTCTTTAAGTGCACGTTGCACAAATAATGAGATGTTATCTTGCAGCACAGCTTGCAGACAACTTACAACGATAGTATTCTTAAGCAGACGAAGCTTCTGCTCGCAGCATACTTAAATTAAAGCATTACAAAAAACAAAATTGAGAACCTCTTCCGAGGGGAAACGAGCCTTACGACAAAAAGATATGTAAACATGGGGATACACGGACGTATAAAAAAGCCCCGTTACCTCTCGTAACGGCACATTAATACATCAAAAAGATAAAACATAAAATTAAATGATAAAGAAAAGAGAGAAAGGAGAAAGAATTAATTTTGAGAGAATTAACTGTTGGTCGTCTTCGGGTTTGTTGTCTTTTGAGCATGCGTCGTGACCAGAGTTGCCACAAACACAGTAAAAAAAAAAAAAAAAATGCCAAAAATGCAAAATTTGGCATTAAAAACGCCAATCTGGCAACCCTATGACTCGTGACGTCATGGGCAGAGACTGGTAGATAAAACAATAAACAATAAAGAAATACGTTAACAGATCAAATAGATAAAGCATAAAATTAAATAACAAAGAAAAGAAAGAAAGGAGAAAGAATTAAATTTCAATTTTAGATTAATCGTTGGTCGTCGTCGGGTTTGTTCTCTTTTGCACATGCGTCGTGACGTCATAGGCAGAGACTGGTAGATAAAAAAAATAAATTACGAAGAAACAATGATAGATCAAAAAGATAAAACATGAAATTAAATAACAAAGGAAAGAAAGAAATGAGAAGGAATTAATTTTGAAAGAATTAATCGTTGGTCGTCTTCGGGTTTGTTGTCTTTTGCGCATGCGCCATGACGTCATGGGCAGATACTGGTAGATACAAAAAAAGATAAAAAAGAAAATTAAATAACGAAGAAATAGATTGATAGACAAAAAGAAAAGGTAAAACATAACATTAAATAACAAAGAAAAGAGAGAAAGAAAAGAAGGAGAAAGAATTCGAGTTCGTTGTCTTTTGCGCATGCGTCGTGACGTCATGGCCAGAGACTGGTAGATAAAACAATAAATAATGAAGAAATACATTGATAGATCAAAAAGATAAAACATAAAATTAAATAACAAAGAAAAGAGAGAAAGGAGAAAGAACTAATTTTGAAAGAATGAACTATTGGTCGTCTTCGGGTTTGTTGTTTTTTGCGCATGCGTCGTGACGTCATGGGCAGAGACTGGTAGATAAAACAATAAACAATAAAGAAATACATTAATAGATCAAAAAGATAAAACATAAAATTAAATAACAAAGAAAAGAAAGAAAGGAGAAAGAATTAAATTTCAATTTTAGATTAATCGTTGGTCGTCGTCGGGTTTGTTCTCTTTTGCACATGCGTCGTGACGTCATAGGCAGACACTGGTAGATAATAAAAAAAATTACGAAGAAACACATTAATAGATAAAAAAGATAAAACATAAAATTAAATAACAAAGGAAAGAAAGAAATGAAGAGGAATTAATTTTGAAAGAATTAATCGTTGGTCGTCTCGGGTTTGTTGTCTTTTGCGCATGCGCCATGACGTCATGGGCAGATACTGGTAGATACAAAAAAAAGATGAAAAAGGAAATTAAATAACGAAGAAATAGATTGATAGACAAAAAGAAAAGGTAAAACACACCATCAAATAACAAAGAAAAGAGAGAAAGAAAAGAAGGAGAAAGAATTCGAGTTCGTTGTCTTTTGCGCATGCGTCGTGACGTCATGGCCAGAGACTGGTAGATAAAACAATAAATAACGAGGAAATACATTGATAGATCAAAAAGATAAAACATAAAATTAAATAACAAAGAAAAGAGAGAAAGGAGAAAGAACTAAATTTGAAAGAATGAACTATTGGTCGTCTTCGGGTTTGTTGTTTTTTGCGCATGCGTCGTGACGTCATAGGCAGAAACTGGTAGATAAAACAATAAACAATAAAGAAATACATTAATAGATCAAAAAGATAAAACATAAAATTAAATAACAAAGAAAAGAAAGAAAGGAGAAAGAATTAAATTTCAATTTTAGATTAATCGTTGGTCGTCGTCGGGTTTGTTCTCTTTTGCACATGCGTCGTGACGTCATAGGCAGACACTGGTAGATAATAATTTTTTTTACGAAGAAACACATTAATAGATAAAAAAGATAAAACATAAAATTAAATAACAAAGGAAAGAAAGAAATGAAGAGGAATTAATTTTGAAAGAATTAATCGTTGGTCGTCTCGGGTTTGTTGTCTTTTGCGCATGCGCCATGACGTCATGGGCAGATACTGGTAGATACAAAAAAAAGATGAAAAAGGAAATTAAATAACGAAGAAATAGATTGATAGACAAAAAGAAAAGGTAAAACACACCATCAAATAACAAAGAAAAGAGAGAAAGAAAAGAAGGAGAAAGAATTCGAGTTCGTTGTCTTTTGCGCATGCGCCGTGACGTCATGGCCAGAGACTGGTAGATAAAACAATAAATAACGAGGAAATACATTGATAGATCAAAAAGATAAAACATAAAATTAAATGACAAAGAAAAGAGAGAAAGGAGAAAGAACTAAATTTGAAAGAATGAACTATTGGTCGTCTTCGGGTTTGTTGTTTTTTGCGCATGCGTCGTGACGTCATGGGCAGAGACTGGTAGATAAAACAATAAACAATAAAGAAATACATTAATAGATCAAAAAGATAAAACATAAAATTAAATAACAAAGAAAAGAAAGAAAGGAGAAAGAATTAAATTTCAATTTTAGATTAATCGTTGGTCGTCGTCGGGTTTGTTCTCTTTTGCACATGCGTCGTGACGTCATAAGCACACACTGGTAGATAAAAAAATAAATTACGAAGAAACACATTAATAGATAAAAAAGATAAAACACAAAATTAAATAACAAAGGAAAGAAAGAAATGAAGAGGAATTAATTTTGAAAGAATTAATCGTTGGTCGTCTCGGGTTTGTTGTCTTTTGCGCATGCGCCATGACGTCATGGGCAGAGACTGGTAGATACAAAAAAAAGATGAAAAAGGAAATTAAATAACAAAGAAATAGATTGATAGACAAAAAGAAAAGGTAAAACACACCATCAAATAACAAAGAAAAGAGAGAAAGAAAAGAAGGAGAAAGAATTCGAGTTTGTTGTCTTTTGCGCATGCGTCGTGACGTCATGGCCAGAGACTGGTAGATAAAACAATAAATAACGAGGAAATACATTAATAGATCAAAAAGATAAAACATAAAATTAAATAACAAAGAAAAGAGAGAAAGGAGAAAGAACTAAATTTGAAGGAATGAACTATTGGTCGTCTTCGGGTTTGTTGTTTTTTGTGCATGCGTCGTGACGTCATGGGCAGAGACTGGTAGATAAAACAATAAACAATAAAGAAATACATTAATAGATCAAAAAGATAAAACATAAAATTAAATAACAAAGAAAAGAAAGAAAGGAGAAAGAATTAAATTTCAATTTTAGATTGATCGTTGGTCGTCGTCGGGTTTGTTCTCTTTTGCACATGCGTCGTGACGTCATAGGCAGAGACTGGCAGATAAAAAAATAAATTACGAAGAAACACATTTAGATAAAAAAGATAAAACATAAAATTAAATAACAAAGGAAAGAAAGAAATGAAGAGGAATTAATTTTGAAAGAATTAATCGTTGGTCGTCTCGGGTTTGTTGTCTTTTGCGCATGCGCCATGACGTCATGGGCAGAGACTGGTAGATACAAAAAAAGAAAAAAAAGAAAATTAAATAACGAAGAAATAGATTGATAGACAAAAAGAAAAGGTAAAACATAACATTAAATAACAAAGAAAAGAGAGAAAGAAAAGAAGGAGAAAGAATTCGAGTTCGTTGTCTTTTGCGCATGCGTCGTGACGTCATGGGCAGAGACTGGTAGATAAAACAATAAACAATAAAGAAATACATTAATAGATCAAAAAGATAAAACATAAAATTAAATAACAAAGAAAAGAAAGAAAGGAGAAAGAATTAAATTTCAATTTTAGATTAATCGTTGGTCGTCGTCGGGTTTGTTCTCTTTTGCACATGCGTCGTGACGTCATAGGCAGAGACTGGTAGATAAAAAAAATAAATTACGAAGAAACACATTAATAGATCAAAAAGATAAAACACAACATTAAATAACAAAGGAAAGAAAGAAATGAGAAGAAATTAATTTTGAAAGAATTAATCGTTGGTCGTCTCGGGTTTGTTGTCTTTTGTGCATGCGCCATGACGTCATGGGCAGATACTGGTAGATACAAAAAATATATAAAAAAGAAAATGATATAACGAAGAAATAGATTGATAGGCAAAAAGAAAAAGTAAAACATAACATTAGATAACAAAGAAAAGAGAGAAAGAAAAGAAGGAGAAAGAATTCGAGTTCGTTGTCTTTTGCGCATGCGTCGTGACGTCATGGCCAGAGACTGGTAGATAAAACAATAAATAACGAGGAAATACATTGATATATCAAAAAGATAAAACATAAAATTAAATAACAAAGAAAAGAGAGAAAGGAGAAAGAACTAATTTTGAAAGAATGAACTATTGGTCGTCTTCGGGTTTGTTGTTTTTTGCGCATGCGTCGTGACGTCATGGGCAGAGACTGGTAGATAAAACAATAAACAATAAAGAAATACATTAATAGATCAAAAAGATAAAACATAAAATTAAATAACAAAGAAAAGAAAGAAAGGAGAAAGAATTAAATTTCAATTTTAGATTAATCGTTGGTCGTCGTCGGGTTTGTTCTCTTTTGCACATGCGTCGTGACGTCATAGGCAGAGACTGGTAGATAAAAAAAATAAATTACGAAGAAACACATTAATAGATCAAAAAGATAAAACATAAAATTAAATAACAAAGGAAAGAAAGAAATGAGAAGGAATTAATTTTGAAAGAATTAATCGTTGGTCGTCTTCGGGTTTGTTGTCTTTTGCGCATGCGCCATGACGTCATGGGCAGAGACTGGTAGATACAAAAAAAGATAAAAAAGAAAATTAAATAACAAAGAAATAGATTGATAAACAAAAAGAAAAGGTAAAACATAATATTAAATAACAAAGAAAAGAGAGAAAGAAAAGAAGGAGAAAGAATTCGAGTTCGTTGTCTTTTGCGCATGCGTCGTGACGTCATAAGCAGAGACTGGTAGATAAAACAATAAATAACGAGGAAATACATTAATAGATCAAAAAGATAAAACATAAAATTAAATAACAAAGAAAAGAAAGAAAGGAGAAAGAATTAAATTTCAATTTTAGATTAATCGTTGGTCGTCGTCGGGTTTGTTCTCTTTTGCACATGCGTCGTGACGTCATAGGCAGAGACTGGTAGATAAAAAAAATAAATTACGAAGAAACACATTAATAGATCAAAAAGATAAAACACAAAATTAAATAACAAAGGAAAGAAAGAAATGAGAAGGAATTAATTTTGAAAGAATTAATCGTTGGTCGTCTCGGGTTTGTTGTCTTTTGCGCATGCGCCATGACGTCATGGGCAGATACTGGTAGATACAAAAAATATATAAAAAAGAAAATCATATAACGAAGAAATAGATTGATAGGCAAAAAGAAAAAGTAAAACATAACATTAGATAACAAAGAAAAGAGAGAAAGACAAGAAGGAGAAAGAATTCGAGTTCGTTGTCTTTTGCGCATGCGTCGTGACGTCATGGCCAGAGACTGGTAGATAAAACAATAAATAATGAAGAAATACATTAATAGATCAAAAAGATAAAACACAAAATTAAATAATAAAGAAAAGAGAGAAAGGAGAAAGAACTAATTTTGAAAGAATGAACTATTGGTCGTCTTCGGGTTTGTTGTCTTTTGCGCATGCGTCGTGACGTCATGGGCAGAGACTGGTAGATAAAACAATAAACAATAAAGAAATACATTAATAGATCAAAAAGATAAAACATAAAATTAAATAACAAAGAAAAGAAAGAAAGGAGAAAGAATTAAATTTCAATTTTAGATTAATCGTTGGTCGTCGTCGGGTTTGTTCTCTTTTGCACATGCGTCGTGACGTCATAGACAGAGACTGGTAGATAAAAAAAATAAATTACGAAGAAACACATTAATAGATCAAAAAGATAAAACATAAAATTAAATAACAAAGGAAAGAAAGAAATGAAGAGGAATTAATTTTGAAAGAATTAATCGTTGGTCGTCTCGGGTTTGTTGTCTTTTGCGCATGCGCCATGACGTCATGGGCAGATACTGGTAGATACAAAAAAAAGATGAAAAAGGAAGTTGAATAACGAAGAAATAGATTGATAGACAAAAAGAAAAGGTAAAACACACCATCAAATAACAAAGAAAAGAGAGAAAGAAAAGAAGGAGAAAGAATTCGAGTTCGTTGTCTTTTGCGCATGCGTCGTGACGTCATGGCCAGAGACTGGTAGATAAAACAATGAATAACGAGGAAATACATTAATAGATCAAAAAGATAAAACACAAAATTAAATAACAAAGAAAAGAGAGAAAGGAGAAAGAACTAATTTTGAAATAATTAACTATTGGTCGTCTTCGGGTTTGTTGTCTTTTGCGCATGCGTCGTGACGTCATGGGCAGAGACTGGTAGATAAAACAATAAACAATAAAGAAATACATTAATAGATCTAAAAGATAAAACATAAAATTAAATAACAAAGAAAAGAAAGAAAGTAGAAAGAATTAAATTTCAATTTTAGATTAATCGCTGGTCGTCGTCGGGTTTGTTCTCTTTTGCACATGCGTCGTGACGTCATAGGCAGAGACTGGTAGATAAAAAAAAAAATTACGAAGAAACACATTAATAGATCAAAAAGATAAAACAGAAATTAAATAACAAAGGAAAAAAAGAAATGAGAAGGAATTAATTTTGAAAGAATTAATCGTTGGTCGTCTTCGGGTTTGTTGTCTTTTGCGCATGCGCCATGACGTCATGGGCAGATACTGGTAGATACAAAAAAAGATAAAAACAAAATTAAATAACGAAGAAATAGATTGATAGGCAAAAAGAAAAAGTAAAAGATAACATTAGATACTGGTAGATAAAAAAAAAAGATAAAAAAGAAAATTAAATAACGAAGAAATAGATTGATAGGCAAAAAGAAAAAGTAAAACATAACATTAGATAACAAAGAAAAGAGAGAAAGAAAAGAAGGAGAAAGAATTCGAGTTTGTTGTCTTTTGCGCATGCGTCGTGACGTCATGGGCAGACTGGTAGAAAAAAAAAAGTAATGAAGAAATACATTAATAGATCAAAAATATAAAACATACAATTAAATGATATAGAAAAGAGAGAAAGGAGAAAGAATTAATTTTGAATTTCAGGTTAATCATTGGCCGTCGCCGGGTTTTTCTTTTGTGCATGCGCCGTGACGTCATGGGCACAGACTGGTAGATATAAAAATAAATAACGAAGAAATACATTTATAGATCAAAAAGATAAAACATAGAATTAAATAACAAAGAAAAGAGAGAAAGGAGAAAGAATTAATAAAAAAATAATAATAATATAGGTGTAATATATAGGCCAAAGACATATCATTAGCAGACGACAAACTGTTATTTCAAGAACTGTCTATTTTCTGCAACCGGGATTTATTGATAATGGGTGATTTCAATTCTACTGACATTGATTGGATGACCCTTGAACATGGCCATACAGGTAGTCGCTTGATTGATTTTCTTGGTGACAATTACTTAATTCAGCATGTAAAAGAGCCCACAAGATATGGAAACTTACTCGATCTTTTGATCACTAGCCGCGAAAGCATGGTAACTGATGTAATCTGTTGCAAATAGCGATCACAACTTAGATTCAAACTCCTAAACAATTTTAGAATAGATACGTGTGTTTCTAAAATACCCGATTTCAGTAAAGCTCAGTTCATAGGACTATGTCAGGAGCTTCAGCTTACAGATTGGGAGGCAAAATTAAACGAAAGACCTGTAGATCAGATGTGGGAAATATTTCAAAATACGCTCACTAAGATTATTCAAACTTACATTCCTTTTAAGGACAGACGTCCCCCAAATCAGGCTCGCCAAAAGTGGCTCGACAAAGAAACTGAAAAAAGTATTGCTAAAAAGAGACAGGCTTATAAGAAATATAAGTGCTCGGGTGCATCTAATGACTATGAAAGTTATGTATCAATACAGAGAGATTTAAAAAAGACAATAAGAAAAAGAAAACAATACGAAATTAATATCGCTGATAAATCCAAAGAGAATCCATAAGAATTCTATAGTTACATTAGAGACAAAAAGGTTGTTAGCAATCACATTGGTCCACTATTATCTGCTGACGGTCAATTTGAATATTCAAATGAAGGAATGTGTAATATCTTAAACAATTATTTTTCGCTCGGTATTCGTAAACGAAACACCTCAAGTGAACTCCAAACTGAAACCTGTGAAAAGTCTAGGGTAAACTTACTATGGTAAATATAACAAAAGAAAAAATTAAAAGGTGTATAGACAAACTCAAAGTTAATAAAACACCAGGGCCTGACGGTTGGCATCCAAGAATCTTAAAGGAAATGAAAAATGAGATTGTTCCATTAGAAATTATTTTCAAGAAATCCATCATATCCGGAGATGCCCCAAGAGAATGGAAGCTAGCTAACGTTACTCCCATATTCAAAAAAGGTGACAAAAAGAAGCCAAATAACTATAGGCCTTTAAGTTAGACTTCAATCGTAGGAAAAATAATGGAAACTATCATCAGAGATGCTATCGAACATCATTTAGAAAGTAACCGTTTGATAAATGATAGCCAGCATGGTTTCAGACGGAAACGTTCTTGCGTGACTAACGTACTCGAATTCTACAACACAGTTATCTCGAATTATGACAAAAGAAACAATATAGATTTAATATATCTAGACTTTGCAAAAGCTTTTGATACCGTCCCACACGAAAGACTACTTACTAAATTAGCTTCGCACGGAATAAGTGGTAGCCTATTAGGTTGGACTAGTAATTGGTTGAATGGTCCAAAACAGAGAGTTGTTTTAAGTGGAAAAACTTCTAGATGGAAAAATGTTACAAGTGGAGTTCCTCAGGGTTCCGTTCTTGGGCCACTTCTATTCATAGTATATATAAATGATATAGACCATGGACTAAAATCTACTCTTTCCAAATTTGCTGATGATACAAAACTGTGCGGAGTGGCAAATGATCACTCAAACCAATTAGATATTCAAGAAGATTTAGATAAATTACAGCAATGGTCTGAAAAGTGGCTAATGAAATTTAACACAAGTAAATGCATGGTAATGCACATAGGTAAAAATAACAGCAAGTACGATTACAAGTTATTTGGAAATTCGTTAACAAAAGTGGATAGTGAAAAAAGATATCGGCGTAATTATCAGTAACGACCTCAAATCATCCAAGCAGTGTATTTCAGCTTCTGAGAAAGCAAATAAGATTCTAGGACTCATTGCGCGATCTTTTGATTTCAAAAGTCCATCACTCATTAACAAGCTATATAAATCGTTAGTTCGTCCACATTTGGAATATGCTGTTTCCGTATGGTCACCGAATCTCATAAGACATTGACAGACTGGAAAAAGTACAACGGCGAGCCACAAAACTGATTCCAAATATCAAAAATAAATCATACGAAAATCGACTAAAACATATGAATCTGTTTTCCCTAAAAAAGCGTAGACTCAGAGGTGACTTGATACAGGTCTTTAAGATTTTAAAGGGAGTTGACATCAAAAGTGACCAAATTTTCACATTGAATGAGAATCAGACAAGAAACAATGGTCTCAAACTGTCCGGAAATAGATTCAATTTGGAAGTAGGTAGAAACAACTTTGCCAACCGTGTAGTTAATGAATGGAATAAACTTCCTGCACAGGTAGTGCAATGTAGTTCAGTTCGAAGCTTTAAGACTCATTTAGATAAATACCTAAGATGCTGTAATGATTATAATTTGTTCTATATTATTTGTTTTTGTTTTGTTATAATTTGTCTGTCTGATTTTCATTTATCATTAGTTATATGTCAATTTATTATTTACTACTTACCTGTTTGTTTATTATTTAACTATATCTATGCATTTATTTATGTATTTTATTTATTTACATTATTATAGTTTTATTTATTATTCTATCATTAATATGATTTTTTTTTTTCGCATCCAACCTAGATATGGATCAAAAGATCTCCTGTCGGCATGCTTCGCCTTTGTAATCCTTTGTAAATTTTAGATTAATCGTTGGTCGTCGTCGGGTTTGTTCTCTATTGCGCATGCGTCGTGACGTCATGGGTAGAGATTGGTAGATAAGAAATAATTAACGAAGAAATGCATGAATAGATCAAAAAGATAAAACATAAAATTAAATAACAAAGGAAAAGAGAAAGGAGAAAGAATGAATTTTGAATGAATTATTTGTTGGTCGTCTTCGGATTTGTTGTCTTTTGCGCATGCGCCGCCACTGAATCAACTCTACAGACTCTCAAACCCAACCTGGGGAAAAACAGGAACAGCTCAGGCCTTACGTGGAACTAAACAGGAACGCGCTCTACACGCGGGAAGTGAACTCTACTCACTTCCCGTAAGATACATACACACACCTCTCACGAACATAGCCACGACCCACGCACAAACATCTACACTTACTTTTTCTTCGACTAAAATTCGCTTCCTTTCGAACTTTCTCTTATACTACATCTCCTCATTTCAGTTTACCTCCCACTAAAGATTTTTCCGTTTTTCCTCCTTTCTCTACTACTACGCCTCCTACAATTTTCTGGACTTTTGGTGATTTTAATCCCGGCGTCGGCGCCGCCGTCCGAGTTCCCTGTCCATTTCTCCCGAGCCACGACCACCAGCAGCCCCTGAATGCTCGCTCAATCGCCTGGCGGCAATAGCCCTCTTTTATACACAACTATCTTTTCATTTTCATTGGCGTCGTGACGTCATGGGCAGAGATTGGTAGATAAAAAAGAGATGAAAAGAAAATTAAATAACGAAGAAAAGAGAGAAAGAAAAGAAGGAGAAAGAATGAGTTAATTTTGAATTTTAGGTTAATCGTTTATCGTCTTTGGTTTGCTGTGTTTTGCACATGCGCCGTGACGTTGTAGTGCCGCATCCACGACCTGTCACACACTGATCAAAGATACCTCCGGAGCTAGCCTAGTTCCCATAGTTGGCAAACAGTGAATATGCGCTAGCCAATCAGGAACCGGCAAAGCGGACTCGAGGGACGCGCGACCTTCCTTGCCAACTACGCTGAGCTGCGGGCGACCGTTAAATAGGGCAGCCAACGGCCATACCACTCAGAACAGTACCGACCAGCGCACAAACATCTCCTCGTCCAGTCTTGTAGCCGTCCCATCGAGCCTCGCCGTCATCATCTGCTACCGCCCGCCTCTCCGACGTTAGGCTCCCCGTCCAGCTACAACTAATCAGCTCCACTAAGCTGTGGCCTTAGTCCGAGCTTCACCTATATTTCTCATGTGACGCTTCTAGTGTCACACCTTGTGGCTAAAAAAAAAAAAAAAAAAAAAAAAAAAAAAAAAAAAAAATTGATATCCTTTTGTGTTGATTTTCATTGCCCTGCCGTCATGCGCAGCGATTGATAGATAAGAAATGATAAAACATAAAATTGAATAACAAAGAAAAGAAAGAAAAGGAGAAATAATTAATTTTGAATTTTAGGTTAATCGTTGGTCGTCTTCGGGTTTGTTGTCTTTTGCGCATGCGCCGTGACGTCATGAGCAAATTGGTAGAAGTCACAGTGTCTATTTCCAAATTACAAATTTATTCCAGACCTGTTTTCCTCTATGCTTCTTCCTCTGAAGAAACCAGTCAGGAATAAATTCACAGCTCAGAACTGGACCCGTGACTTCTTTTTCCACCTTCATAGGTACACACGCATATATACAGTATATATACTTACATATGTCATGTCATGGTTTCTGCATTTTCTCAATAATTTTCTTCTTTTGTGTCTTGAATAAGTTTTTCGTGTTTTCAATTGTACATACAATTGATCATTATTTACTATTTACCTGTTTGTTTATTATTTAACTATACATTTATTTATGTATTTTATTTGTTATTTACATTATTATAGTTTGTTTATTATTTTATCATTAGTATGATTTTTTTTTTTTTTTTGCATCCGACCTAGATATGGACCAAAAGGTCTCCTGTCGGCATGCTCCGCCTTTGTAATCCTTTGTACATGAATATACCTAAGGCTTTTTCCCCCTTACATGGGGGGTAGCCAAAAAAAAGGCATAGAAACCACTCCCACCCATTCCATTTCCTATATATTCCACTCCCCTCCCTCCCTCTTATCTTGGCACCTCCTGGTTGACGGGTCATCCCTGCATCCTGTCCACTGCCCTGGGTCAGAAGCAGTGTCGCAAGACGCAGAACATCCACAGCAAGGCCGCTTCATTAATTCGGCGACCCCCCTCATGCAGAAAAGAAGACGGAGAGAAATTCTTTTGTTGGTCTTTAATTCCTGTTTTCTATTTGGTTTGTTCCTTAATGTCACATATTCTGTTTTTATAGATATGTGAAGCACATTTTCCACTTCCTTCTAGGATTTCTACATATCTTTCCACTTCTTATATTGATGTGTTCATTAACAGCCCTTTTAGTATTGCATTACTTGCATTTTTATTTGGTTACCTCCCTTGTGAGGGGGGGAAGCCCATGGTATATAGATATCATTATATTGGAGCTCTTCATAATCACTGAATGTCATATTTACTAGTTAACTTTTTCTATAGTTTCCTTCTCCTGTCTTTTTTTTTCTTTTCTATTACATCTCTTAAGTGCTTTATGTTGTTATTTACTTTAATGCCTGTTATTTCATGTTATATCTCATTATTTTGCACTTTCTAACCCCCGTTTTTCGCTCGCTTCCACAATGACTTCTGCATCTCTTTCTGCTTCTTGTATTGTTGTGCTTCTAATTATTTTGTTACTACATTTTATTAGTTTAAATATAGTTGTTGGTCCTGTGCATCCTCGTTTTATTCTGTTCTTGATATCTATTTCCTTGTTTCCATTCTCTCCTACTTTTATTTTTGCCTCATCATTCATGTTTGTACACTTCTCTTGTTGCTACTACTATCTCTTCATGTCTCTTACATATCTTCAGCCTATCACCGTTTCTCATTCCACTGTTGCTTTCTGAAAATATATTGCTTTTTGCTTTATTCTATACAGTTTTGCAATATGAAGATATCTTCCACTATACATCCTTTTGTAGATCCTCCCCTTTTTTTCTTTCTGTTCTATAAGCATCTCAATATAATTTTTTGTTAAGAACATGAAAAATGTATAAGAACAATCTGCCAGTGCTAATAGTCTTACAGCTTTTTTCTTTTCTAATACTTTTACATCTACCATCTTCCACTCTATAGGCTTTTACTTTCCAAGTATTTCTCCATATATCACACTGATGGGTAGCAGATATTGTTTATAGCCAAAATGCGTCTGCACATCTAGTGTTTCTTTAATAGCAGGAAAGTAGGCTATTCTATACTAAAGGTAGGGGCTTGGTGGGTCATATTTGGCTAGCATTGCAGGAGGGGGTGGAAAGCTCATTTATCATAAAATACTAAGTACTGTAATTTCAGTCAATTTGGCATCTAAACATACCTGCCATAGCACTTAACATCCATGCCCATATCCGCTTATATTATGGACTTCTTCCCTATATCATGTTATGCCCTGTATACCAGGAGCCTACACTGGATAGAACAAGCAGCTGGGAGGGGTAACAAGGGAAAATGCTGCCTTCATTGTCTTACTTTTATTAAAATTAAAAACTATTGATATCATAAACCATGCATATTCAAGATAGCTTAGCAGTGCACATACATAGACCATAGAACAACTTACTTGTGCACTCAACCAAGTGCTGAGCCAATCACACACTCCCACCCAGTGCTGGGGTGGCAGAATGTGGATTCTCCAACTCCGACCTTGACTTTTACATATTGACTTCCCCTCTTTTTATACCTATCCCTTGACATTCATGCCACCTCACTAATATATAAGCCTAACTAAAGTATTATACATCATTATAAAATGAGTCACCAATGAAGGTGAATGGTAATTGACTTCATTTCAACTGACCCCCAACCATCCCAGCCCCGTCTCCTTCAAATACTTGACTAAACCCGTGGGTGTATGCCCTGAACTTACCCCCTTCATAGGTAAAACAAAACAAAACTTACATGCACTCAGCACTGTGAGAAATCCATTTACCACATGCCACCAAGACCATGTCTCTGAATCCAACATGCCAACAGCCACTTGTGTAGACATTTGTGTCCAGGACATAAACCCACTTTGGGAATTGATGGTTTCATGTCCTGAACCAATAAAACATAATTGGAATGAAACAAAAAATTGTTATATGTAAGGGTTTCTCTTGGCCAAATTAGAATCTGTTTTGATAGATTAAATACTACATGCAGATTTATTTCTTAGTTTTTTACAAATTCATGTATTCATGGCCTAATGGTCTAGCAAAAGGTGTTCTTCTAGCATTTAACTGTATAGCTTCAACTCCAAGTATTATCTCGTTTTTAAGTAACCATATCCTTCTTCCATATAGATAAAATGTAGCATCTTATCAAATATGAAAAAATGTAATATAGAAGATTTATTTCATATATATTGAGAATACACTTTGGAAAGGCTTCTCTCCTGTATAGGTCACTATGTGACATTGAGATTGATGTTTTCTGAAAAATCTGCAAAGGTCACTTAAAAGACTTTATCATGTGCTGATCTTCACACGTAAAGATTCTTTTTTGAGAAAGCTGCAATGGAAATGTCACACTGAAAAGGCTTCTCTCCTGTGTGGATCATCAAATGATTTTGTGTGAGATCCATCACAACAGTCACACATTAAGGGCTTCTCCCTTATGAGGGTCCTCATCATGTGAGCTTATAGATGACTTTGTTGTCATGACAGCAGCTGCATATGAAAAGTCAATTGAGAGGCTTCTCTCGTGTGCGAGTTATCACGTGACATTCGAGACCCCTCGTTCTCTTCAAAGTTGCATCACAAAGGTCACACTGGATAAATAGGTTTTCCTCAGGTTTTGGTTCATCATGTGACGTCCAAGATTTGCCTTTGTTGTGAAAGCTGCATCACAAAGGTCACACTGGAAAGGTTTTTCTCCTGTGTGGGTCATCACGTGACATCGAAAAGCTGGTTTAAATGTGAAAGCTGCTTCACAAAGGTCACATTTGAAAGGCTTCTCTCCTGTGTGGGTCTTCATGTGATCTCGAAGAATGCTCTTTCTTGCAAAACTTGTGTCGCAAAGCTCACACTTGACAGGCTTCTCTCCTGTGTGGGTCATTATATGAGATTTGAGAGCACTTGTTCTTTTGAAAGCTGCATCGCAAAGGTGACATTGGAAAGGTTTTTCTCCTGTGTGGGTCCTCATGTGATTTCTAAGGGAATAGTTTGCTTTGAAAGCTGCATCACAAAGGTCACACTTGAAAGGTTTCTCTCCTGTGTGGGTCATAATGTGATATTTAAGACCACTCTTTACCTTAAAAATTGCATTGCAAAAGTCACATTGGAAAGCTTTCTCTTCTGTATGGTTCACCACATGACATTGAAGACCTGATTTAAATGTGAAAGCTGCTTCACAATGGTTACACTGGAAAGGTGTTTCTACTGTGTGGGTCATCATGTGACATCAAAGCCCTGATTTACCTGTGAAAGCTGCTTCACAAAGGTCACACTTGAAAGGCTTCTCTCCTGTGTGGGTCATGTGATCTCGAAGAATGCTCTTTCTTGCAAAAGTTGTGTCACAAAGCTCACACTTAAAAGTCTTCTCTCCTGTGTGGGTCATCACCACTTGCTTCCTAGAAAATTGTATTGCAAAGGTCACACTGGTTAGGTTTCTCTTCTATTGTTGATCATCACGTGACAGCAAAGACTTGCCTCTGTTGTAAAAGCTGTGTGGCAAAGGTCACACAGGAATGGTTTTTTCTCCTGTGTGGCTCATTATCTGCCTGCTGAGACTACTCTTGTGTGAGGAATATGCCAGAATGGAATGCTTTTTCTCCAATGTTCATAGTAAATGTACAGAATTTAAGGACAACTCTCCAAATGAAATATGGGTCATTAAATCCTGGGCCTGAAAATAAGGATGTAACCATTTCAACATTTGTAAAAGTTTGTAAATCATAAGAAATATATTATGTACTGATTATGAAGTTGTAATTCAACATAGAAATTTTCAAAGTTACCGAAATACATGGAAACACATCATGTTAAATTTATGTGTCATATGAAATACTAAAAAAAAAAAAAGAGAGAGAATGTTTGCTTTCATTAAAAACCCACCCTCTTACCAAATGTTTTCCAGCACTCCTAGCAAAATGAATGAGAGCCAAGTCTGTCATTTGGTGTAAGTATAATAATCAATCTATAAGTAAAATGACTAATGTATATTCTAATATTGGCAACAATTGGTTCCATAGTGTCAGAGGAGTTTCGTGACAAACAATGGCAGACAGACAAGCTGAACTTCTCAGATCCCTATGGTATGTGCATGCACTACATTTGCATTGCTCCCAGTTTCAATACCAAACTCAACTTTGTGGTGCAACAGGAGCAATAAAAAGAAAGAAAAGAAAAAAGAAGAAGAAAAAAAAAAGGAGAATTCCGGGATGATTTGTCAGGTTGTGTGAGTAGCTTCAGAATGAATTGCTTGGTGGTAGTATTTACCTAGTTGTATTTTACGGGAAGGGGAGCTATGCCCATGGTGTCCCGTCTTCATATCTCATTTTATCTAAACTATTTTTAAATTCATATATTGTTTTTGCACACACTACTTTCTCATCTAACTTGTTCCAAATGTCTATTACTCTAGTGAGGAAAGCTGTTCTTTTTTAGTGTTGGGTGATTTGTGAGTGGGAGTTGGTAATGAAGAAATTGATGTAGTCGGAAGATATGGCATGCCAGGAAGGAACAAAAG
Organism: Oratosquilla oratoria; assembly: GCF_046742065.1. Lineage (NCBI taxonomy): Eukaryota > Metazoa > Arthropoda > Malacostraca > Stomatopoda > Squillidae > Oratosquilla > Oratosquilla oratoria. The sequence goes on from NC_134788.1 coordinate 35,382,095, forward strand.
TGGAGAGAAATTCTTGGAGATGTGTGGAACAGCAGATGGTGCTTGGAAATGATTCCCTCCAAAATGGTAGGTTAGGAATTCACCAACCCCTTCGATCCTCATATCCACCACTTTGGAGACCCCTGATCTAGCCCCGTGATATTTCGTGCTATAGGTGTTCTGTGGAAGCATTGCACACCCAATTAATTTTATCATTATTACATGGCATAGCACATACAATGGAGTGCGAGACTTAAAAATATAGGCTTTGGGTGTGTGGATTGATGAAATCACACTGCTTGAGTTTGTCTTTGCTGGTGAAATTTTATATTGATTTGAGAGTATAAAGTATCTTTTCTATTCATTAAATGGGCATAATTAAGACTTGCAAGAATTATGATGTAGTATTTTTTATGAAACCAAATGTCACTCAATCAGAGTGCGACCTAAGTCATGAACGCTATTGATAAATGAAATGGAACTCCAACTTTGAGTTACCAACGGAATTTGAAGAACGATATTGTACTGTATACACCTCCTGAGTTTGCAGACAAACATGTGCATAAAGTAGTGGGAATCCTGGTTAAAAAAAAAAAAAAAAAAAAAAAAAAATTATACTGGTTTCAAATAAACATTCCATTTGGCTGAATTAACCTTAACCATACCAAACAACAGAGCTTCATCAGTGCTCATTTTCTGCCCTAAAGAGGATAAATTTATGATACTGTAGAATACAAAGTCAGCAGAGGCTGAGTGGCCTCAGTTTGCTCTCTATTGAAAAAAACTTGCCGACTCAAGTTAAACAGAGATGCTCTATGAAGAACTCATAAACAAGTTCATGTACCGAAGATGAAGAATAGAGTTTAATTATAAGTAATCAAGTATGCCAACCATTCTACTGTGTAATTTAGATAAGCTAATCAAAATTAATCAATTTATTCTAAATTTCAACATATAAATTGCTTTATTTTCCAATTAACAATATGATTATAAATTCACTGTACACACAAACACATATAGCGTCGTCATCCCAGCAGTGGTTACAAAAGCTGCACCACACCCTCCTCTGAGGGCATCCACAGAACCAGCATTGTAATTCAATCTCGCTGGGGGGAAGGGGGTGATGGTCCTTATGGCATCAGGGACCATGGGCTGCAACAGCTGCATTGTAGTCAGCCCCTCCTGGTGTGGTGGAAGAGTTGCAAGCTGTTGGAGGGAGATTGCCACAATGGAGGGGGGGGGGAGTATTTTCTGGATGAGATCTGTCCACAGCTTGACACCAAACCAGGTCCCAGAATCTCAAAGCAATAATTGCATTCAACGTATGGGCCTTCCAAAAGTGACCAGTGTTGTTCCCCTTGATATCCAGGTCACTCAGAAGGAAAGCCTTAACTTTTTACTCTTCCGTGGACCAGTCAGAAGCCAGACGAGATGACAGGAAGCCTATTCACCCATAAGCAAAGGGATGTAACTCCAGCCTCCCAAGATTCACTACATTGGTCCAGGAAGGGAATACAATGATAGTGCAGAGGGTTTTGGAAGAACTCGAGCTTGTCCCACACCCTGAGGCTCAGGGAAAGGAGACCCACAACAGCCTAGTCCACTACCAAATCTGCAGTTTGAATGTTTTGACTGACCCCTTCCAATCCTGGGGCTGGGGTGGCAGAGGGAGAAGTCCCACAGCCAAAAGACATCCAGCCAGCCCCAGCTATCTGGGCTTCCTCAAACACTTGGGTCACAAACCCATGGATTCATGTCCTGCCTTCTTGATGTATCAAAACCAAACCAGACTTGTATCTCCCCTGTGTTGGTCATCATGTGACTTCAAAGACTTGACTTTGTTATGAAAGCTCTGTCACAAAGGTCACACTTGAAAGGCTTCTCTCCTGTGTGGGTCCTTATGAGATACACTTTGGTCTCTTAAACCCACTTCGGGAAATGACTCGGGACATAAAACACCACCAATTCCTGAAGTGGATTTATGTCCTGGAACCAAACGTTGGCACAAGTGGCTGTTGGTGAGTGTGAGATTAAGAGACCAAGGTGTATCTAAGCCACATTACAAAAAGTCACATTTGTAAAGCTTCTCTCCTGTGTGGGTCATCACCCAATATTTGAGATCACTCACTCCTTTGAATACTGCATCTCAAAGGTCACACTGGATAGGATTCTCTTCTGTGTACATCATCACATGACACCAAAGACTTAATTTTGTTGTGAAATAGTGTTGCAAAGATCACTATAGAAAGGTTTATCTCCTGTATGGGTAGCCATGTGGTTTTTGAGACAATGGTTTCTTCTGAAAACTGCATCACACAGCTCACACTTGAAAGGCTCGTCTCCTGTGTGTGTCATATGATATTTGATGAGACCACTCATTCTCTTGAAAGTTGCATTGCAAAGGACACACTGGATAGGTTCTCTTATGTGTGGGTCATCATGTGATGTCCAAGACTTGCCTTTCTTGTGAAAGCTGCATCACAAATGTCACACTTGAAAGGCTTCTCTCCTGTGTGGGTCATCATGTGGCATTTAAGGTTACATTTTGCTATGAAAGCTGCATCACAAAGGTCACATTTGTAAATTTTCTTTCCTGTGTGGGTCATCACGTGATATTTAAGACCACTTGTTCCCTTGAATGATGCATCACAAAGGTCACACTGGAAAGGTTTTTCTTTTGTGTGGGTCATGACATGACGTCGATGACTTGCCTTTGTTGTGAATGCTGCGTCGCAAAGGTCACACTGGAAAGGTTTCTCGCCTTTGTGGTTCATCACATGACTTCGAAGACTTGATTTTGTCGAGAAAGCTGCTTCACAAAGGTCACATTGGAAAATCTTCTCTCCTGTATGGGTCGCTATGTGCATTTTGAGATGTTGTTTTTTTCTGAAAGCTGCATCGCATAGTTCGCACTTGAAAGGCTTTTCTCCTGTGTGGGTCATCATGTGATATTTGAGTCCGTTTGCTCCTTTGAAAGTTGCTTCACAAAGGTCACACTGGAAAGGTCTCTCTCCTGTGTGGGTCATCACATGACATCGAAGATGTGCCTTTGTTGTGAAAGCCTTGTCGTCGCAAAGATCACACCGGAAAGGCTTCTCTCCTGTGTGGGTCATCACGTGACGTCGAAGATCTGACTTTGTGGTAAAAGCTGCGTCACAAAGGTCACAAAGGAAAGGTTTTTCTCCAGTGTGTGTCACAAGGTGGCTTTTGAGGTGATGCTTTCCTCTGAAAGCTGCATCACAAAGGTCACACTTGAAAGGCTTCTCTCCTGTGTGGTTCATTATGTGCCTGGTGAGACTACTCTTGTGAGAGAAATCTGCATTGCATAAGCCACAATGGAATGGCTTCTCTCCAGTGTCCATGGTGAACGTATAGTATTGAAGGGAAATTCTCCAAATGAAATCTGGATTGGTAAATCCTGGGCCTGAAAATAAAAATATAAGATTTTAATACCTAGTACTGGAATCTGTTCAACCCTGAGATCATTTGCACATCTATATTAACAACTAGCTACAGGTTATATAATATCAGGAATGAGAATGTTTCATACAAGCTTGATCTTGTACACAGGCCATATTGTAATCAAACACTTCATATGTACCATTTGTTGCACACACACACATATATGGGAGCACCTTCAATATATACAACAGGTGACAACACCAACAGATACAGCTTAGATCTGCTACATTGGGAGTAATATTAGATGGCAGTGGGAACAAAAAGTGGCTTTCCAAGAGAAAGCCCCCAGAGTGGCCTGCCTCCTCCTACTGTACTCCCATTTGGGCAGCCTTTCATCTAGCCAGTGCTCAACAAACAGGTATCACACAGCCTCTGAATATGTTGAGCTATAGGCAGTTGAGGACTCAATGGACTTCATCCAGAGACAGAATACCAGAGCTCGTTATGGACTGAAGGGTCTCCTGGTAGATTTCTTACTTTGTCATTGCTACTTAACCTCACCATTCAAAGCTTCTTACTTCCCATACCTATTGATATTGATGTCCTGATCATTTATTTCAATTTCATTTAGATTCATTGGATATCAGTCAAGACAATTATGGAGTGCAGCATGGAAAAGAATACACACAGCATAGGAATGTACTCAGCCTACTGGTCACTAGTTGCAAAAGCATATTAACTGGTGGAGGTATTGCTGAACACAATACCTGTAAGATCAACAATCCAATTAGATTCTAATCACGAATAAAAATCACAATAATCCTTTGCACATATACCTAGGTGACGTCGAAGATTTGCCTTTCCTCTGAAAGCTGCTTCGCAAAGATCACACTTGAAAGGCTTTTCTCCTGTGTGGGTCATCATGTGATATTTGAGACCACTTGATCTCTTGAAAGTTGCATCGCAAAGGTCACAATGGAAAGGTTTTTCTCCTTTGTGGATCATCACATGACTCAATCCTGAGATTAATCCATTTATGTTAGTATAGGCCATTTTTTTTTTCCCCTTTTCCATCTCATTTTCTGTTCCTTTTATTTCACTTACCTTGGTGTACCATTTTTTCAGCCCCATGTCTAAGACTCTCTGATAGAACTCCTTGCTTTCAGTCTCCACTCTCTTCACATTTTATTCTTTGGCTTCATCTCTTAGTGCCTTCTCTCTTTCTCTTCCCTCAACATTTCTCTTTTTATCCATATATTGTTGTAATATACACTCTTTGCTAACTTACTGATTTTGCTAGTATGTCTTCTGCTACCATTTGTGATCTTAGTTTAATCTTTAGAGGCAGATCTCTTTAGAATATTGTCCCATTCCATGTACTTCTATTTCTTTTCTACTTCTTGGTCATTGTCTTCTACTTCTTTTAGATTTGTTTTTGCTATTTCTTCTGCTTTTTCTCTTAAGTACCTGAACAGACCATGTTTTTCCTTTAGTCCATATACTACAATACACTTTTTCTATCCATTGTATCTCTGACTCAATTTGCTTATTTTTGATTACTTGAATAATTGTCCTTTGCATTTTCCTGCATTTGTTGTACTATCTTTTAGATATGTTTTGTTTTCATTCAATTTCTTAATCTGCAAATTTTCCTCACCTAAGTTTTCTTAATTTCTTTCAGACATTGCCTGTATCTTGTGATTTGCCTCTTTTTATTTATTTATTTTTTTTAATCCTCACTATTGGTTTTTCATTTTTTTCTTTCACATATTACCTAAATTAGTTTTTTTTTAATTCTCTTAGCTCATTATTTATTTCAGAATTCTTTTTCTTTAGTTCACATACCTATTTAAAAGTCTTTCCTTAAATTCACAACCTCTTTCCTTAACTCCATGAATTCTTTCTCACAGAAGTTTCTATTCAAATTCATCTCCCTTTCCATGTCTATGATTCGACTTTCATTTCTTTTTTTGTACTTGCCAGAACTGAAAAAGGGTCATCACTGTACAATTTAATCATCCCTCTTAGGGTTTCAAAGCATCTATTTACATTTAGTTTCGGTATGGTGCCTCCAGAGGGCTCTGTGTTTGTGTCGACATTTGACTCAAACTCGTCACCATTTTCTCTTGATCTGCCTTGGTCCCCTTGCATTTTCTCATGATAGACACATTTAACACTGCACGGAGATCTTTTTGGGCAACCACAAGCGCTCCCCCTCCCACTCAGTACAACCCAGGCCTTTTGCTTTCCTTGCACTTTTGAGAATTTTTGTCTTATTCGGCAGCCTATGGAGCTCTAGTCGACAGCTGTTGACACCTTGGTGGTTCTTGTGTGTGTGTGTGGGGGGGGTTGTCAACAATTGAATACAGTTGGAGTAGAGATTCAACAGTTGATCAGAGTGGCGGGAAATTCTACAAATTACCTAAGTTTTGTGACTCATCACTGTTCCTTCACCCATTTTTTAATCTTTAACAAGGTTTACAGTCTGTACCAAAACAAATGTCTCTGCTTAGGTGGACCAATGCTATACAAGTTGTTAACAACAGCTAGACTTTGAAAGTAATCAAGTTGAGCCACTGCCCCCAGGATCCTGATTTCTCTTGGAAGCAAACATAATACTTAGATATTCTGAGGTCATTGCACCAAGATAGTTTTTATTCTCCACTTTTTTTTCCCTAAAAATGTGTACTCATATTGAGCACATATCAGCATAATTTTTTATATTTAAAAATATGTTTGCCAGCCTCACAGCTACAATTCTGGGCATTTTGAGCCCCATATACATAAGTACCATAAATTAAGAGGATATTATTTTTAGAAGTGCACACCTACATGATATAGCATTAGAAAAATAAACACAGTCATCCCTTGTTATTCGCTGGGGATACATTCTCAAAACCTCCGCGAATGGCTAAAACCGCAAATATGCTTTTGGAGAAAACAATTTAAAATCTACAGAATGTCACCGCCAAAATTAGCATTCTCATGCTTCATTCTAGCCACATCTTCTCTACTAATAGTTGAGATATGCTTTAAATGTCTTCCACTTATAATAAATTCACTTCTCATATATCAGCAGTTAACAAGTATAATTTAATAACACTTAATAAACTAAGAATAACACAACATGGCCATAGGGCCATTCACTCACCGACTTCATATCTCGCATTTCTTACCCTCCTTCTTCATTGCTAAAATCCAACTTTTAATGCATGGCATAAAAGGAAATACTTGAAAGACAAACTGCTTGGTTCCGCTTTTGGCCGCCAGAGGCCGGTAATGTCGTAGTGTCTGTCTTATGCCAGTGTGCCATGGCTCAGTCTCATCGGCAGCAAGCAGCTGATAACATCTCCCGATATTGTGAAATATATTGTAAATCTGGAGCCAAAATGAAGAAATTAAATCATGTTCAACCACTAGAATATGCAGGCAATGAAACAGACTCAATATACATGTAATAAAACCTCTGGTGAATTTAATATTTTTATTCTAAAGTATCATACACACACAATGGTCAGCAGTGATACCTGGACCAGCGCGCACAGTCATCAGTCTTTTTTTTTTTTTTTTTTCAATTGAAATCCATGAATAGTCAAAACCGCAGATAAAAAACCCGCGAATAACGAGGGATGACTGTATAAATTTTGTTAATTATAATACATCAATGTAATAGATATTTTTCTTGGTAGAAATCAATATCAGAAAATGTTACTAAAAGCTATGCAGAAACAAAGTTGTGTAAACTCCTTTAGACGCAATCTTTGTTTTGATAGATTCAGAGGTTGGAGAAAATGATGGCAATGACCTGATGACCTTTAGAATTAAAGGTACGGCTTTACTAAATGCAGGTTAGGTTAGAATAGATGGATTGATCATATTTTAAAGTCTTCAACCTCCACCTCTACCAAAACAAAGATGGTGTCTCATGTAGTCAAAGCAGCTATGTTTGATTGTTTATAGCTTTTAGCAACTTTTTCTATTACTGATTTCTGCCAAGCATAATATATATTACATTGATGTACTGTAATTTACAAAATTAATTTTCTATTGTTATTTCATATACCATTAATAGTAATCAGTGGAAACTTTTTTTTTTAAATTATAATGGGCAAACATCTTTATATTTACCATGAGATACGTTAGGCTAGGGCTCACAACTGCAATTCTTACCTATATCATTATCAAGTTCTTATCATTCCGAGTATTTCACACACAATATATATGTAATGCAAATTAAGAGTATCATTAGTACACATTTTTATGAATTAAGACAGGTCAACATCTTGGCATTAAGATATCTGCCAACCTCACACCTACAATTCTTATCTGTATCATTAGCTAGTTCTTATCATTCCAAGTATTTTGAATCCCAGATTTAAGTACTGCAAATTACTGGTAACATCTGTAACAATTTAAAAAAAATATATACTGTTTAACATTTCTATTTTTATATCTATTTTAATTATATTTCACTTCAATTAGTTTTTTTTAAAGTGTTATAAAACATTATTAATTATGCAGACTGTTTCCTAGATCAGAGCTATTATTATCTAAAAAAAATTCTCTGTATGTTGTGCATCCCATCCCCTTCCAGCCAGCCCCCTCCGCAAGTCTTTGAATACTGTATACTTTTTTTTAACGCAACAATATCTAATTACTGATCTGCAGTATTCTTTCTAAAGTATCCAGCATCCAAACAGCTACAACCATAATGGCCTGCAAATTCCAGGCATCAATATACGTAGACTGTTACTGTAGATGACTGACGAATGCCTCCAAATAATTTTTTCATTACCTGTGTAGCTTCCCTTTTTGGTTACAATCTTCGTAACACTTCGGCGTCTCACAAATGTCCAAGAAATATCAAATGTTCTTGTAAGTCTGCTAGCCCACTTTCATGTTCAGTTGTTTTGTCTTTATAGAAACACCTGATGTAGGTTCAAGTTTGGGTTCTATATGTAGCTATTTCCTATCCTAACTTTCTATCAAGCGCTTCGTTTATGTTTTCATTCTTTTGTTTGTTTATTTCATTTATACTCTTCCCGCTACTTTCAACTCCGCTTCTCTTTTTTTCCCCATAGTTTATATGGTGTTTTCCTTTTTAATATCTACTTTTTCTCTATCGAACAAGAATTTTCCTCTTAGTGCTCCTATAGCTGTGTACTTTGGTGCTCCCAAGATCTTTCAGCATACTATTTTTTTTATTTCATCTGTGAATTTTATGATGTTGCTTGCATACATATCTACTGATAATACTACGCTTTTGTTGCATATTTTCATTATCAATGATGAGTATGTTATGTTTGCTAGTTTCTTCATCTCTATCATTTTCTTTTTGTGTTGAATAACTTTTCCATGTCTTCAATTGTACACTTTGATGCCTGCTATGTCTTTTGGCTTTTCCCTCAGGTTATAGATTATTGTTACTTTTTTTCAAACCCACATTTCCCACTAGTTTCTACTAGTGTCTCTATGTCTCTGTTTCCTTTACTGATGTGCTCAATATTAGTCCATCAGGTGCATAGAATAGTGCATTTATCTTATATATTTTGTTTCTAAATTCTCTTCTTTCCTCTAATTCTTTCATTATTACATATGTTATTAGTTTAAATATTGTTCACTCTATGCAACCTTCAATGTTACCTTGTTTTATTTTGTTGTTGATTTCTATTTCCTTGCTTCTTTTGTCTCCTATTTTTATTCTTGCCTTATCATCTCTGTATATTTCTCTTATTGCTTCAATTATGTCTTTGTACATCTTGTACTTCTTCATGGTCTCTATCAATGTTTCTCTCTTCCCTGTATGGCATGCTTTTTGGAAATCTACCTATTTTTTATGCAGTATTGTAGTAGAAACATTTTGTCTTTCAATCTACTTCATTCATAAGAACATAAGAATAAAGGAGACTGCAAGAGACCTTAAGGCCTACACTAAGCAGCTCTGTATCTATCTCCACCTGTCATCCCTATCCATAAAGTTGTCTAATCATTTTTTAAAACAACTGATAGTTTCAGTACTTACTACATGGTTACTATGTGTAGTTCAATGTCATTTTTTGTTTGTGAAATGAATGTTTTGTAGATGTTCACCAATGCTAATAGTCTTATGTCTTTTACTTTTGTTTATTTTTATTATAACATCTTACATCTACTGTTTTCTTTTCTGATTTTTTCTTTTCTTGCCAGTTTCATATTGTAGCACATTATTAATGTATTGATACAGGTTTCATTATGTGCTAGTGCCTTGTATAACTGATTTTAATCCATCTGGGCTGGCTACTCCCTCATTCTTTAGTTTCATTTTATCACTTTCTTTACCTTTTCTTTCATTGATATGGTCTTTTCCATTGGTTTGATTTCTCCCACAATACTTTATAGCATCTGTATTTTTCCTGATCTTTATTCATCTCAACTTGGTATTCTCCTCTGATATATTCATTCTATACCTGCTCAATCTTATTTTTGTGCTTCCTGTATATCTTTTCCCAATGTGTTACCATATCTTTTGCTGCTGTTTCCTCCTCCATTTCTTTTCCTTCTTCATTGTATATTTTTATTATTATTTCATTACCCCTTTGATTGCCTTTTACTTTTCTTTTCCCATAATTTCTTACTTTTATCCCTTTTTTTCACTTTTTCTGCTACCTTTTCCTCATTGAGAGGATTAGGAGAGGAACAGAGGGAGTAATTGGTGAGGAACAGTGTGGATTTAGGACAGGTAGAGGTTGTGTAGATCAGATCTTTGTGGTAAGACAGATATGTGAGAAAGCTATAGGAATGGGGAAGGATGTTTTTTGGGCTTTTATGGATCTGGGAAAGGCTTATGACAGGGTAGACAGGAAGGCACTGTGGGAGGTTTTGCGGATATACGGGATAGAAGGAAAGCCTCTAGGAGCTGTCAAGAGTTTTTATGAGGGTAGTAGAGCTTGTGTCAGGATTGGAAATGGAGAGAGTGAGTGGTTCGAGGTGAAGGTGGGACTTTGTCAAGGATGTGTTATGTCGCCCTGGCTGTTCAACTTATACATGGATGGGGTACTGCGAGAGGTAAATGCAAGGGTAGTGGGTCAGTGATCGGAGATGGTTAAAGAAAATGGAGAAAAGTGGGAGATGAGCCAGCTGTTGTTTGTGGATGACACTATGCTTGTGGCAGGATCGGAGGAGGGATTGAGGAAGTTGGTAGAGTGTGTGATAGAAGAAAGCTGAAGATAAATGTGGGTAAATGTAAGGTGATGAGATGTACAAGGGGTGAAAGTGGCAGTAGACTGGAAGTGAACATTAAGGGAGAGCAACTGGAGGAAGTGGATAGTTTTAGATACTTGGGTGCAAATGTGGCAGGAAAAGGTGGAGTGAAGGTGGAGGAAGAATGTACATTGAGAGACGCGAGTAAATCCCTTGGTGGATTAAAAAGTGTAATGAGGAATAGACATTTGGGAATGGATGCTAAGAGGAGACTGTATGAAGGAGTGATTGTGCCAACAGCACTGTATGGGGTAGAAACATGGAACATAAGAGAGAAGGAGTTTGAATGTGTTTGAGATGAGGTGTCTGAGAAGTATGATGGGGGTTACTAGGCTAGATGGAGTGAGAAATGAGGAGGTGAGGAGAACAGGGGTGGAAAGGGAGCTGGGAGATAAGGTTGATGAAAGAGTATTGGGATGGTTTGGACACATGGAAAGAATGAGTGAAGAAAGACTAGTAAAAGAGGTATGGAAGGCAGATGTGGAGGGAGTGAACATGAAGGGATGTCCTAGGATGAGGTGGATGGATGGGGTGAAGGGGGCTTTGGGAAAGAGGGGAATGTCTGTTGAGGAAGGACGGGAGATGACAGAAGACAGGAGTGAATGGAGAATGGTTGTATATGGATGATGTTGTGATGCATGAGGTGGAATGGGTGGGGGGGGTGAGGTAGTATGTGTGAGCAAAATTTGACACAGCCCGAAGGGATTTCTCCCCGTCTTCTCCTTTTATGCATGGGGGGGTCGCCAATCCAATGAAGCGGCCTTGCTGTGGATGTGCTGTGTCATGCGACACTGCTTCTGACCCAGGGCAGTGGACAAGGTGCAGGGATGACCCGTCATCCAGGAGGTGCTAAGACAAGAGGGAGGGTGGAGGGGTGTGGAGTGTATTTAGGAATGGAATGGGTGGGAATGATTTTATGCCTTTTCCTTCTTGGCTACCTCCCTTGTAAGGGGGAAAAAGCCTTGGTATGTTTTCTTCATATGCATACATTGCATCTTTTCTCTTTTTACCCACATATCTCTTTTGATCTAGGTATCTTTTTTGTAATGCCCTTTTTCGGTTCTCATCTTCCTCATTTCTCTTCTCTCTGTTTCATCTCTTCCTTTTCTTTATTCTGTTTCTTATTTCTTCATTTATCCATGAGGGTTATATATATATATATACATATATATATATTTTTGTAAGTTCTTTGTAGTATTCTCTCAGCTGTTATTTCTACTATCTGGTTCATCTCCATTATAGTCTCCATTTTTTTTTTTTTTTTTTTGGGGGGGGGCTTTTTTCTACTTTTTCAAATGCCCTCATTGCCTTTTCATCTATTTATTAGTTTACCCCCCTTTTTTGTAATTTCCCTTCTTTTCTTGCCATACAAAAGTTGATGTTATCAAGTTATGATCTGAGCAGTCATATTCCTCTTTCTCTTCATCACTCTTTCCATTTCTGTTTATTTCCTGTTCTCCTACAAATCCTTTGTGCCCATTGAAATCTAATAATATGTCCTCATCCCTGCTTTTTGTTTCTCCATTTTCTTCTCTACTGTTCTGCATATGCTTTCATTTCTTGTTTTGTTTTCAGATTTGTTTCCTGTAGTCATGTGTGTTAATATTTATATTGGTATGACATTGATTTTGCCATTTACTTTCATTATATCCTTATTTTCTGTTTTCTATATTTCCATCTCTGTATGTGCAAGCAGTAATCCCCCACCCTTTTTGTGTTTGTTCTCGCATCTCTTGATGAATTGTAAGCAAGCTGTCCTAATCTATCTGTTTTTGTTTGTGTTCGTATTAAGCACAGGATTATCCCCATTGTTTGCTATTAATCTTTCTATTCACACTGTTTCTCTTTTGTTATACCTTGTACATTTAACAATTTGATTCTTATGTTTGTGTTTGATATCTTACTTTCTTTTGCCTGTCCCATTTTCTCTATTCCTTGTTTCTGCTGTGGTCTGTATTGTACAGTCTTCCATTTTTATGTACCAGCCTGTTTCTCCTTTCCTCCTTTTTCTTTTAACCTTTTCCACCAATTCTCTTTGTTTTTCTTGCCCTTGTTTGGTCATGTCTTTGCTTATGTATACTTTTGTCCTTTTCGCATTATCATCCTTTTTCAGTCTTTTCACTTTCTGACCATTACTGACCTACAGCATTCTTTCTAAAGTATCCAACACCTAAATAGCTATAATAGCCTGCAACTTCCAGGCATCAAACTAACCATGTAAGCTGTAAGTGAATGGCAAACACCTAAAAATAACTTTTTCATTACTTGTGTGGTTTCCTTATTTGCTTACAATCTTTGTGACACTTCAGTGCCTCACAAATGTCCAAACAATACCAAATATGCTTGGAATTCTGAAAGACCACATTTAGAAATATTTCACATTGTTTACCCAAAGAAAATGTATACAACAGTACAAATAAAATTTAAACTATATTCTCTATGAAGGGGTAACTTATCTCTCCTTATTCCCTAGTCCAGAGAGGCACCACTTTACAAGCTGAATTTTGGTTGACTTTCATGTTTTCTTTAAAAAGTAGTAGTGAGGTGAATAATTTGTTAGTGATTTGTTGCCCAGGATTTGGTGTAGTCAATGTTGTTTGAGGGGGGTAGATGACCAAATAGGTGGTTACTAGTGTTGTGTAAATTGGGCAGTCAAACATGATCTTTGATATGAGGGGAGGTTTACATGTACAAATTTGGGGGGGGGGGGTCTTTTCTTGTCATGAGGTAGACATGTATTAGACTGGAAAGTCTTGTTCGTAGGCATACTAAAGCCGTTTCAGAACATCAGTTATGTTGATGTGGCCATAGCCATATATGGGTATTCAATGCTTGTAGAGGATTTGTTGGATGTTCCTTATGATCTTGGCATGGGTTCAGTACTGTTAATCAAAGAACTGGATAGTATTCTGTTATTGGTAGTGGAATGGAAGTGTCAAAAAGGGAGGATGCAGCTTCTTCATTGGTGGGGACACCCTCGTGAAATGACATATAGCAAGCAGGTAGATATATGGATAATCCATGAATGCATTTTGTGGATATGATTATATAGGATGCAGGTGTTAGGTGGGAGCTATGGACAATATAGAAGGCAGTGTGGATATCAAATATTTTATCAGTAACAAGTGTGGTGATGGGGATATTTTGTAGTGGCAATACTATGTTATTGTAGTTAGGTCATATATATATATATATATATATATATATATATATATATATATATATATATATATATATATATATATATATATTTGTCAAGACATTCAGACAAGTTGAAGTGGCTGGGAAGAGAAAAGAATGGAGTCTTATTCCAATTTTTATTCTTGACTAATTTTACTACAAGCTACAAGCATGTAGCAAAACTAGTCATTCCTTTGAAGAAGCTTGTAGGAAGACTAGTCAAGAGTCAAGAGTCCAGTCTTTCCTCTTCCCACTCACTTCGTATATATATATGTATGTATATGTGTGTATGTATTCATAGTGTACGTGTTCAAGAGATTTTCCTTCAAGCATACTTCAATGAAGTGAATGGTAACTGTATTATGACCAAACTTCTTGTCATACTTTCCTCTCTTTCTTAGGAGCATTCTTGCCATCTACATGCAGTAATCCATATTTTTCTTTGTATATTGAGCTGATGGGTAGCAGACACAAATTGCTTGTAGCATTTTCACACCTGGTGCTCCGTCAGTGGCAGAAAGGTATCTCGAGGCTTTTCTTTTACACAGGGTGGGGGGTTAGATGGGTTGATTGGCTAGCACTGCAGGAGAGGGGGGGGGGAAGTTTGTTTATCATAAACTATTAAGTCATTTCAGTCCATTTGGCACTTAAACATACCTGACATACCACTTCACACCTATACTCATCTCCCCAAAGATTATGAAATCCTTCCCAATATCAAGTTATGCCCTGTCTCTCAAGGGCTAACACATTACAAATACAGTGACCAGCAGAGAGGGGAACTAAGAGAAAATGTTGTTTTCATTGTCTTACCTTTATTAAACTTAAAAACTATTTATACTACATTATAAACCATGCATAATCAAGATACAATGCACACACACATAGGCCAAAAAAGCAACTTGCTTGTACATTCAAGCACTGAGCCAACTCCACATGACTATGTGGCACTGGGGTGGTAGAGTCCATTCCAGGTGGGAACTACAACTCTCTAACACCGACCCTGACTTACAAATTTACTCCCCCCACCCACTTCTTCCTACACCTAGCCCATGCCATTGATGCCATCTCACTAAATTTCAACAAAGTACATCAACACTTTTTCTTGACACACTCCCATCTGTTCCAGATTCAATTTGAGATTTATTAACCTATTAGTATTATATCTCATTACAAAATGAGTCACCAATGAAGTGGAATGGTAACCAACTTCATCTTGACTGACAGTGCATTAAAACAAAACTTACATCTAATCAACAAAGTGAAAAAAATTACCCCACACCACCAAGACATTACAGTGAAATGTAAATAACTGGAATGAAACCACATGAGTTCTATTAAAAAAAATTATGTGTAGGGGGGAAAACCGTGTGGAGGGATAGATTAAATACTTTATTTGTAAATGCAGCAAAAGGTTACAATGTCTTAGCTATTTACAAGCCAAGTGCATTTATTTGTGGCATAACAGATTAACAACAGGTGATGTTCTATCAAGCATTTCATTGTTTAGTTCCTATTTCAAATATCTTGTTTCGATAAGCATATACTTCCTTCATATACATAGTGTAACAGGGTCACTGTGACATTGATATTGATAATTTGTGAGCAACCTGCATCACAAAGGTTACTTTTATCTTGTGTGGGTCGCCATGTGATTTTTGAGATGATGCTTTCTTCTGTAAACTGTTGCAAAGGTCACACTTGAAAGGATCCTCTCCTGTGTGGGTCACCATTTTGTTTTTGAGATGATGCTTTCCCCTCAAAACTGCATAAAAAAACTCACACTTGAAAGGCTTATTTCCTAAATGTGTCATGATATGATATCGACGTTTTAATGTCATTCTGCAAGCTGCATCTCTCCTGTGAGGGTCGATATGTGATCTCTAAGGTGGTATTTCGCAATGAAGACTGCATTGCAAAGGTCACATTTGTATAGCTTTTCTCCTGTGTGACCTTATCACATGATATTCAAGACCACTAATTTCCTTGGAAGTTGTATCACAAAGGTCACACTAGAAAGTTTGCTCTCCTGTGTGGGTCATTACATGACGTTGAAGATCTGATTTTTTTGTGAAAGCTGTATCACAAAGGTCACACTGAAAAGGTTTCTCTCCTGTGTGGAACATCACATGACTTCGAAGATGTGATTTTGTTATGAAAGTTGCATTGCAAAGGTCACACTGAAAAGGCTTCTCTCCTGTGTGAGTCATCACATGATATTTGAGACTACTCATTCTCGTGAAAGCTGCATCACAAAGGTCACATTGAAAAGGCTTTTCTTCTGTGTGGGTCCTCATGTGATCTCTAAGGGAATATTTCGATCTGAAAGCTGCATCACATAGGTCACAATGAAAAGGCTTCTCTCCTGTGTGGGTCATCATGTGGCTTTTGAAATGATGCTTTCCTCTAAAAACTGCATCACAAAGCTCACACTTGAAAGGCTTCTCCCCTGTGTGGATCATCATATGATATTTGAGTCCACTTTTTACCCCGAAGGTTTCATCACAAAGGTCACACTTGAAAGGCTTTTCTGTGTGGGTCGCCATGTGCATTTCGAGACGATTCTTTCCTTTAAAAACTGCATTGCAAAGCTCACACTTTAAGGGCTTCTTCTCTTCCGTATGGGTCATCTGGTGACCTTTGAGGTGACTTTTCCTAGAGTAAGCTGCATTGCAAAGCTCACACTGGAAAGGTTTCTCTCCTGTGTGGGTCACCATATGTTTTTTAAGATAATCTTTCATTCTGAAAACTGCATCACAAAGTTCACACTTGAAAGGCTTGTCTCCTGTGTGGATCATCACGTGACGTTGAAGATGTGATTTCTTTTTGAAAACTGCCTCACAAAGGTCACACTTGAAAGGCTTCTCTCCTGTGTGGGTCATTGCATGATATTTGAGTCCACTTGTTCCCTTGAAAGATGCGTCACAAAGGCCACACTGGAAAGATTTTTGTCCGGCATCCATAGCAAATATAGAGATTTTAAGGGCAACTCTCTATATGAAATCTGGATTGTTAAATCCTGTGCCTGAAAATAAACACTTAAGCATTTAATAGTAAGCACTGTCTGATTAAAAAAACCTAGCTATAATATGTTAGATAATAGCAGAAGGTAATTTTATACACTGTATATTTATGTCTGTGTATCCTATTTTTAATAAACCTATCTACTTTTGCTCAAAGTAGAAGAATTTTCATAATCACTTTCCGAGAAATATTCCATTTGTGTTGAGTGTACCAGTTTTTATTGTGCAATCGCAGTAATATATCAATTGAAGATGGCGCTGGTAGTAAATTATTTGCAGATGATGGGTGTTGGGGCAGAGATAAAAAAACATCTTATCTTCAATTAATGGGGTGAATTAAAAAAAAAAAAAAAATTCTAGATGTGCTTAACCATGCATTCATGCAAAGTATATGTGGTGTGCTCATCCTTTATGTTCTCCAATAGCATCTAACCTTATATAACCATTCCATAGAGTAAAAAAAAAAAAAAAAAAGTGAAAAAAAAGTGAAAAATGTGCTTGTGTGATACTGAAATAGAACCAAACTTGCTTCAATTAAAATTTGAAAGTGTTCTAAAATATCGGCATATAAACTACTTCAGTTTTCAACAGGCTCTTGTTATTGAAAATGCTTTGATTGTATTTTGAGATGCCCCCCCCCTGCAGCCATCCCCCAGCACAAGTTTAATACATTGAACTTCTCGCACTACTGGAATAAGTCTCATCATTGACCTGCAGCTTTCTAAAATATCCAGCATCTAATTAACTACAACCATAATGGCCTGCAATTTACACACATTGCAGAGGACCATAATGGAAACAAGTTTCAAATTATTTTTGTGTCATTAAGGGACCTCAATGGGAATAAGCCCCTTATTGGTCTCCTTTTTAGTTATCCCTATTCTTACCTGCAACTCGGTCTATATTCCATACATTTATTGATCAAGTTATTTGGTAAGTAATTTTCACTGGTTACAGGCTTGAATTTCTTGTAAAATGATTGTATATTAAAGAAATAAAATCTAAATCCTTGCAATTTAATACAATATATATTTTTATAAGTGTATCCTACTGCAAAATAAAAACTAAAATAAATCCAACCATATACCTGACTGACAAACGCTTACAAGGAACTTTTTCATTACCTGTACGGCTTCCTTTTCTGCTTACAATCTTTGTGATACTTCAGCGATTCACAAAGGAGTGTTAATTATTCTTGCTACTCAAAAGTTGTCTTTTAGAAATGACTTGACGTGTTTACACGTCCTTAAAGAGAATATTGTTGGTAGGTAAGAGAAAACTTAAATCATATGTTCTATGAGGGGGTGACTACAGTATTTTAGTTCTTAGTCTGAAAATCCACCTTGTTATATATGTATATTTTTTACCCTACAGCTTGAGTTTAAGGAACCATAGCTGTAAAAATATCGGGAACATACCGGCTCTGGTACTATTGCTATATTACCTGATGGTAAAGTATTCAAATGGAAAGACGGAATAACGATGTTCTCTTGGGGTCCTCTGAAAAATTCTGTGTGGGTTTGATCAGTTCAATGTCACCACTAGCCTTTAACAATCTTGATGGTCCTCACATTCCCTAATCATAAACACCTGACTCGGACAACGCAACACATCATAACAAGCTACATCGCGCCATCGTCCAGCAAGGAATCTACACAAGTACCTAATGTCACCAGACAGTTCATTAACCTTTCCTTATCCCTACCAAGCTACATTATTGTAACTCCAATGCATACACAATGTCTAGCCACATCTACAAATACTACTAAACCCATTAAAATACAACTAACACATATATACTATCACACACAACCTACACCAAACATGCTTATCTAAGCTTATTCCCCATATATAACAGGCGACTGCGTTCGCCAGAGATAGAGGAGGCTAGGGGAGACACTATCCCTTAGTCTCGGTAGGGGAGATATCCCACCTCGGGAGATTATATCTCATCCTGTAGATATATCCACAAATACCTGCCAAATAAACAAAGAAAACCGCTAAGCCTGTTGAGAAGCCTCTTTTAACGGCCACACCATATCTTTTGTAAAAATGCGTCGCAAATGTCACACTGAAGGTTTTCCTCCTGTGGGTCTTTATGTGACACTTATGTAACACTAGCCCTTTAAGAACTAGGATCAAATGGTGTTTCAGGATACTTTCAAATTACAACTGAAGAGAAATTTAAAGCGAATAAGTGTAAGATTATGTAGGTATAAAGATGTTAGTTTTTTTTATCGCTACCAATGTTACTATTACTTTGTCATTACATATGGATTTTAAAATACTTGTGATAATAAGAACTACTGATGATGTAGACAAGAATTTTCCAGCTTTCAGACCGGTTTAATAGTGTATAATAAGCCAATATATTAGGCTTTCAATTTTTAAAAAATAGCTTCCGATGTTGTTATTAATTTGCGATTTTTATATTTGGGGTTAGTAGTCAAAATTATGAGAATTAGCCCAATAACATTGATAAGAATTGCAGTCGTGAGATAGGCTGTCTCTATTTCAATTTTTTCCGACGTTCTTATTAATTTGCGATACTTATATTTGGGGTTAGAAATGGTCAAAATGAGAAGAGAACCAATGATATTGTTAACAATTGCAGCCGTGAGAGATAACGTAACGTAGCCTAACCTAGCTCATGGTACATATAAAGATGTTCGTCTTAATTATCAAAAATTTGCTGCTGGCGTTACTATTAATTAATTACTCAGAATGATAAGAGCTAGCCAGGGATATAGGTAAGAAATGCAGTTGTGAGACTGCACTTTATTGAAAATAATGATACAAGTAGATATTGAAATTCATCTTGGGGTAACGACCTAAGAATATTTAAGCATTGTATGTGTGGGTCTTCACGTGACGTCGAAGATTTGATTTTGCTGTGAAAGCTGTGCCGCAATGGTCACATTGGAAAAGTGTCTCTCCTGTGTGGGTCATGACGTGGCGTCGAATACTTTCCTTTGTTGTGAAAGTTGCGTCGCAAAGATCACACTGGTAAGGTTTCTCTCCTGAGTGGGTCATCATGTGCCGTCGAATACTTCCCTTTTTCGTGAAAGCTGCGCCACAAAGCTCACACTTGAAAGGCTTCTGTCTTTTGTGAGTCATCATGTGGCTTTTGAGACCTTTCGTTGTCTTGAAATTTGCATGGCAAAAGTCACATTGGAAAGGCTTCTCTCCTGTGTGGGTTATCATGTGACTTCGAAGAACTGATTTTGTTATGAAAGTTGCTTCGCAAAGGTCACACTGGAAATGCCTTTCTCCTGTATGGGTCATCACGTGATATTTGAGACTACTCTTTCCATTGAAAGTTGCGTCGCAAAGTTCACACTGGACAGGTTTGTCTTCTGTGTGGGTTATCATGTGACGTCGAAGATTTGCCTTTCCTCTGAAAGTTGCTTCGCAAAGATCACACTTGAAAGGCTTTTCTCCTGTGTGGGTCATCATGTGATATTTGAGACCACTCGATCTCTTGAACGTTGCATCGCAAAGGTCACAATGGAAAAGTTTCTCTCCTTTGTGGATCATCACGTGACTTCGAAGACTTCCGTTTCTTGAGAAAGTTGCATCGCAAAGGTCACACTGAAAAGGCTTCTCTCCTGTACGGGTCATCACGTGATATTTGAAAGCACTCGTTCCCTTGAAAGCTGCATCGCACAAATCACACTTGAAAGGGTTTTCTCCTGTATGGGACATCATGTGATATTTGAGGCCACTCTTTCCCTTAAAAGTTGCGTCGCAAAGGTCACACTGAAAAGGCTTCTCTCCTCTATGGGTTATCATATGACGTCGAAGATCTGCCTTTGATTTGAAAACTGCTTTGCAAAGATCACACTTAAAAGTCTTCCCTCTTGTGTGGGTCATCACGTGGCGTCAAATATTTCCTTTTGTTGCGAAAGTTGCATCGCAAAGGTCACAATGGAAAGGATTCTCTCCTGTGTGGGTCATCACGTGACACTGAAGAGTCGACTTTCTTGCGAAAGCTGCATCGCTAAGGTCACAATGGAAAGGTTTCTCTTCTGTGTGGGTCATCACGTGATGTCGAAGATGTGACTTCGCTGTGAATGCTGCTTCGCAAAGGTCACACTTGAAATGTTTCTCTTCTGTGTGGGCCACCATATGGTTTTTGAGATGATGCCTTCCTCTGAAAGGTGTATTCCAAAGTTCACACTTAAGAGACTTCTCTTCTGTGTGAGTTGTGACATAATCTCAGAGATTTTAGTTTAAGAAAAGTGCGTAGCTAAAGTCACAATTGGAAGGATTCTCTCCTGTGTGAATCATGGCACGAATTCAAATGTTTGACTACATTGCCAAAGCTGCGTCACAAAGGTCACGTTCGAAAGCTGTGTCGCAAAGGACACACTAAGAATGCTTCTCTCCTGTGTGGGTTGCCATGTGCCTTTTGAGGTGATGCTTCATTCTGAAATCTGCCTCGCAAAGATCACATTTGAAAGGCTTCTCTCCTGTGTGGGTCATCACGTGACGTCGAAGACTTAAGGTTGCCGTGAAGGCTGCGTTGCAAATATCACATTTGAAAGGCTTCTCTCCTGTGTGAGCTATCATATGACATTTGAGAGCACTCGTTCTTTTGAAAGCTGCGTCGCAATGGTCACACTTGAAAGGTTTTTCTCCTGTGTGGTTCATCACGTGATACCGAAGAGTTACCTTCGTTGTGAAAGCTGAGTCGCAAAGGTCACACTGGAAAGGTTTCTCTTCTGTGTGGGTCATCATGTGACGTCGAAGATGTGCTTTTAATTTGAAAGCTGCGTCGCAAAGGTCACACTGAAAAGGCTTCTCTTCTCTGTGGGTTATCATGTGACATTTCAGATCACCCGTTCTTGTGAAAGCTGCGTCACAAAGGTCACACTGGAAAGGCTTCTCTCCTGTATGGGTCATCACATGACATCGAAGATTTGTTTTTGTTATGAACGCTGCTTCGCAAAGGTCACACTTAAAAGGCTTCTCTCCTGTATGGGTCATCACGTGACATCGAAGAGTTGCCTTTCTTGTGAAAGCTGCATCACAAAGGTCACACTGGAAAGGCTTCTCGCCTGTGTGGGTCATCATGTGGTCTTTGAGAGTTGACCTTTTTCTAAAAAACGCGTCGCAAAGCTCACACTTGAAAGGTTTCTCTCCTGTGTGGGTCATCTGATGATGTTCAAGGTCAACTTTGGCAAAGTAAGCTGCATTGCAAACATCACACTGGAAAGGCTTCTCTCCTGTGTGGGTCGCCATATGTTTTTTGATATTATGCTTCATACTGAATACTACGTCACAAAGTTCGCACTTGAAAGGCTTCTCTCCAGTGTGGGTTATCACGTGACGCTTGAGATGCGATTTTAATTTGAAATCTGCTTCGCAAATGTCACACTTGAAAGGCTTCTCTCCTGTGTGGTTCATCATGTGATATCGAAGAATTGCCTTTGTTGTGAAAGGTGCGTCGCAAAGGTCACACTTGAAAGGTTTCTCTCCTGTTTGGTCCATCATGTGACAACGAACAATTGCTTTTGTTGTGGAAGCTGCGTCGCCGCAAAGGACAAAATGGAAAGGTTTCTCTCCTAAGTGGGTCATTATATTCTTTTTGAGACAACTACTCTTATGGGAGACATCTGCATCACGTGAGCCTCATCGGGATGCTTTTTCTCCGGCGTCAATAGCGGAAGTATAGGATTTAAGGTCAACTCCCCCAAGGAAAATCTGGATTGTTAAATCCTGATCCTGAAAATAAAAACTAAAGCTTTTATACGTCTGCAATAATTTGTAAATAATAAGAAACGTGTTGAATATTGAATATAAAGTTGGAATTAAACATATCATTTTAATTACCCAATTCCGTATAAACACACTATGATAAATTCATATGTCGTATGAAATACTGAGAAATAAACAGAACAATAGGTTTGTTTCATTTGGCATTACCAACACCATCTTAACACAAGCTTTTCAACACTCCTAGCAGAGAGAGCCAAATATGTTTGCTGTCATTTGGCATATGATCATCTATAAGTACAATGACCCATCTGGGTTCCAATTTTGGCAACAATTTTTCCCATAGTGGCGGAGCAGTTTCGTGACAGACAAACTATGGCAGGCAGGCAGTCAGACAAGCTGAACTTCTCAGATCCCTATACTACAGGCGTGCGGTACATCGGCATTTACCCAAATTTCAATAACAAACCCATCAGGTTGTGAAAGAATTCTGGTTTCATATGTTGGTTTCTGTGGGAAGTATTGGAATGAATTGCTGTGCCAGAGGTCACTAGAGGCGACAGTGGTGTAATCAGTAAGCACGCCTGCCCGGTCAGTTGGAGGTCCCGGGGATCGATTCCCGGGGGGGGGGGGGGGTGCCAGCTTTTCAGTGACACGCTCCCTATCACGCAACTGCTCGTTGGTAGTCTGGGTGACTAAGGTTTGTGAGATGCCTCTTCCGATCTTGATGTCCTGATGATAGCTATCGATTTTACTGACATTTATTGGATGTCTGTCACGACAACTACATAGCGCAGTATGGGAAAGAATATACATGACTTGGTAATGCACTCAGCCTATTGGTCACTTGTTGCAAAAATATGTTAACCGGTGGAGGTGGCGAAAACAATGCCTCAATTAGGCTCTAACCACAAAATAAGAATCACAAACACTGGCACATGCAGTATGTGATATCTGACTTCAGAAAAGATCACCTTGTCAAAGGATCCTCACACAATTGACTGGAAGGAAATTGAGTGTGGAAAACCAACATATCATATTATCTGAAGTTACATTCCATTTACGGATGTAAATCCTAATATTTGCAAGACACCCATTAGGCGAATTCGTGTTTTTTATACAAAAATGTTCCTGTTGATTTGGTCGAATAGGATGTTGTGTTTCTATCGGAAATAACTTGTTTGTACTAACCGTCTCCCCCCGCGCCCAAGCCCCTTACCACTAAAGTCTGGGAAATAAACATTTTGAGTAAGACAAGCGTGCAAACCCAGTCATTTACGAGAGAAACGACGGCAACATTTGTACCGCCAGATAATTGAACATAATTTTCGTTTAATTGCATTTTTCTACAAAAATATATTAGCGAAATCGCTAGGCATTATGGGTGAACTAACTCCACCCCTCCGTGACGTCATTAGAACGCATTCGGATGTAAACATAGACTGGGAATTGACGAGATAAACACCATATGAGGACGGAGCCTTTATTTGTACGACGTTTCGCTGATTAAAGCTTTTTCCTCATATTAAAGCTCCGTCCTCATATGGTGTTTATCTCGTCAATCTTGTCGGCAAACTGCCACTTTTAAGCATAGAATGGGAACCTTAGATTTAGGAGATTGAGAAAAACCCACACCCTCCAGTTCAGGATTCCATTAGAGGAATAATTTAGGGGGTGTTATGAGATGTAGATATTATATCGAGAAACGAAATAACAAAGTCTTGAGTGATAGTACGAAGCGGTAGTCGGTAGTTCGCTAGCCATGCTGTGTTTCACGTGTGGGCATGGGTAGTCTAAGCCCGGAACCCCCTACATAACAGGTATATTAATACTCTCAGCCATTCTAAGTTATCTGTGAAATGAGTCTAAAGCCCGGAACCTCCCCCCACCATCATAACAGGGAGAAAATGGGTTGATGGAGTATAACCAAACATATGTAAACGCACCCGAGCTTCCGAGCTAACAACATCTACGAACTTGAGCTTCGAAGGAAGACGAAAATTCTCAATAGTGCAAGGAAAACAGGAGGCTTGGTTTGTAGTGAATGGGAGGGGGAGCAATTGTGATCACTCAAAATTATTTCTCTGCAGTGTTAAATTGATTTAATGAGAGAAAATGCAAGAAAATCAAAACGATAATTTCGAGTCGAATGTCTTTCAAAAGCAGAGCCATCTAGGTCTAATGTAAATAGAGGATGTGAAACGCCAGGAAGGTTTGGA
The DNA here is from genome assembly GCF_046742065.1 of Oratosquilla oratoria. Lineage (NCBI taxonomy): Eukaryota > Metazoa > Arthropoda > Malacostraca > Stomatopoda > Squillidae > Oratosquilla > Oratosquilla oratoria. The sequence continues at coordinate 35,406,855 of NC_134788.1, forward strand.
CTGTATAATGAAGACCCCTTTTCTGGTTTTGGTAAGCACGAAAGAAGAAATTTGAGTCGAATCATAGATATGGAAATGTTGAGTAATAATAGAAAATGGGAGAACGAATTCATAGAACTAAGGTAATTGTAGAATTAATGGAATGTCTAACCCAAGCTAACAATAAGATACCTGATCTGAAGAAATCAAATTCTGAACTAAGAAATAAGGTAAAGGGATTAAAGAAACATATAAGGGAAGTTAAACGTGAAAACGAAAAGATGAAAACTAATTATACTACCAATAGTGAGAATTTAAAAAAGAGGTAACAAAATACAAGAAATGGCTGAAAGAATTGAAGAAAACTTAGGTGAAGAAAGTATGCAAAAATCAAGAAATCTAATGAAAACAGAGAAAATGAAGAAATTGCTTTTAAAGAAACAGTACAACAACAAATACAGGAAAATGCAAAGGATACACTCATTCAAGTAATTAAAGAAATTAAAAGAAAATGCAGTGGATAGAAAAATATAATGTGGTACATGGACTAAAAGGAAAAACATGGTCTAGTGAGATACACGAGAGAAAAGGCAGAAAAGGAAAGGGCAATATCAATTCTAAAAGAAATACAAGATGGTGACCAGGAAGTAGAGAAAGATATAGACAATATTCTAAGGAAAGAAATAGACCCCTAAAGATAACACTAAGATCCCAAACGGTAGAAGACATGTTAGAAAAAGCAAGTTGGCGAGGAGCGAACATTACAAGATATGGATAAAAATAGAAATGAATGCTGAGGAAATAGAGAGAAGACACTAAAAGGTGAAGCTAAGGAAAACTGCAGAGAGAACGGAGACCGATGGCAAGTAGTTCTATTAGAGGGGTCATAGACATGTGGCTGAGAAAGTGGTACATCAGAGTGGGCAAAACAAAAACAGAAAATGGGATGGAGAAAGAACAAATTAAAAGTGGCCTATACTACCATTGACGGGTTAATCTCTGGATTGAATGAACTAAACGATTACATGTCAGCGGAAAAAGCAGACATTGTGGAGAAGAAATTAAGGTGTCAAATACCGCCTAATAGTGTTAGACACGGTTTATGCAATTATTTGATTAAAAACAGAGATAGAGAAACTTGGATGAGGAATCATGTTTTTGGCAAAGAAAAACTTAAATGTGACAAAGGTTACTGAGGGTAAAAACAATGTGGAAATGATCACAATAAAAGTCGAAGACAGAGACATGAAAAGTAGAAAAATTGTGGTGATTCATGTGCCCCCAAAAACGGGCTCTTTGAAAGAGAGCGAGCATTCAAGAATGCTAGATGGTGCAAGGCATTCATTAAACGAGATACTAAAGGACGGAGGTAACCTGGTACTTATGGGGGATTTTAACTGCAAAGAAATCTGTTGGGAGATGACAGTGAAGGGTGGAGAGGATCTATGGGGAAATGTATTACTGGACATGACCATGGAACATACAATGACACAATGGGTCAATGAAAATACCAGATACAGAAGTAATGAAGAACCGTCGAGACTGGATTTAATATTTACAACAGAACCTGAAATTGTAGATAAAATTGAATACAAGACACCATTTGGAAAGAGTGACCACATACTAATAGAGGCTGAACTAAAGGAAGAAATATATATGGAGAGAAATGAAAAGTACAGAAAAGGAAGATTGATACACAACAAAATAGATTTTGGAAAACTAAAGAAATTCTTTCAAGATGCAAACTGGGAAAAAATCTACATTGAAGAAACAAAAGTGGAAGAGAAATGGACGATCTTGATTGAAATCTATAATGAAGGAGTGAATGGGTATGTACCAAGACAGAAACAAAAGGTGTACATTAAATGATGGTTCAACAGAATATGCAGTGAGGCGAAGGATAGAACAAAGCTTGGAAAAGATGGAGAAAAGATTAAAAAATAAATGGAAAATGGCAAATATATATAAACTATAGAAATGAATATGTAAATGTGTCCAGAGAGGAAAAAGAAATAGAAAAATGTAGACATCAACCCAAACTATTCCATAGATATGTGAATGGTAAATTTAAATATAAACAGAAAATCATGAAACTACGCCAAGAAAATACAGAATACACAAAAGATCTAGAAATGACAAAAGTCATGAACTATCACTTCAAGTCGGTTTTCACTAAAGAAAAAGTACAGCATTGGAACGAAGGGAGTGAAGTGTGATTTCCCCCCATGAGGGAAATATAATAACACAAAAAGAAATAAATGATCAATCAACAATCGCACAGCTCAGACAGAATTGCAAACTGGATACCAGAAGAATGCAAAGAAGAAATAATGGACAAAATATACAACATAATAAGTTGCTCACTCAAAAAAGAAAAAATACCAAAGGACTGGGAAAAATTCCAACATTGTACCAATATATAAAAGAGGAAACAAGAAAGAACCAACTAATTACAGACCGGTCTCCATAACAAGCACTGTAGCCAAAATTTGTGAGAAAATCATCAAGAATAGATGGGTAAAACACCTGGAAGAAAACAATAAAATCAAGACAATTTGGATTCAGACAGGGCAGATCATTTACCATAAATTTAATTGGTTTCTACTCAAGACTAATAAATATATCACAAGAAATGAATGGATGGGCTGATTGTGCTTTTCCAGACTTACAAAAAGCCTTCGACAAAGTACCACACAAAAAATCTTTTAAAAAATTGGAAAACATTGGAGGGATACAAGGCAACCTACTAAGTTGGATGGAGGATTTCCTGCATGGTAGAAAATTGAGAGTAGTGCTCAGAGAAAAGAGTTCAAGGTTGAGAGGTGATTATTGGAGTTCCACAGGTATCTGTATTGGCTCCAGTAATGTTCCTTATTTATGTGAATGGCATGGATGAAGATGTGAAATGTTCATGAGTTTCTTTGCAGACAATTCTAAATTGTTCAGGAAAGTGAAAACTGAAATGGAGTGTGAACTACAGAGAGACCTAAACAATGTTTGGAAATGGGGTCAGAAGTGGAAAGTGGACTTCAACATTAAGAAATGTAGGATAATGGAGTTCAAAAAAATATAAAAAAAATCAGGACAATTGGAACTAAAAAAAATATATATCAGGACAATATGCAATTGGAACTAAATAAAGAGAGTGGGATCTGAAAAAGACCTGGGAGTAATTATCTCAAACTACTTGTCCTCTGATAAACAAATAAACAAAATTGTCGGAGAATTTTATAACTTGCTAAGATCAATAAAAGTGGTGTTTACCAATTTAGATGAAGAAATTATTAAAAAGAAATACTAGTCACACTAATGAGGCCTAGACTGGAGTATGTTATGACATTATGGTAACCCAGTACCTAAAAGAATATAAAGAAAATTGAAAGAATCCAGAGAGCGACCACGAAAATGGCCCCAGCACTTTCAAACTTGTCATATGAAGAGAGACTGGTTAAATTTGGAACAAAGAGGAGATTGAGGTAACCTACTGACCATCATGAAAGACACATAAATACTTGATAGAGAGGACTTGCTAAATTGGAGAAAGAGAAACACAAGAGGACATGGAAAAAAAAAAAAAAAAAGATAGTTATAGAAGATATCTGAAAAAAAAAAAATCCACAGAGTGGTGGACGCTTGGAACAAACTGGACAAAACGATAGTGTGTGCAAAAAACATACATGAATTTAAGAACAAACTAGACACTGTGAGATACAAAGGTGGAACACCATGAACATAGCTCCCTTTCCCATGAGACACAACTAGGTAAATTCAACTAGGTAAAATACAAATAAACATGGTGTGATCGAAAGAATCTCTTTGGAAAATTTGTGAAATTTGTAAAGTGCGACTGTGACCACAGGTACTCTCTCCCAAAGATATAGAAAATTTTAGGTTAGGTTTGATAGGAAGTAGAGGAACTAAACATTGGATAAATAGCCAGAAGGTTAGATTGTAAGAATCCAAGTCCTCCTAACTATGCCATTAGGTATTGAATTATATATGCTAGCTAGTATATCATTGTTTCAAAGATGATAATCCATGACGGTTTTTAGTTCAGATACCTTAGACCAAATTGTGTTTACTGTAATTTTTTAATATAATACCTACATATACTTTTGTTCTATTTCTGTTACAATTTAATAATTGAGTGAAAACTAGTAATATTCTTTAATTACCCAATCTGGACACTGCTACAATAAGTAACGTTAAAGTGGCTTTACAGGAGAATGGAATAAAATAGTGTTATTCAATAAAAGTGGCGTTTACCTATTTAGAAGAAATTCTTTAAAAAAAAAAAAAACATTATTCACACTGGAGTATGTTGCGATATTATGGTCACCCAGTACCTAAAAGAATATAAGGAAAAATGAAACCAGAGAGCAATCACGAAAATGGTCCCAGCACTTCCAAACTTGTCATATGAAGAGTGGCTAAATTGATATTGCCGACTTTGGAACAAAGAAGAGAGGGGACCTACTGACCATCTACAGAATCATGAAAGGCACAGAAATACTTGAGAGGACTTACTAAATTGGGAAAGAAACACAAGAGGACATGGGAAAAAACTTGATAGGATATAGAATCTGAAAAAAAAAAAAAAAACGGTTCAGCAGAATCCGCTCTAGATAGGAACTCCAACTCTCCAACTCGGATTTTGGCTCGAACTCATCGACTTTCCACCTATCCCACGATACTCATGCAATCTCACTAAAATTCATCAAAGTACAGCAACAGATTCTTTTCCCTCAACAATCCGCTCAATCTTCTCAAACATTTGCTATGGGGCCTGTGAAACTAAAGTATTATATATCATTGATAAACGAGTCACCAATGAAGGCGAATGGTAATCGACTTCGTTTTGACTGACCCCTCTCAACCCTACAATGGGCAGTGGGAGTAGCAGAGGGACGCTGCACAGGTCCCAGAACCTAAGCCACCCTGGCCCCCTAAAATACATGGCTCATAAACTCGTGGGTGTATGCCCTGAAGTTACCGCTTTCATTGGTACATCAAAACATAACTTACTCAGCACTGCGAGAAACACATTGACCACACGCCACCAAGGCGGTAAACCTAGGTCTCTTAATCCAACACTCGCCAATAGCCACTTGTGCGAACGTTTGGTCCCAGGACATAAACCCACTTCTGGAATTGGTAGAGTTTAATGTCCTGGGCTAATGAAACGTAAATTGGGAGGAAACTACACATGCTCTGTTAAACTTCTCGATGTGTGGTGGGTTCCTCTCGGCCGAAATAAAATCTTGTTGGATAGGTTAAATAATGCATTTTTAACCGCAGTAGAGTCACAACGTCTTTGTTTTTTACAAGACAAATACATTTATTCAAGGACTAACAAGCGGTAATGTTTTAGCATTTAAATGAATAGTTTCAACTCCAAGTATGTATTGCGTTTTCAAGTAATCATATACTCCTCCCATATAGATAAGATGTCACATTAGAAAACTGTCGCAAAGGACACACTAGAAATGTTTCTTGCCTGTGTGGGTTGCCATGTGCCTTTTGAGGTGACGTTTCATCAATTTTTAAAGAAAAGATGCAATTTTTTTTATTTATTTCATATATAGGTTAACACACTTTTATTGAGAATACACTTCGGGAAGGTTTCTCCACTGTATGGGTCACTGTACGACATAAATATTGATGTTTTGTGAAGAAAAAAAACTGCAAAGGTCATTTCAAATACTTTTTATCGTGTGCAGATCTTCACATGTCTGTCAAGATTCTTTATTGAGAGCTGCAATGGAAATGTCACATTGAAAAGGTGTTTCCCCTCGGTGAATCTTCAAATTAGTTTGTGTAAGAAAGATTTAACATAAAGGTCACACAAGGCCTCTCCCTTGTGTGGGTCCTCGTGCAAGCTTTTAGATAAGGATTTGTCATGAGAGCTGTGAAGTGGAAGTCACGATTGAAAGGCTTTTTTCCCGTGTGAGTCATCATATGATATTTGAGAGGACCCATTACCCTCAAAGTTGCTTCGCAATAGTCACTGAAAAGGTTTCTCTCCTACGTGGGGTCGTCATGTGCCTTTTGAGAATATGTTTTCCTCTGAAAACTACGTCGCAAACCTAAAGGATTCTCTCCTGTGTGGGTCATGTGATATTCAAGGTCACATTTCACTATGAGAGCTGTACCGCATAGGTCACATAGGAAAGGTTTCTCTCCTGGGTGGGCCACCATATGGTTTTTGAGATGATGCCTTCCTCTGAAAGGTGTATTCCAAAGTTCACACTTAAGAGACTTCTCTTCTGTGTGAGTTGTGACATAATCTCAGAGATTTTAGTTTAAGAAAAGTGCGTAGCTAAAGTCACAATTGGAAGGATTCTCTCCTGTGTGAATCATGGCACGAATTCAAATGTTTGACTACATTGCCAAAGCTGCGTCACAAAGGTCACGTTCGAAAGCTGTGTCGCAAAGGACACACTAAGAATGCTTCTCTCCTGTGTGGGTTGCCATGTGCCTTTTGAGGTGATGCTTCATTCTGAAATCTGCCTCGCAAAGATCACATTTGAAAGGCTTCTCTCCTGTGTGGGTCATCACGTGACGTCGAAGACTTAAGGTTGCCGTGAAGGCTGCGTTGCAAATATCACATTTGAAAGGCTTCTCTCCTGTGTGAGCTATCATATGACATTTGAGAGCACTCGTTCTTTTGAAAGCTGCGTCGCAATGGTCACACTTGAAAGGTTTTTCTCCTGTGTGGTTCATCACGTGATACCGAAGAGTTACCTTCGTTGTGAAAGCTGAGTCGCAAAGGTCACACTGGAAAGGTTTCTCTTCTGTGTGGGTCATCATGTGACGTCGAAGATGTGCTTTTAATTTGAAAGCTGCGTCGCAAAGGTCACACTGAAAAGGCTTCTCTTCTCTGTGGGTTATCATGTGACATTTCAGATCACCCGTTCTTGTGAAAGCTGCGTCACAAAGGTCACACTGGAAAGGCTTCTCTCCTGTATGGGTCATCACATGACATCGAAGATTTGTTTTTGTTATGAACGCTGCTTCGCAAAGGTCACACTTAAAAGGCTTCTCTCCTGTATGGGTCATCACGTGACATCGAAGAGTTGCCTTTCTTGTGAAAGCTGCATCACAAAGGTCACACTGGAAAGGCTTCTCGCCTGTGTGGGTCATCATGTGGTCTTTGAGAGTTGACCTTTTTCTAAAAAACGCGTCGCAAAGCTCACACTTGAAAGGTTTCTCTCCTGTGTGGGTCATCTGATGATGTTCAAGGTCAACTTTGGCAAAGTAAGCTGCATTGCAAACATCACACTGGAAAGGCTTCTCTCCTGTGTGGGTCGCCATATGTTTTTTGATATTATGCTTCATACTGAATACTACGTCACAAAGTTCGCACTTGAAAGGCTTCTCTCCAGTGTGGGTTATCACGTGACGCTTGAGATGCGATTTTAATTTGAAATCTGCTTCGCAAATGTCACACTTGAAAGGCTTCTCTCCTGTGTGGTTCATCATGTGATATCGAAGAATTGCCTTTGTTGTGAAAGGTGCGTCGCAAAGGTCACACTTGAAAGGTTTCTCTCCTGTTTGGTCCATCATGTGACAACGAACAATTGCTTTTGTTGTGGAAGCTGCGTCGCCGCAAAGGACAAAATGGAAAGGTTTCTCTCCTAAGTGGGTCATTATATTCTTTTTGAGACAACTACTCTTATGGGAGACATCTGCATCACGTGAGCCTCATCGGGATGCTTTTTCTCCGGCGTCAATAGCGGAAGTATAGGATTTAAGGTCAACTCCCCCAAGGAAAATCTGGATTGTTAAATCCTGATCCTGAAAATAAAAACTAAAGCTTTTATACGTCTGCAATAATTTGTAAATAATAAGAAACGTGTTGAATATTGAATATAAAGTTGGAATTAAACATATCATTTTAATTACCCAATTCCGTATAAACACACTATGATAAATTCATATGTCGTATGAAATACTGAGAAATAAACAGAACAATAGGTTTGTTTCATTTGGCATTACCAACACCATCTTAACACAAGCTTTTCAACACTCCTAGCAGAGAGAGCCAAATATGTTTGCTGTCATTTGGCATATGATCATCTATAAGTACAATGACCCATCTGGGTTCCAATTTTGGCAACAATTTTTCCCATAGTGGCGGAGCAGTTTCGTGACAGACAAACTATGGCAGGCAGGCAGTCAGACAAGCTGAACTTCTCAGATCCCTATACTACAGGCGTGCGGTACATCGGCATTTACCCAAATTTCAATAACAAACCCATCAGGTTGTGAAAGAATTCTGGTTTCATATGTTGGTTTCTGTGGGAAGTATTGGAATGAATTGCTGTGCCAGAGGTCACTAGAGGCGACAGTGGTGTAATCAGTAAGCACGCCTGCCCGGTCAGTTGGAGGTCCCGGGGATCGATTCCCGGGGGGGGGGGGGTGCCAGCTTTTCAGTGACACGCTCCCTATCACGCAACTGCTCGTTGGTAGTCTGGGTGACTAAGGTTTGTGAGATGCCTCTTCCGATCTTGATGTCCTGATGATAGCTATCGATTTTACTGACATTTATTGGATGTCTGTCACGACAACTACATAGCGCAGTATGGGAAAGAATATACATGACTTGGTAATGCACTCAGCCTATTGGTCACTTGTTGCAAAAATATGTTAACCGGTGGAGGTGGCGAAAACAATGCCTCAATTAGGCTCTAACCACAAAATAAGAATCACAAACACTGGCACATGCAGTATGTGATATCTGACTTCAGAAAAGATCACCTTGTCAAAGGATCCTCACACAATTGACTGGAAGGAAATTGAGTGTGGAAAACCAACATATCATATTATCTGAAGTTACATTCCATTTACGGATGTAAATCCTAATATTTGCAAGACACCCATTAGGCGAATTCGTGTTTTTTATACAAAAATGTTCCTGTTGATTTGGTCGAATAGGATGTTGTGTTTCTATCGGAAATAACTTGTTTGTACTAACCGTCTCCCCCCGCGCCCAAGCCCCTTACCACTAAAGTCTGGGAAATAAACATTTTGAGTAAGACAAGCGTGCAAACCCAGTCATTTACGAGAGAAACGACGGCAACATTTGTACCGCCAGATAATTGAACATAATTTTCGTTTAATTGCATTTTTCTACAAAAATATATTAGCGAAATCGCTAGGCATTATGGGTGAACTAACTCCACCCCTCCGTGACGTCATTAGAACGCATTCGGATGTAAACATAGACTGGGAATTGACGAGATAAACACCATATGAGGACGGAGCCTTTATTTGTACGACGTTTCGCTTATTACAGCTTTTTCCTCATATTACAGCTCCGTCCTCATATGGTGTTTATCTCGTCAATCTTGTCGGCAAACTGCCACTTTTAAGCATAGAATGGGAACCTTAGATTTAGGAGATTGAGAAAAACCCACACCCTCCAGTTCAGGATTCCATTAGAGGAATAATTTAGGGGGTGTTATGAGATGTAGATATTATATCGAGAAACGAAATAACAAAGTCTTGAGTGATAGTACGAAGCGGTAGTCGGTAGTTCGCTAGCCATGCTGTGTTTCACGTGTGGGCATGGGTAGTCTAAGCCCGGAACCCCCTACATAACAGGTATATTAATACTCTCAGCCATTCTAAGTTATCTGTGAAATGAGTCTAAAGCCCGGAACCTCCCCCCACCATCATAACAGGGAGAAAATGGGTTGATGGAGTATAACCAAACATATGTAAACGCACCCGAGCTTCCGAGCTAACAACATCTACGAACTTGAGCTTCGAAGGAAGACGAAAATTCTCAATAGTGCAAGGAAAACAGGAGGCTTGGTTTGTAGTGAATGGGAGGGGGAGCAATTGTGATCACTCAAAATTATTTCTCTGCAGTGTTAAATTGATTTAATGAGAGAAAATGCAAGAAAATCAAAACGATAATTTCGAGTCGAATGTCTTTCAAAAGCAGAGCCATCTAGGTCTAATGTAAATAGAGGATGTGAAACGCCAGGAAGGTTTGGACTGTATAATGAAGACCCCTTTTCTGGTTTTGGTAAGCACGAAAGAAGAAATTTGAGTCGAATCATAGATATGGAAATGTTGAGTAATAATAGAAAATGGGAGAACGAATTCATAGAACTAAGGTAATTGTAGAATTAATGGAATGTCTAACCCAAGCTAACAATAAGATACCTGATCTGAAGAAATCAAATTCTGAACTAAGAAATAAGGTAAAGGGATTAAAGAAACATATAAGGGAAGTTAAACGTGAAAACGAAAAGATGAAAACTAATTATACTACCAATAGTGAGAATTTAAAAAAGAGGTAACAAAATACAAGAAATGGCTGAAAGAATTGAAGAAAACTTAGGTGAAGAAAGTATGCAAAAATCAAGAAATCTAATGAAAACAGAGAAAATGAAGAAATTGCTTTTAAAGAAACAGTACAACAACAAATACAGGAAAATGCAAAGGATACACTCATTCAAGTAATTAAAGAAATTAAAAGAAAATGCAGTGGATAGAAAAATATAATGTGGTACATGGACTAAAAGGAAAAACATGGTCTAGTGAGATACACGAGAGAAAAGGCAGAAAAGGAAAGGGCAATATCAATTCTAAAAGAAATACAAGATGGTGACCAGGAAGTAGAGAAAGATATAGACAATATTCTAAGGAAAGAAATAGACCCCTAAAGATAACACTAAGATCCCAAACGGTAGAAGACATGTTAGAAAAAGCAAGTTGGCGAGGAGCGAACATTACAAGATATGGATAAAAATAGAAATGAATGCTGAGGAAATAGAGAGAAGACACTAAAAGGTGAAGCTAAGGAAAACTGCAGAGAGAACGGAGACCGATGGCAAGTAGTTCTATTAGAGGGGTCATAGACATGTGGCTGAGAAAGTGGTACATCAGAGTGGGCAAAACAAAAACAGAAAATGGGATGGAGAAAGAACAAATTAAAAGTGGCCTATACTACCATTGACGGGTTAATCTCTGGATTGAATGAACTAAACGATTACATGTCAGCGGAAAAAGCAGACATTGTGGAGAAGAAATTAAGGTGTCAAATACCGCCTAATAGTGTTAGACACGGTTTATGCAATTATTTGATTAAAAACAGAGATAGAGAAACTTGGATGAGGAATCATGTTTTTGGCAAAGAAAAACTTAAATGTGACAAAGGTTACTGAGGGTAAAAACAATGTGGAAATGATCACAATAAAAGTCGAAGACAGAGACATGAAAAGTAGAAAAATTGTGGTGATTCATGTGCCCCCAAAAACGGGCTCTTTGAAAGAGAGCGAGCATTCAAGAATGCTAGATGGTGCAAGGCATTCATTAAACGAGATACTAAAGGACGGAGGTAACCTGGTACTTATGGGGGATTTTAACTGCAAAGAAATCTGTTGGGAGATGACAGTGAAGGGTGGAGAGGATCTATGGGGAAATGTATTACTGGACATGACCATGGAACATACAATGACACAATGGGTCAATGAAAATACCAGATACAGAAGTAATGAAGAACCGTCGAGACTGGATTTAATATTTACAACAGAACCTGAAATTGTAGATAAAATTGAATACAAGACACCATTTGGAAAGAGTGACCACATACTAATAGAGGCTGAACTAAAGGAAGAAATATATATGGAGAGAAATGAAAAGTACAGAAAAGGAAGATTGATACACAACAAAATAGATTTTGGAAAACTAAAGAAATTCTTTCAAGATGCAAACTGGGAAAAAATCTACATTGAAGAAACAAAAGTGGAAGAGAAATGGACGATCTTGATTGAAATCTATAATGAAGGAGTGAATGGGTATGTACCAAGACAGAAACAAAAGGTGTACATTAAATGATGGTTCAACAGAATATGCAGTGAGGCGAAGGATAGAACAAAGCTTGGAAAAGATGGAGAAAAGATGAAAAAATAAATGGAAAATGGCAAATATATATAAACTATAGAAATGAATATGTAAATGTGTCCAGAGAGGAAAAAGAAATAGAAAAATGTAGACATCAACCCAAACTATTCCATAGATATGTGAATGGTAAATTTAAATATAAACAGAAAATCATGAAACTACGCCAAGAAAATACAGAATACACAAAAGATCTAGAAATGACAAAAGTCATGAACTATCACTTCAAGTCGGTTTTCACTAAAGAAAAAGTACAGCATTGGAACGAAGGGAGTGAAGTGTGATTTCCCCCCATGAGGGAAATATAATAACACAAAAAGAAATAAATGATCAATCAACAATCGCACAGCTCAGACAGAATTGCAAACTGGATACCAGAAGAATGCAAAGAAGAAATAATGGACGAAATATACAACATAATAAGTTGCTCACTCAAAAAAGAAAAAATACCAAAGGACTGGGAAAAATTCCAACATTGTACCAATATATAAAAGAGGAAACAAGAAAGAACCAACTAATTACAGACCGGTCTCCATAACAAGCACTGTAGCCAAAATTTGTGAGAAAATCATCAAGAATAGATGGGTAAAACACCTGGAAGAAAACAATAAAATCAAGACAATTTGGATTCAGACAGGGCAGATCATTTACCATAAATTTAATTGGTTTCTACTCAAGACTAATAAATATATCACAAGAAATGAATGGATGGGCTGATTGTGCTTTTCCAGACTTACAAAAAGCCTTCGACAAAGTACCACACAAAAAATCTTTTAAAAAATTGGAAAACATTGGAGGGATACAAGGCAACCTACTAAGTTGGATGGAGGATTTCCTGCATGGTAGAAAATTGAGAGTAGTGCTCAGAGAAAAGAGTTCAAGGTTGAGAGGTGATTATTGGAGTTCCACAGGTATCTGTATTGGCTCCAGTAATGTTCCTTATTTATGTGAATGGCATGGATGAAGATGTGAAATGTTCATGAGTTTCTTTGCAGACAATTCTAAATTGTTCAGGAAAGTGAAAACTGAAATGGAGTGTGAACTACAGAGAGACCTAAACAATGTTTGGAAATGGGGTCAGAAGTGGAAAGTGGACTTCAACATCAAGTAATGTAGGATAATGGAGTTCAAAAAAATTTAAAAAAAAATCAGGACAATTGGAACTAAAAAAAATATATATCAGGACAATATGCAATTGGAACTAAATAAAGAGAGTGGGATCTGAAAAAGACCTGGGAGTAATTATCTCAAACTACTTGTCCTCTGATAAACAAATAAACAAAATTGTCGGAGAATTTTATAACTTGCTAAGATCAATAAAAGTGGTGTTTACCAATTTAGATGAAGAAATTATTAAAAAGAAATACTAGTCACACTAATGAGGCCTAGACTGGAGTATGTTATGACATTATGGTAACCCAGTACCTAAAAGAATATAAAGAAAATTGAAAGAATCCAGAGAGCGACCACGAAAATGGCCCCAGCACTTTCAAACTTGTCATATGAAGAGAGACTGGTTAAATTTGGAACAAAGAGGAGATTGAGGTAACCTACTGACCATCATGAAAGACACATAAATACTTGATAGAGAGGACTTGCTAAATTGGAGAAAGAGAAACACAAGAGGACATGGGAAAAAAAAAAAAAATAGTTATAGAAGATATCTGAAAAAAAAAAAATCCACAGAGTGGTGGACGCTTGGAACAAACTGGACAAAACGATAGTGTGTGCAAAAAACATACATGAATTTAAGAACAAACTAGACACTGTGAGATACAAAGGTGGAACACCATGAACATAGCTCCCTTTCCCATGAGACACAACTAGGTAAATTCAACTAGGTAAAATACAAATAAACATGGTGTGATCGAAAGAATCTCTTTGGAAAATTTGTGAAATTTGTAAAGTGCGACTGTGACCACAGGTACTCGCTCCCAAAGATATAGAAAATTTTAGGTTAGGTTTGATAGGAAGTAGAGGAACTAAACATTGGATAAATAGCCAGAAGGTTAGATTGTAAGAATCCAAGTCCTCCTAACTATGCCATTAGGTATTGAATTATATATGCTAGCTAGTATATCATTGTTTCAAAGATGATAATCCATGACGGTTTTTAGTTCAGATACCTTAGACCAAATTGTGTTTACTGTAATTTTTTAATATAATACCTACATATACTTTTGTTCTATTTCTGTTACAATTTAATAATTGAGTGAAAACTAGTAATATTCTTTAATTACCCAATCTGGACACTGCTACAATAAGTAACGTTAAAGTGGCTTTACAGGAGAATGGAATAAAATAGTGTTATTCAATAAAAGTGGCGTTTACCTATTTAGAAGAAATTCTTTAAAAAAAAAAAAAAACATTATTCACACTGGAGTATGTTGCGATATTATGGTCACCCAGTACCTAAAAGAATATAAGGAAAAATGAAACCAGAGAGCAATCACGAAAATGGTCCCAGCACTTCCAAACTTGTCATATGAAGAGTGGCTAAATTGATATTGCCGACTTTGGAACAAAGAAGAGAGGGGACCTACTGACCATCTACAGAATCATGAAAGGCACAGAAATACTTGAGAGGACTTACTAAATTGGGAAAGAAACACAAGAGGACATGGGAAAAAACTTGATAGGATATAGAATCTGAAAAAAAAAAAAAAACGGTTCAGCAGAATCCGCTCTAGATAGGAACTCCAACTCTCCAACTCGGATTTTGGCTCGAACTCATCGACTTTCCACCTATCCCACGATACTCATGCAATCTCACTAAAATTCATCAAAGTACAGCAACAGATTCTTTTCCCTCAACAATCCGCTCAATCTTCTCAAACATTTGCTATGGGGCCTGTGAAACTAAAGTATTATATATCATTGATAAACGAGTCACCAATGAAGGCGAATGGTAATCGACTTCGTTTTGACTGACCCCTCTCAACCCTACAATGGGCAGTGGGAGTAGCAGAGGGACGCTGCACAGGTCCCAGAACCTAAGCCACCCTGGCCCCCTAAAATACATGGCTCATAAACTCGTGGGTGTATGCCCTGAAGTTACCGCTTTCATTGGTACATCAAAACATAACTTACTCAGCACTGCGAGAAACACATTGACCACACGCCACCAAGGCGGTAAACCTAGGTCTCTTAATCCAACACTCGCCAATAGCCACTTGTGCGAACGTTTGGTCCCAGGACATAAACCCACTTCTGGAATTGGTAGAGTTTAATGTCCTGGGCTAATGAAACGTAAATTGGGAGGAAACTACACATGCTCTGTTAAACTTCTCGATGTGTGGTGGGTTCCTCTCGGCCGAAATAAAATCTTGTTGGATAGGTTAAATAATACATTTTTAACCGCAGTAGAGTCACAACGTCTTTGTTTTTTACAAGACAAATACATTTATTCAAGGACTAACAAGCGGTAATGTTTTAGCATTTAAATGAATAGTTTCAACTCCAAGTATGTATTGCGTTTTCAAGTAATCATATACTCCTCCCATATAGATAAGATGTCACATTAGAAAACTGTCGCAAAGGACACACTAGAAATGTTTCTTGCCTGTGTGGGTTGCCATGTGCCTTTTGAGGTGACGTTTCATCAATTTTTAAAGAAAAGATGCAATTTTTTTTATTTATTTCATATATAGGTTAACACACTTTTATTGAGAATACACTTCGGGAAGGTTTCTCCACTGTATGGGTCACTGTACGACATAAATATTGATGTTTTGTGAAGAAAAAAAACTGCAAAGGTCATTTCAAATACTTTTTATCGTGTGCAGATCTTCACATGTCTGTCAAGATTCTTTATTGAGAGCTGCAATGGAAATGTCACATTGAAAAGGTGTTTCCCCTCGGTGAATCTTCAAATTAGTTTGTGTAAGAAAGATTTAACATAAAGGTCACACAAGGCCTCTCCCTTGTGTGGGTCCTCGTGCAAGCTTTTAGATAAGGATTTGTCATGAGAGCTGTGAAGTGGAAGTCACGATTGAAAGGCTTTTTTCCCGTGTGAGTCATCATATGATATTTGAGAGGACCCATTACCCTCAAAGTTGCTTCGCAATAGTCACTGAAAAGGTTTCTCTCCTACGTGGGGTCGTCATGTGCCTTTTGAGAATATGTTTTCCTCTGAAAACTACGTCGCAAACCTAAAGGATTCTCTCCTGTGTGGGTCATGTGATATTCAAGGTCACATTTCACTATGAGAGCTGTACCGCATAGGTCACATAGGAAAGGTTTCTCTCCTGGGTGGGCCACCATATGGTTTTTGAGATGATGCCTTCCTCTGAAAGGTGTATTCCAAAGTTCACACTTAAGAGACTTCTCTTCTGTGTGAGTTGTGACATAATCTCAGAGATTTTAGTTTAAGAAAAGTGCGTAGCTAAAGTCACAATTGGAAGGATTCTCTCCTGTGTGAATCATGGCACGAATTCAAATGTTTGACTACATTGCCAAAGCTGCGTCACAAAGGTCACGTTCGAAAGCTGTGTCGCAAAGGACACACTAAGAATGCTTCTCTCCTGTGTGGGTTGCCATGTGCCTTTTGAGGTGATGCTTCATTCTGAAATCTGCCTCGCAAAGATCACATTTGAAAGGCTTCTCTCCTGTGTGGGTCATCACGTGACGTCGAAGACTTAAGGTTGCCGTGAAGGCTGCGTTGCAAATATCACATTTGAAAGGCTTCTCTCCTGTGTGAGCTATCATATGACATTTGAGAGCACTCGTTCTTTTGAAAGCTGCGTCGCAATGGTCACACTTGAAAGGTTTTTCTCCTGTGTGGTTCATCACGTGATACCGAAGAGTTACCTTCGTTGTGAAAGCTGAGTCGCAAAGGTCACACTGGAAAGGTTTCTCTTCTGTGTGGGTCATCATGTGACGTCGAAGATGTGCTTTTAATTTGAAAGCTGCGTCGCAAAGGTCACACTGAAAAGGCTTCTCTTCTCTGTGGGTTATCATGTGACATTTCAGATCACCCGTTCTTGTGAAAGCTGCGTCACAAAGGTCACACTGGAAAGGCTTCTCTCCTGTATGGGTCATCACATGACATCGAAGATTTGTTTTTGTTATGAACGCTGCTTCGCAAAGGTCACACTTAAAAGGCTTCTCTCCTGTATGGGTCATCACGTGACATCGAAGAGTTGCCTTTCTTGTGAAAGCTGCATCACAAAGGTCACACTGGAAAGGCTTCTCGCCTGTGTGGGTCATCATGTGGTCTTTGAGAGTTGACCTTTTTCTAAAAAACGCGTCGCAAAGCTCACACTTGAAAGGTTTCTCTCCTGTGTGGGTCATCTGATGATGTTCAAGGTCAACTTTGGCAAAGTAAGCTGCATTGCAAACATCACACTGGAAAGGCTTCTCTCCTGTGTGGGTCGCCATATGTTTTTTGATATTATGCTTCATACTGAATACTACGTCACAAAGTTCGCACTTGAAAGGCTTCTCTCCAGTGTGGGTTATCACGTGACGCTTGAGATGCGATTTTAATTTGAAATCTGCTTCGCAAATGTCACACTTGAAAGGCTTCTCTCCTGTGTGGTTCATCATGTGATATCGAAGAATTGCCTTTGTTGTGAAAGGTGCGTCGCAAAGGTCACACTTGAAAGGTTTCTCTCCTGTTTGGTCCATCATGTGACAACGAACAATTGCTTTTGTTGTGGAAGCTGCGTCGCCGCAAAGGACAAAATGGAAAGGTTTCTCTCCTAAGTGGGTCATTATATTCTTTTTGAGACAACTACTCTTATGGGAGACATCTGCATCACGTGAGCCTCATCGGGATGCTTTTTCTCCGGCGTCAATAGCGGAAGTATAGGATTTAAGGTCAACTCCCCCAAGGAAAATCTGGATTGTTAAATCCTGATCCTGAAAATAAAAACTAAAGCTTTTATACGTCTGCAATAATTTGTAAATAATAAGAAACGTGTTGAATATTGAATATAAAGTTGGAATTAAACATATCATTTTAATTACCCAATTCCGTATAAACACACTATGATAAATTCATATGTCGTATGAAATACTGAGAAATAAACAGAACAATAGGTTTGTTTCATTTGGCATTACCAACACCATCTTAACACAAGCTTTTCAACACTCCTAGCAGAGAGAGCCAAATATGTTTGCTGTCATTTGGCATATGATCATCTATAAGTACAATGACCCATCTGGGTTCCAATTTTGGCAACAATTTTTCCCATAGTGGCGGAGCAGTTTCGTGACAGACAAACTATGGCAGGCAGGCAGTCAGACAAGCTGAACTTCTCAGATCCCTATACTACAGGCGTGCGGTACATCGGCATTTACCCAAATTTCAATAACAAACCCATCAGGTTGTGAAAGAATTCTGGTTTCATATGTTGGTTTCTGTGGGAAGTATTGGAATGAATTGCTGTGCCAGAGGTCACTAGAGGCGACAGTGGTGTAATCAGTAAGCACGCCTGCCCGGTCAGTTGGAGGTCCCGGGGATCGATTCCCGGGGGGGGGGGGTGCCAGCTTTTCAGTGACACGCTCCCTATCACGCAACTGCTCGTTGGTAGTCTGGGTGACTAAGGTTTGTGAGATGCCTCTTCCGATCTTGATGTCCTGATGATAGCTATCGATTTTACTGACATTTATTGGATGTCTGTCACGACAACTACATAGCGCAGTATGGGAAAGAATATACATGACTTGGTAATGCACTCAGCCTATTGGTCACTTGTTGCAAAAATATGTTAACCGGTGGAGGTGGCGAAAACAATGCCTCAATTAGGCTCTAACCACAAAATAAGAATCACAAACACTGGCACATGCAGTATGTGATATCTGACTTCAGAAAAGATCACCTTGTCAAAGGATCCTCACACAATTGACTGGAAGGAAATTGAGTGTGGAAAACCAACATATCATATTATCTGAAGTTACATTCCATTTACGGATGTAAATCCTAATATTTGCAAGACACCCATTAGGCGAATTCGTGTTTTTTTATACAAAAATGTTCCTGTTGATTTGGTCGAATAGGATGTTGTGTTTCTATCGGAAATAACTTGTTTGTACTAACCGTCTCCCCCCGCGCCCAAGCCCCTTACCACTAAAGTCTGGGAAATAAACATTTTGAGTAAGACAAGCGTGCAAACCCAGTCATTTACGAGAGAAACGACGGCAACATTTGTACCGCCAGATAATTGAACATAATTTTCGTTTAATTGCATTTTTCTACAAAAATATATTAGCGAAATCGCTAGGCATTATGGGTGAACTAACTCCACCCCTCCGTGACGTCATTAGAACGCATTCGGATGTAAACATAGACTGGGAATTGACGAGATAAACACCATATGAGGACGGAGCCTTTATTTGTACGACGTTTCGCTTATTACAGCTTTTTCCTCATATTACAGCTCCGTCCTCATATGGTGTTTATCTCGTCAATCTTGTCGGCAAACTGCCACTTTTAAGCATAGAATGGGAACCTTAGATTTAGGAGATTGAGAAAAACCCACACCCTCCAGTTCAGGATTCCATTAGAGGAATAATTTAGGGGGTGTTATGAGATGTAGATATTATATCGAGAAACGAAATAACAAAGTCTTGAGTGATAGTACGAAGCGGTAGTCGGTAGTTCGCTAGCCATGCTGTGTTTCACGTGTGGGCATGGGTAGTCTAAGCCCGGAACCCCCTACATAACAGGTATATTAATACTCTCAGCCATTCTAAGTTATCTGTGAAATGAGTCTAAAGCCCGGAACCTCCCCCCACCATCATAACAGGGAGAAAATGGGTTGATGGAGTATAACCAAACATATGTAAACGCACCCGAGCTTCCGAGCTAACAACATCTACGAACTTGAGCTTCGAAGGAAGACGAAAATTCTCAATAGTGCAAGGAAAACAGGAGGCTTGGTTTGTAGTGAATGGGAGGGGGAGCAATTGTGATCACTCAAAATTATTTCTCTGCAGTGTTAAATTGATTTAATGAGAGAAAATGCAAGAAAATCAAAACGATAATTTCGAGTCGAATGTCTTTCAAAAGCAGAGCCATCTAGGTCTAATGTAAATAGAGGATGTGAAACGCCAGGAAGGTTTGGACTGTATAATGAAGACCCCTTTTCTGGTTTTGGTAAGCACGAAAGAAGAAATTTGAGTCGAATCATAGATATGGAAATGTTGAGTAATAATAGAAAATGGGAGAACGAATTCATAGAACTAAGGTAATTGTAGAATTAATGGAATGTCTAACCCAAGCTAACAATAAGATACCTGATCTGAAGAAATCAAATTCTGAACTAAGAAATAAGGTAAAGGGATTAAAGAAACATATAAGGGAAGTTAAACGTGAAAACGAAAAGATGAAAACTAATTATACTACCAATAGTGAGAATTTAAAAAAGAGGTAACAAAATACAAGAAATGGCTGAAAGAATTGAAGAAAACTTAGGTGAAGAAAGTATGCAAAAATCAAGAAATCTAATGAAAACAGAGAAAATGAAGAAATTGCTTTTAAAGAAACAGTACAACAACAAATACAGGAAAATGCAAAGGATACACTCATTCAAGTAATTAAAGAAATTAAAAGAAAATGCAGTGGATAGAAAAATATAATGTGGTACATGGACTAAAAGGAAAAACATGGTCTAGTGAGATACACGAGAGAAAAGGCAGAAAAGGAAAGGGCAATATCAATTCTAAAAGAAATACAAGATGGTGACCAGGAAGTAGAGAAAGATATAGACAATATTCTAAGGAAAGAAATAGACCCCTAAAGATAACACTAAGATCCCAAACGGTAGAAGACATGTTAGAAAAAGCAAGTTGGCGAGGAGCGAACATTACAAGATATGGATAAAAATAGAAATGAATGCTGAGGAAATAGAGAGAAGACACTAAAAGGTGAAGCTAAGGAAAACTGCAGAGAGAACGGAGACCGATGGCAAGTAGTTCTATTAGAGGGGTCATAGACATGTGGCTGAGAAAGTGGTACATCAGAGTGGGCAAAACAAAAACAGAAAATGGGATGGAGAAAGAACAAATTAAAAGTGGCCTATACTACCATTGACGGGTTAATCTCTGGATTGAATGAACTAAACGATTACATGTCAGCGGAAAAAGCAGACATTGTGGAGAAGAAATTAAGGTGTCAAATACCGCCTAATAGTGTTAGACACGGTTTATGCAATTATTTGATTAAAAACAGAGATAGAGAAACTTGGATGAGGAATCATGTTTTTGGCAAAGAAAAACTTAAATGTGACAAAGGTTACTGAGGGTAAAAACAATGTGGAAATGATCACAATAAAAGTCGAAGACAGAGACATGAAAAGTAGAAAAATTGTGGTGATTCATGTGCCCCCAAAAACGGGCTCTTTGAAAGAGAGCGAGCATTCAAGAATGCTAGATGGTGCAAGGCATTCATTAAACGAGATACTAAAGGACAGAGGTAACCTGGTACTTATGGGGGATTTTAACTGCAAAGAAATCTGTTGGGAGATGACAGTGAAGGGTGGAGAGGATCTATGGGGAAATGTATTACTGGACATGACCATGGAACATACAATGACACAATGGGTCAATGAAAATACCAGATACAGAAGTAATGAAGAACCGTCGAGACTGGATTTAATATTTACAACAGAACCTGAAATTGTAGATAAAATTGAATACAAGACACCATTTGGAAAGAGTGACCACATACTAATAGAGGCTGAACTAAAGGAAGAAATATATATGGAGAGAAATGAAAAGTACAGAAAAGGAAGATTGATGTACAACAAAACAGACTTTGGAAAACTAAAGAAATTCTTTCAAGATGCAAACTGGGAAAAAATCTACATTGAAGAAACAAAAGTGGAAGAGAAATGGACGATCTTGATTGAAATCTATAATGAAGGAGTGAATGGGTATGTACCAAGACAGAAACAAAAGGTGTACATTAAATGATGGTTCAACAGAATATGCAGTGAGGCGAAGGATAGAACAAAGCTTGGAAAAGATGGAGAAAAGATTAAAAAATAAATGGAAAATGGCAAATATATATAAACTATAGAAATGAATATGTAAATGTGTCCAGAGAGGAAAAAGAAATAGAAAAATGTAGACATCAACCCAAACTATTCCATAGATATGTGAATGGTAAATTTAAATATAAACAGAAAATCATGAAACTACGCCAAGAAAATACAGAATACACAAAAGATCTAGAAATGACAAAAGTCATGAACTATCACTTCAAGTCGGTTTTCACTAAAGAAAAAGTACAGCATTGGAACGAAGGGAGTGAAGTGTGATTTCCCCCCATGAGGGAAATATAATAACACAAAAAGAAATAAATGATCAATCAACAATCGCACAGCTCAGACAGAATTGCAAACTGGATACCAGAAGAATGCAAAGAAGAAATAATGGACGAAATATACAACATAATAAGTTGCTCACTCAAAAAAGAAAAAATACCAAAGGACTGGGAAAAATTCCAACATTGTACCAATATATAAAAGAGGAAACAAGAAAGAACCAACTAATTACAGACCGGTCTCCATAACAAGCACTGTAGCCAAAATTTGTGAGAAAATCATCAAGAATAGATGGGTAAAACACCTGGAAGAAAACAATAAAATCAAGACAATTTGGATTCAGACAGGGCAGATCATTTACCATAAATTTAATTGGTTTCTACTCAAGACTAATAAATATATCACAAGAAATGAATGGATGGGCTGATTGTGCTTTTCCAGACTTACAAAAAGCCTTCGACAAAGTACCACACAAAAAATCTTTTAAAAAATTGGAAAACATTGGAGGGATACAAGGCAACCTACTAAGTTGGATGGAGGATTTCCTGCATGGTAGAAAATTGAGAGTAGTGCTCAGAGAAAAGAGTTCAAGGTTGAGAGGTGATTATTGGAGTTCCACAGGTATCTGTATTGGCTCCAGTAATGTTCCTTATTTATGTGAATGGCATGGATGAAGATGTGAAATGTTCATGAGTTTCTTTGCAGACAATTCTAAATTGTTCAGGAAAGTGAAAACTGAAATGGAGTGTGAACTACAGAGAGACCTAAACAATGTTTGGAAATGGGGTCAGAAGTGGAAAGTGGACTTCAACATTAAGAAATGTAGGATAATGGAGTTCAAAAAAATATAAAAAAAATCAGGACAATTGGAACTAAAAAAAATATATATCAGGACAATATGCAATTGGAACTAAATAAAGAGAGTGGGATCTGAAAAAGACCTGGGAGTAATTATCTCAAACTACTTGTCCTCTGATAAACAAATAAACAAAATTGTCGGAGAATTTTATAACTTGCTAAGATCAATAAAAGTGGTGTTTACCAATTTAGATGAAGAAATTATTAAAAAGAAATACTAGTCACACTAATGAGGCCTAGACTGGAGTATGTTATGACATTATGGTAACCCAGTACCTAAAAGAATATAAAGAAAATTGAAAGAATCCAGAGAGCGACCACGAAAATGGCCCCAGCACTTTCAAACTTGTCATATGAAGAGAGACTGGTTAAATTTGGAACAAAGAGGAGATTGAGGTAACCTACTGACCATCATGAAAGACACATAAATACTTGATAGAGAGGACTTGCTAAATTGGAGAAAGAGAAACACAAGAGGACATGGAAAAAAAAAAAAAAAAAGATAGTTATAGAAGATATCTGAAAAAAAAAAAAACCACAGAGTGGTGGACGCTTGGAACAAACTGGACAAAACGATAGTGTGTGCAAAAAACATACATGAATTTAAGAACAAACTAGACACTGTGAGATACAAAGGTGGAACACCATGAACATAGCTCCCTTTCCCATGAGACACAACTAGGTAAATTCAACTAGGTAAAATACAAATAAACATGGTGTGATCGAAAGAATCTCTTTGGAAAATTTGTGAAATTTGTAAAGTGCGACTGTGACCACAGGTACTCTCTCCCAAAGATATAGAAAATTTTAGGTTAGGTTTGATAGGAAGTAGAGGAACTAAACATTGGATAAATAGCCAGAAGGTTAGATTGTAAGAATCCAAGTCCTCCTAACTATGCCATTAGGTATTGAATTATATATGCTAGCTAGTATATCATTGTTTCAAAGATGATAATCCATGACGGTTTTTAGTTCAGATACCTTAGACCAAATTGTGTTTACTGTAATTTTTTAATATAATACCTACATATACTTTTGTTCTATTTCTGTTACAATTTAATAATTGAGTGAAAACTAGTAATATTCTTTAATTACCCAATCTGGACACTGCTACAATAAGTAACGTTAAAGTGGCTTTACAGGAGAATGGAATAAAATAGTGTTATTCAATAAAAGTGGCGTTTACCTATTTAGAAGAAATTCTTTAAAAAAAAAAAAAAACATTATTCACACTGGAGTATGTTGCGATATTATGGTCACCCAGTACCTAAAAGAATATAAGGAAAAATGAAACCAGAGAGCAATCACGAAAATGGTCCCAGCACTTCCAAACTTGTCATATGAAGAGTGGCTAAATTGATATTGCCGACTTTGGAACAAAGAAGAGAGGGGACCTACTGACCATCTACAGAATCATGAAAGGCACAGAAATACTTGAGAGGACTTACTAAATTGGGAAAGAAACACAAGAGGACATGGGAAAAAACTTGATAGGATATAGAATCTGAAAAAAAAAAAAAAAACGGTTCAGCAGAATCCGCTCTAGATAGGAACTCCAACTCTCCAACTCGGATTTTGGCTCGAACTCATCGACTTTCCACCTATCCCACGATACTCATGCAATCTCACTAAAATTCATCAAAGTACAGCAACAGATTCTTTTCCCTCAACAATCCGCTCAATCTTCTCAAACATTTGCTATGGGGCCTGTGAAACTAAAGTATTATATATCATTGATAAACGAGTCACCAATGAAGGCGAATGGTAATCGACTTCGTTTTGACTGACCCCTCTCAACCCTACAATGGGCAGTGGGAGTAGCAGAGGGACGCTGCACAGGTCCCAGAACCTAAGCCACCCTGGCCCCCTAAAATACATGGCTCATAAACTCGTGGGTGTATGCCCTGAAGTTACCGCTTTCATTGGTACATCAAAACATAACTTACTCAGCACTGCGAGAAACACATTGACCACACGCCACCAAGGCGGTAAACCTAGGTCTCTTAATCCAACACTCGCCAATAGCCACTTGTGCGAACGTTTGGTCCCAGGACATAAACCCACTTCTGGAATTGGTAGAGTTTAATGTCCTGGGCTAATGAAACGTAAATTGGGAGGAAACTACACATGCTCTGTTAAACTTCTCGATGTGTGGTGGGTTCCTCTCGGCCGAAATAAAATCTTGTTGGATAGGTTAAATAATACATTTTTAACCGCAGTAGAGTCACAACGTCTTTGTTTTTTACAAGACAAATACATTTATTCAAGGACTAACAAGCGGTAATGTTTTAGCATTTAAATGAATAGTTTCAACTCCAAGTATGTATTGCGTTTTCAAGTAATCATATACTCCTCCCATATAGATAAGATGTCACATTAGAAAACTGTCGCAAAGGACACACTAGAAATGTTTCTTGCCTGTGTGGGTTGCCATGTGCCTTTTGAGGTGACGTTTCATCAATTTTTAAAGAAAAGATGCAATTTTTTTTATTTATTTCATATATAGGTTAACACACTTTTATTGAGAATACACTTCGGGAAGGTTTCTCCACTGTATGGGTCACTGTACGACATAAATATTGATGTTTTGTGAAGAAAAAAAACTGCAAAGGTCATTTCAAATACTTTTTATCGTGTGCAGATCTTCACATGTCTGTCAAGATTCTTTATTGAGAGCTGCAATGGAAATGTCACATTGAAAAGGTGTTTCCCCTCGGTGAATCTTCAAATTAGTTTGTGTAAGAAAGATTTAACATAAAGGTCACACAAGGCCTCTCCCTTGTGTGGGTCCTCGTGCAAGCTTTTAGATAAGGATTTGTCATGAGAGCTGTGAAGTGGAAGTCACGATTGAAAGGCTTTTTTCCCGTGTGAGTCATCATATGATATTTGAGAGGACCCATTACCCTCAAAGTTGCTTCGCAATAGTCACTGAAAAGGTTTCTCTCCTACGTGGGGTCGTCATGTGCCTTTTGAGAATATGTTTTCCTCTGAAAACTACGTCGCAAACCTAAAGGATTCTCTCCTGTGTGGGTCATGTGATATTCAAGGTCACATTTCACTATGAGAGCTGTACCGCATAGGTCACATAGGAAAGGTTTCTCTCCTGGGTGGGCCACCATATGGTTTTTGAGATGATGCCTTCCTCTGAAAGGTGTATTCCAAAGTTCACACTTAAGAGACTTCTCTTCTGTGTGAGTTGTGACATAATCTCAGAGATTTTAGTTTAAGAAAAGTGCGTAGCTAAAGTCACAATTGGAAGGATTCTCTCCTGTGTGAATCATGGCACGAATTCAAATGTTTGACTACATTGCCAAAGCTGCGTCACAAAGGTCACGTTCGAAAGCTGTGTCGCAAAGGACACACTAAGAATGCTTCTCTCCTGTGTGGGTTGCCATGTGCCTTTTGAGGTGATGCTTCATTCTGAAATCTGCCTCGCAAAGATCACATTTGAAAGGCTTCTCTCCTGTGTGGGTCATCACGTGACGTCGAAGACTTAAGGTTGCCGTGAAGGCTGCGTTGCAAATATCACATTTGAAAGGCTTCTCTCCTGTGTGAGCTATCATATGACATTTGAGAGCACTCGTTCTTTTGAAAGCTGCGTCGCAATGGTCACACTTGAAAGGTTTTTCTCCTGTGTGGTTCATCACGTGATACCGAAGAGTTACCTTCGTTGTGAAAGCTGAGTCGCAAAGGTCACACTGGAAAGGTTTCTCTTCTGTGTGGGTCATCATGTGACGTCGAAGATGTGCTTTTAATTTGAAAGCTGCGTCGCAAAGGTCACACTGAAAAGGCTTCTCTTCTCTGTGGGTTATCATGTGACATTTCAGATCACCCGTTCTTGTGAAAGCTGCGTCACAAAGGTCACACTGGAAAGGCTTCTCTCCTGTATGGGTCATCACATGACATCGAAGATTTGTTTTTGTTATGAACGCTGCTTCGCAAAGGTCACACTTAAAAGGCTTCTCTCCTGTATGGGTCATCACGTGACATCGAAGAGTTGCCTTTCTTGTGAAAGCTGCATCACAAAGGTCACACTGGAAAGGCTTCTCGCCTGTGTGGGTCATCATGTGGTCTTTGAGAGTTGACCTTTTTCTAAAAAACGCGTCGCAAAGCTCACACTTGAAAGGTTTCTCTCCTGTGTGGGTCATCTGATGATGTTCAAGGTCAACTTTGGCAAAGTAAGCTGCATTGCAAACATCACACTGGAAAGGCTTCTCTCCTGTGTGGGTCGCCATATGTTTTTTGATATTATGCTTCATACTGAATACTACGTCACAAAGTTCGCACTTGAAAGGCTTCTCTCCAGTGTGGGTTATCACGTGACGCTTGAGATGCGATTTTAATTTGAAATCTGCTTCGCAAATGTCACACTTGAAAGGCTTCTCTCCTGTGTGGTTCATCATGTGATATCGAAGAATTGCCTTTGTTGTGAAAGGTGCGTCGCAAAGGTCACACTTGAAAGGTTTCTCTCCTGTTTGGTCCATCATGTGACAACGAACAATTGCTTTTGTTGTGGAAGCTGCGTCGCCGCAAAGGACAAAATGGAAAGGTTTCTCTCCTAAGTGGGTCATTATATTCTTTTTGAGACAACTACTCTTATGGGAGACATCTGCATCACGTGAGCCTCATCGGGATGCTTTTTCTCCGGCGTCAATAGCGGAAGTATAGGATTTAAGGTCAACTCCCCCAAGGAAAATCTGGATTGTTAAATCCTGATCCTGAAAATAAAAACTAAAGCTTTTATACGTCTGCAATAATTTGTAAATAATAAGAAACGTGTTGAATATTGAATATAAAGTTGGAATTAAACATATCATTTTAATTACCCAATTCCGTATAAACACACTATGATAAATTCATATGTCGTATGAAATACTGAGAAATAAACAGAACAATAGGTTTGTTTCATTTGGCATTACCAACACCATCTTAACACAAGCTTTTCAACACTCCTAGCAGAGAGAGCCAAATATGTTTGCTGTCATTTGGCATATGATCATCTATAAGTACAATGACCCATCTGGGTTCCAATTTTGGCAACAATTTTTCCCATAGTGGCGGAGCAGTTTCGTGACAGACAAACTATGGCAGGCAGGCAGTCAGACAAGCTGAACTTCTCAGATCCCTATACTACAGGCGTGCGGTACATCGGCATTTACCCAAATTTCAATAACAAACCCATCAGGTTGTGAAAGAATTCTGGTTTCATATGTTGGTTTCTGTGGGAAGTATTGGAATGAATTGCTGTGCCAGAGGTCACTAGAGGCGACAGTGGTGTAATCAGTAAGCACGCCTGCCCGGTCAGTTGGAGGTCCCGGGGATCGATTCCCGGGGGGGGGGGGGGTGCCAGCTTTTCAGTGACACGCTCCCTATCACGCAACTGCTCGTTGGTAGTCTGGGTGACTAAGGTTTGTGAGATGCCTCTTCCGATCTTGATGTCCTGATGATAGCTATCGATTTTACTGACATTTATTGGATGTCTGTCACGACAACTACATAGCGCAGTATGGGAAAGAATATACATGACT
Organism: Oratosquilla oratoria; assembly: GCF_046742065.1. Classification (NCBI taxonomy): domain Eukaryota; kingdom Metazoa; phylum Arthropoda; class Malacostraca; order Stomatopoda; family Squillidae; genus Oratosquilla; species Oratosquilla oratoria. The sequence continues at coordinate 35,435,407 of NC_134788.1, forward strand.
TGGTAATGCACTCAGCCTATTGGTCACTTGTTGCAAAAATATGTTAACCGGTGGAGGTGGCGAAAACAATGCCTCAATTAGGCTCTAACCACAAAATAAGAATCACAAACACTGGCACATGCAGTATGTGATATCTGACTTCAGAAAAGATCACCTTGTCAAAGGATCCTCACACAATTGACTGGAAGGAAATTGAGTGTGGAAAACCAACATATCATATTATCTGAAGTTACATTCCATTTACGGATGTAAATCCTAATATTTGCAAGACACCCATTAGGCGAATTCGTGTTTTTTATACAAAAATGTTCCTGTTGATTTGGTCGAATAGGATGTTGTGTTTCTATCGGAAATAACTTGTTTGTACTAACCGTCTCCCCCCGCGCCCAAGCCCCTTACCACTAAAGTCTGGGAAATAAACATTTTGAGTAAGACAAGCGTGCAAACCCAGTCATTTACGAGAGAAACGACGGCAACATTTGTACCGCCAGATAATTGAACATAATTTTCGTTTAATTGCATTTTTCTACAAAAATATATTAGCGAAATCGCTAGGCATTATGGGTGAACTAACTCCACCCCTCCGTGACGTCATTAGAACGCATTCGGATGTAAACATAGACTGGGAATTGACGAGATAAACACCATATGAGGACGGAGCCTTTATTTGTACGACGTTTCGCTTATTACAGCTTTTTCCTCATATTACAGCTCCGTCCTCATATGGTGTTTATCTCGTCAATCTTGTCGGCAAACTGCCACTTTTAAGCATAGAATGGGAACCTTAGATTTAGGAGATTGAGAAAAACCCACACCCTCCAGTTCAGGATTCCATTAGAGGAATAATTTAGGGGGTGTTATGAGATGTAGATATTATATCGAGAAACGAAATAACAAAGTCTTGAGTGATAGTACGAAGCGGTAGTCGGTAGTTCGCTAGCCATGCTGTGTTTCACGTGTGGGCATGGGTAGTCTAAGCCCGGAACCCCCTACATAACAGGTATATTAATACTCTCAGCCATTCTAAGTTATCTGTGAAATGAGTCTAAAGCCCGGAACCTCCCCCCACCATCATAACAGGGAGAAAATGGGTTGATGGAGTATAACCAAACATATGTAAACGCACCCGAGCTTCCGAGCTAACAACATCTACGAACTTGAGCTTCGAAGGAAGACGAAAATTCTCAATAGTGCAAGGAAAACAGGAGGCTTGGTTTGTAGTGAATGGGAGGGGGAGCAATTGTGATCACTCAAAATTATTTCTCTGCAGTGTTAAATTGATTTAATGAGAGAAAATGCAAGAAAATCAAAACGATAATTTCGAGTCGAATGTCTTTCAAAAGCAGAGCCATCTAGGTCTAATGTAAATAGAGGATGTGAAACGCCAGGAAGGTTTGGACTGTATAATGAAGACCCCTTTTCTGGTTTTGGTAAGCACGAAAGAAGAAATTTGAGTCGAATCATAGATATGGAAATGGTTGAGTAATAATAGAAAATGGGAGAACGAATTCATAGAACTAAGGTAATTGTAGAATTAATGGAATGTCTAACCCAAGCTAACAATAAGATACCTGATCTGAAGAAATCAAATTCTGAACTAAGAAATAAGGTAAAGGGATTAAAGAAACATATAAGGGAAGTTAAACGTGAAAACGAAAAGATGAAAACTAATTATACTACCAATAGTGAGAATTTAAAAAAGAGGTAACAAAATACAAGAAATGGCTGAAAGAATTGAAGAAAACTTAGGTGAAGAAAGTATGCAAAAATCAAGAAATCTAATGAAAACAGAGAAAATGAAGAAATTGCTTTTAAAGAAACGGTACAACAACAAATACAGGAAAATGCAAAGGATACACTCATTCAAGTAATTAAAGAAATTAAAAGAAAATGCAGTGGATAGAAAAATATAATGTGGTACATGGACTAAAAGGAAAAACATGGTCTGGTGAGATACACGAGAGAAAAGGCAGAAAAGGAAAGGGCAATATCAATTCTAAAAGAAATACAAGATGGTGACCAGGAAGTAGAGAAAGATATAGACAATATTCTAAGGAAAGAAATCGACCCCTAAAGATAACACTAAGATCACAAACGGTAGAAGACATGTTAGAAAAAGCAAGTTGGCGAGGAGCGAACATTACAAGATATGGATAAAAATAGAAATGAATGCTGAGGAAATAGAGAGAAGACACTAAAAGGTGAAGCTAAGGAAAACTGCAGAGAGAACGGAGACCGATGGCAAGTAGTTCTATTAGAGGGGTCATAGACATGTGGCTGAGAAAGTGGTACATCAGAGTGGGCAAAACAAAAACAGAAAATGGGATGGAGAAAGAACAAATTAAAAGTGGCCTATACTACCATTGACGGGTTAATCTCTGGATTGAATGAACTAAACGATTACATGTCAGCGGAAAAAGCAGACATTGTGGAGAAGAAATTAAGGTGTCAAATACCGCCTAATAGTGTTAGACACGGTTTATGCAATTATTTGATTAAAAACAGAGATAGAGAAACTTGGATGAGGAATCATGTTTTTGGCAAAGAAAAACTTAAATGTGACAAAGGTTACTGAGGGTAAAAACAATGTGGAAATGATCACAATAAAAGTCGAAGACAGAGACATGAAAAGTAGAAAAATTGTGGTGATTCATGTGCCCCCAAAAACGGGCTCTTTGAAAGAGAGCGAGCATTCAAGAATGCTAGATGGTGCAAGGCATTCATTAAACGAGATACTAAAGGACGGAGGTAACCTGGTACTTATGGGGGATTTTAACTGCAAAGAAATCTGTTGGGAGATGACAGTGAAGGGTGGAGAGGATCTATGGGTAAATATATAACTGGACATGACCATGGAACATACAATGACACAATGGGTCAATGAAAATACCAGATACAGAAGTAATGAAGAACCGTCGGTGACGTAGGGGGACAAAATGTACAAAATAGATCGGATGACCGTAATCGACCAGATGTCCGTGATGGGGGAAATTTTAATTTTGATAGGAGAAATGTTAATGAGGCATTGAATGTCAATGAAGGACCAAATAATAATAATATAGAGCAAGGCATAAATAAAAAAACAAAATGATAATATAAGACATGATATTGAAACTCAAAATGTGTCAAAAAGAAATAATCAGGAGTTTCTTAAAACTATGTACTTTAATGCTCGTAGTATTAGGAACAAATTTCAAGAAATACAGGCGTATGTCAAAAGCGAAAATCTCGATATGATAGGAATAACTGAGACATGGTTAAATGGTACAGAGTTCGAAGCTGAATTTAATATTGCGGGATTTAAACACTTTCATCAGGATAGAAACCAAAAGAAAGGTGGGGGTGTTCTATTGTACGTTAAAAACAATGTTCATGCTTGTGTTTTAGAGAAAGTGAAACAGGATGCATATGACAGTTTGTGGGTTGAGTTAACCCAAACAAATGGACAAAAAATGAATATAGGTGTAATATATAGGCCAAAGACATTATCATTAGCAGACGACAAACTGTTATTTCAAGAACTGTCTAGTTTCTGCAACCGGGATTTATTGATAATGGGTGATTTCAATTTTACTGACATTGATTGGATGACCCTTGAACATGGCCATATAGGTAGTCGCTTGATTGATTTTCTTGGTGACAATTACTTAATTCAGCATGTAAAAGAGCCCACAAGATATGGAAACTTACTCGATTTATTAATCACTAGCCGCGAAAGCATGGCAACTGATGTAGAAGTCGGTGAATCTGTTGCAAATAGCGATCACAACTTAGTCAGATTCAAACTCCTAAACAATTTTAGAATAGATACTTGTGCTTCTAAAATACCCGATTTCAGTAAAGCTCAGTTCATAGAACTACGTCAGGAGCTTCAGCTTACAGATTGGGAGGCAAAATTAAACGAAAGGCCTGTAGATCAGATGTGGGAAATATTTCAAAATACGCTCACTAAGATGATTCAAACTTACATTCCTTTTAAGGACAGACGTCCCCCAAATCAGGCTCGCCCAAAGTGGCTCGACAAAGAAACTGAAAAAAGTATTGCTAAAAAGAGACAGGCTTATAAGAAATATAAGTGCTCGGGTGCATCTAATGACTATGAAAGTTATGTATCAATACAGAGAGATTTAAAAAAGACAATAAGAAAAAGAAAACGACAATACGAAATGAACATCGCTGAGAAATCCAAAGAGAATCCCAAAGAATTCTATAGTTACATTAGAGATAAAAAGGTTGTTAGGAATCACATTGGTCCACTATTATCTGCTGACGGTCAACTTGAATATTCAAATGAAGGAATGTGTAATCTCTTAAACAATTATTTTAGCTCGGTATTCGTAAACGAAACACCTCAAAGTGAACTCCAAACTGAAACCTGTGAAAAGTCTGGGGTAAACTTACTCACTACGGTAAATATAACAAAAGAAACAATTAAAAGGTGTATAGACAAACTCAAAGTTAATAAAACACCAGGGCCTGACGGTTGGCATCCAAGAATCTTAAAGGAAATGAAAAATGAGATTGTTGTTCCATTAGAAATTATTTTCAAGAATTCCATCATATCCGGAGATGTCCCAAGAGAATGGAAGCTAGCTAACGTTACTCCCATATTCAAAAAAGGTGACAAAAAGAAACCAAATAACTATAGGCCTATTAGTTTGACTTCGATCGTAGGAAAAATAATGGAAACTATCATCAGAGATGCTATCGAATATCATTTAGAAAGTAACCGTTTGATAAATGATAGCCAACATGGTTTCAGACGGAAACGTTCTTGCGTGACTAACTTACTCGAATTCTACAACACAGTTGTCTCGAATTTTGACAAAAGAAACAATATAGATTTAATATATCTAGACTTTGCAAAAGCTTTTGATACCGTCTCACACGAAAGACTTCTTACTAAATTAGCTTTGCATGGAATAAGTGGTAGCCTATTAGGTTGGACTAGTAATTGGTTGAAAGGTCGAAAACAGAGAGTTGTTTTAAATGGAAAAACTTCTGGATGGAAAAGTGTTGCAAGTGGAGTTCCTCAGGGTTCCGTTCTTGGGCCACTTCTATTCATAGTATATATAAATGATATAGACCATGGACTAAAATCTACTGTTTCCAAATTTGCTGATGATACAAAACTGTGCGGAGTGGCAAATGATCACTCAAACCAATTAGATATTCAAGAAGATTTAGATCAATTACAGCAATGGTCTGAAAAGTGGCTAATGAAATTTAACACAAGTAAATGCAAGGTAATGCACATAGGTAAAAATAACAGCAAGTACGATTACAAGTTATTTGGAAATTCGTTAACAAAAGTGGATAGTGAAAAAGATCTCGGCGTAATTATCAGTAACGACCTCAAATCATCCAAGCAGTGTATTTCAGCCTCTGAGAAAGCAAATAAGATTCTGGGATTGATTGCGCGATCTTTTGATTTCAAAAGTCCATCACTCATTAACAAGCTATATAAATCGTTAGTTCGTCCACATTTGGAATATGCTGTTTCCGTATGGTCACCGAATCTCATTAAAGACATTGACAGACTGGAAAAAGTACAACGGCGAGCCACAAAACTGATTCCAAATATCAAAAATAAATCATACGAAAATCGACTTAAGCACATGAATCTGTTTTCCCTAAAAAAGCGTAGACTCAGAGGTGACTTGATACAGGTCTTTAAGATTTTAAAGGGAATTGACAACATCAAAAGTGACCAAATTTTCACATTGAATGAGAATCAGACAAGAAACAATGGTCTCAAACTGTCCGGAAATAGATTCAATTTGGAAGTAGGTAGAAACAACTTTGCCAACCGTGTAGTTAATGAATGGAATAAACTTCCTGCACAGGTAGTGCAATGTAGTTCAGTTCGAAGCTTTAAGAATCATTTAGATAAATACCTAAGTAAGATGCTGTAATTATTATAATTTATGTTATATTATTTGTTTTTGTTTTGTTATAATTTGTCTGTCTGATTTTCATTTATTATTAGTTATATGTCAATTTATTATCATTTACTATTTACCTGTTTGTTTGTTATTCAACTATACCAATGCATTTATTTATGTATTTTAATTGTTGTTTACATTGTTATAGTTTTAATTTATTATTAATATGATTTTTTTTTTTTTTTTGCATCCGACCTAGATATGGATCAAAAGGTCTCCTGTCGGCATGCTTTGCCTTTGTAATCCTTTGTAATTACAACAGAACCTGAAATTGTAGATAAAATTGAATACAAGACACCATTTGGAAAGAGTGACCACATACTAATAGAGGCTCAACTAAAGGAAGAAATATATATGGAGAGAAATGAAAAGTACAGAAAAGGAAGATTGATACACAACAAAATAGATTTTGGAAAACTAAAGAAATTCTTTCAAGATGCAAACTGGGAAAAAATCTACATTGAAGAAACAAAAGTGGAAGAGAAATGGACGATCTTGATTGAAATCTATAATGAAGGAGTGAATGGGTATGTACCAAGACAGAAACAAAAGGTGTACATTAAATGATGGTTCAACAGAATATGCAGTGAGGCGAAGGATAGAACAAAGCTTGGAAAAGATGGAGAAAAGATTAAAAAATAAATGGAAAATGGCAAATATATATAAACTATAGAAATGAATATGTAAATGTGTCCAGAGAGGAAAAAGAAATAGAAAAATGTAGACATCAACCCAAACTATTCCATAGATATGTGAATGGTAAATTTAAATATAAACAGAAAATCATGAAACTACGCCAAGAAAATACAGAATACACAAAAGATCTAGAAATGACAAAAGTCATGAACTATCACTTCAAGTCGGTTTTCACTAAAGAAAAAGTACAGCATTGGAACGAAGGGAGTGAAGTGTGATTTCCCCCCATGAGGGAAATATAATAACACAAAAAGAAATAAATGATCAATCAACAATCGCACAGCTCAGACAGAATTGCAAACTGGATACCAGAAGAATGCAAAGAAGAAATAATGGACGAAATATACAACATAATAAGTTGCTCACTCAAAAAAGAAAAAATACCAAAGGACTGGGAAAAATTCCAACATTGTACCAATATATAAAAGAGGAAACAAGAAAGAACCAACTAATTACAGACCGGTCTCCATAACAAGCACTGTAGCCAAAATTTGTGAGAAAATCATCAAGAATAGATGGGTAAAACACCTGGAAGAAAACAATAAAATCAAGACAATTTGGATTCAGACAGGGAAGATCATTTACCATAAATTTAATTGGTTTCTACTCAAGACTAATAAATATATCACAAGAAATGAATGGATGGGCTGATTGTGCTTTTCCAGACTTACAAAAAGCCTTCGACAAAGTACCACACAAAAAATCTTTTAAAAAATTGGAAAACATTGGAGGGATACAAGGCAACCTACTAAGTTGGATGGAGGATTTCCTGCATGGTAGAAAATTGAGAGTAGTGCTCAGAGAAAAGAGTTCAAGGTTGAGAGGTGATTATTGGAGTTCCACAGGTATCTGTATTGGCTCCAGTAATGTTCCTTATTTATGTGAATGGCATGGATGAAGATGTGAAATGTTCATGAGTTTCTTTGCAGACAATTCTAAATTGTTCAGGAAAGTGAAAACTGAAATGGAGTGTGAACTACAGAGAGACCTAAACAATGTTTGGAAATGGGGTCAGAAGTGGAAAGTGGACTTCAACATTAAGAAATGTAGGATAATGGAGTTCAAAAAAATATAAAAAAAATCAGGACAATTGGAACTAAAAAAAATATATATCAGGACAATATGCAATTGGAACTAAATAAAGAGAGTGGGATCTGAAAAAGACCTGGGAGTAATTATCTCAAACTACTTGTCCTCTGATAAACAAATAAACAAAATTGTCGGAGAATTTTATAACTTGCTAAGATCAATAAAAGTGGTGTTTACCAATTTAGATGAAGAAATTATTAAAAAGAAATACTAGTCACACTAATGAGGCCTAGACTGGAGTATGTTATGACATTATGGTAACCCAGTACCTAAAAGAATATAAAGAAAATTGAAAGAATCCAGAGAGCGACCACGAAAATGGCCCCAGCACTTTCAAACTTGTCATATGAAGAGAGACTGGTTAAATTTGGAACAAAGAGGAGATTGAGGTAACCTACTGACCATCATGAAAGACACATAAATACTTGATAGAGAGGACTTGCTAAATTGGAGAAAGAGAAACACAAGAGGACATGGGAAAAAAAAAAAAAATAGTTATAGAAGATATCTGAAAAAAAAAAAATCCACAGAGTGGTGGACGCTTGGAACAAACTGGACAAAACGATAGTGTGTGCAAAAAACATACATGAATTTAAGAACAAACTAGACACTGTGAGATACAAAGGTGGAACACCATGAACATAGCTCCCTTTCCCATGAGACACAACTAGGTAAATTCAACTAGGTAAAATACAAATAAACATGGTGTGATCGAAAGAATCTCTTTGGAAAATTTGTGAAATTTGTAAAGTGCGACTGTGACCACAGGTACTCTCTCCCAAAGATATAGAAAATTTTAGGTTAGGTTTGATAGGAAGTAGAGGAACTAAACATTGGATAAATAGCCAGAAGGTTAGATTGTAAGAATCCAAGTCCTCCTAACTATGCCATTAGGTATTGAATTATATATGCTAGCTAGTATATCATTGTTTCAAAGATGATAATCCATGACGGTTTTTAGTTCAGATACCTTAGACCAAATTGTGTTTACTGTAATTTTTTAATATAATACCTACATATACTTTTGTTCTATTTCTGTTACAATTTAATAATTGAGTGAAAACTAGTAATATTCTTTAATTACCCAATCTGGACACTGCTACAATAAGTAACGTTAAAGTGGCTTTACAGGAGAATGGAATAAAATAGTGTTATTCAATAAAAGTGGCGTTTACCTATTTAGAAGAAATTCTTTAAAAAAAAAAAAAACATTATTCACACTGGAGTATGTTGCGATATTATGGTCACCCAGTACCTAAAAGAATATAAGGAAAAATGAAACCAGAGAGCAATCACGAAAATGGTCCCAGCACTTCCAAACTTGTCATATGAAGAGTGGCTAAATTGATATTGCCGACTTTGGAACAAAGAAGAGAGGGGACCTACTGACCATCTACAGAATCATGAAAGGCACAGAAATACTTGAGAGGACTTACTAAATTGGGAAAGAAACACAAGAGGACATGGGAAAAAACTTGATAGGATATAGAATCTGAAAAAAAAAAAAAAAAAACGGTTCAGCAGAATCCGCTCTAGATAGGAACTCCAACTCTCCAACTCGGATTTTGGCTCGAACTCATCGACTTTCCACCTATCCCACGATACTCATGCAATCTCACTAAAATTCATCAAAGTACAGCAACAGATTCTTTTCCCTCAACAATCCGCTCAATCTTCTCAAACATTTGCTATGGGGCCTGTGAAACTAAAGTATTATATATCATTGATAAACGAGTCACCAATGAAGGCGAATGGTAATCGACTTCGTTTTGACTGACCCCTCTCAACCCTACAATGGGCAGTGGGAGTAGCAGAGGGACGCTGCACAGGTCCCAGAACCTAAGCCACCCTGGCCCCCTAAAATACATGGCTCATAAACTCGTGGGTGTATGCCCTGAAGTTACCGCTTTCATTGGTACATCAAAACATAACTTACTCAGCACTGCGAGAAACACATTGACCACACGCCACCAAGGCGGTAAACCTAGGTCTCTTAATCCAACACTCGCCAATAGCCACTTGTGCGAACGTTTGGTCCCAGGACATAAACCCACTTCTGGAATTGGTAGAGTTTAATGTCCTGGGCTAATGAAACGTAAATTGGGAGGAAACTACACATGCTCTGTTAAACTTCTCGATGTGTGGTGGGTTCCTCTCGGCCGAAATAAAATCTTGTTGGATAGGTTAAATAATACATTTTTAACCGCAGTAGAGTCACACGTCTTTGTTTTTTACAAGACAAATACATTTATTCAAGGACTAACAAGCGGTAATGTTTTAGCATTTAAATGAATAGTTTCAACTCCAAGTATGTATTGCGTTTTCAAGTAATCATATACTCCTCCCATATAGATAAGATGTCACATTAGAAAACTGTCGCAAAGGACACACTAGAAATGTTTCTTGCCTGTGTGGGTTGCCATGTGCCTTTTGAGGTGACGTTTCATCAATTTTTAAAGAAAAGATGCAATTTTTTTTATTTATTTCATATATAGGTTAACACACTTTTATTGAGAATACACTTCGGGAAGGTTTCTCCACTGTATGGGTCACTGTACGACATAAATATTGATGTTTTGTGAAGAAAAAAAACTGCAAAGGTCATTTCAAATACTTTTTATCGTGTGCAGATCTTCACATGTCTGTCAAGATTCTTTATTGAGAGCTGCAATGGAAATGTCACATTGAAAAGGTGTTTCCCCTCGGTGAATCTTCAAATTAGTTTGTGTAAGAAAGATTTAACATAAAGGTCACACAAGGCCTCTCCCTTGTGTGGGTCCTCGTGCAAGCTTTTAGATAAGGATTTGTCATGAGAGCTGTGAAGTGGAAGTCACGATTGAAAGGCTTTTTTCCCGTGTGAGTCATCATATGATATTTGAGAGGACCCATTACCCTCAAAGTTGCTTCGCAATAGTCACTGAAAAGGTTTCTCTCCTACGTGGGGTCGTCATGTGCCTTTTGAGAATATGTTTTCCTCTGAAAACTACGTCGCAAACCTAAAGGATTCTCTCCTGTGTGGGTCATGTGATATTCAAGGTCACATTTCACTATGAGAGCTGTACCGCATAGGTCACATAGGAAAGGTTTCTCTCCTGGGTGGGCCACCATATGGTTTTTGAGATGATGCCTTCCTCTGAAAGGTGTATTCCAAAGTTCACACTTAAGAGACTTCTCTTCTGTGTGAGTTGTGACATAATCTCAGAGATTTTAGTTTAAGAAAAGTGCGTAGCTAAAGTCACAATTGGAAGGATTCTCTCCTGTGTGAATCATGGCACGAATTCAAATGTTTGACTACATTGCCAAAGCTGCGTCACAAAGGTCACGTTCGAAAGCTGTGTCGCAAAGGACACACTAAGAATGCTTCTCTCCTGTGTGGGTTGCCATGTGCCTTTTGAGGTGATGCTTCATTCTGAAATCTGCCTCGCAAAGATCACATTTGAAAGGCTTCTCTCCTGTGTGGGTCATCACGTGACGTCGAAGACTTAAGGTTGCCGTGAAGGCTGCGTTGCAAATATCACATTTGAAAGGCTTCTCTCCTGTGTGAGCTATCATATGACATTTGAGAGCACTCGTTCTTTTGAAAGCTGCGTCGCAATGGTCACACTTGAAAGGTTTTTCTCCTGTGTGGTTCATCACGTGATACCGAAGAGTTACCTTCGTTGTGAAAGCTGAGTCGCAAAGGTCACACTGGAAAGGTTTCTCTTCTGTGTGGGTCATCATGTGACGTCGAAGATGTGCTTTTAATTTGAAAGCTGCGTCGCAAAGGTCACACTGAAAAGGCTTCTCTTCTCTGTGGGTTATCATGTGACATTTCAGATCACCCGTTCTTGTGAAAGCTGCGTCACAAAGGTCACACTGGAAAGGCTTCTCTCCTGTATGGGTCATCACATGACATCGAAGATTTGTTTTTGTTATGAACGCTGCTTCGCAAAGGTCACACTTAAAAGGCTTCTCTCCTGTATGGGTCATCACGTGACATCGAAGAGTTGCCTTTCTTGTGAAAGCTGCATCACAAAGGTCACACTGGAAAGGCTTCTCGCCTGTGTGGGTCATCATGTGGTCTTTGAGAGTTGACCTTTTTCTAAAAAACGCGTCGCAAAGCTCACACTTGAAAGGTTTCTCTCCTGTGTGGGTCATCTGATGATGTTCAAGGTCAACTTTGGCAAAGTAAGCTGCATTGCAAACATCACACTGGAAAGGCTTCTCTCCTGTGTGGGTCGCCATATGTTTTTTGATATTATGCTTCATACTGAATACTACGTCACAAAGTTCGCACTTGAAAGGCTTCTCTCCAGTGTGGGTTATCACGTGACGCTTGAGATGCGATTTTAATTTGAAATCTGCTTCGCAAATGTCACACTTGAAAGGCTTCTCTCCTGTGTGGTTCATCATGTGATATCGAAGAATTGCCTTTGTTGTGAAAGGTGCGTCGCAAAGGTCACACTTGAAAGGTTTCTCTCCTGTTTGGTCCATCATGTGACAACGAACAATTGCTTTTGTTGTGGAAGCTGCGTCGCCGCAAAGGACAAAATGGAAAGGTTTCTCTCCTAAGTGGGTCATTATATTCTTTTTGAGACAACTACTCTTATGGGAGACATCTGCATCACGTGAGCCTCATCGGGATGCTTTTTCTCCGGCGTCAATAGCGGAAGTATAGGATTTAAGGTCAACTCCCCCAAGGAAAATCTGGATTGTTAAATCCTGATCCTGAAAATAAAAACTAAAGCTTTTATACGTCTGCAATAATTTGTAAATAATAAGAAACGTGTTGAATATTGAATATAAAGTTGGAATTAAACATATCATTTTAATTACCCAATTCCGTATAAACACACTATGATAAATTCATATGTCGTATGAAATACTGAGAAATAAACAGAACAATAGGTTTGTTTCATTTGGCATTACCAACACCATCTTAACACAAGCTTTTCAACACTCCTAGCAGAGAGAGCCAAATATGTTTGCTGTCATTTGGCATATGATCATCTATAAGTACAATGACCCATCTGGGTTCCAATTTTGGCAACAATTTTTCCCATAGTGGCGGAGCAGTTTCGTGACAGACAAACTATGGCAGGCAGGCAGTCAGACAAGCTGAACTTCTCAGATCCCTATACTACAGGCGTGCGGTACATCGGCATTTACCCAAATTTCAATAACAAACCCATCAGGTTGTGAAAGAATTCTGGTTTCATATGTTGGTTTCTGTGGGAAGTATTGGAATGAATTGCTGTGCCAGAGGTCACTAGAGGCGACAGTGGTGTAATCAGTAAGCACGCCTGCCCGGTCAGTTGGAGGTCCCGGGGATCGATTCCCGGGGGGGGGGGGTGCCAGCTTTTCAGTGACACGCTCCCTATCACGCAACTGCTCGTTGGTAGTCTGGGTGACTAAGGTTTGTGAGATGCCTCTTCCGATCTTGATGTCCTGATGATAGCTATCGATTTTACTGACATTTATTGGATGTCTGTCACGACAACTACATAGCGCAGTATGGGAAAGAATATACATGACTTGGTAATGCACTCAGCCTACTGGTCACTTGTTGCAAAAATATGTTAACCGGTGGAGGTGGCGAAAACAATGCCTCAATTAGGCTCTAACCACAAAATAAGAATCACAAACACTGGCACATGCAGTATGTGATATCTGACTTCAGAAAAGATCACCTTGTCAAAGGATCCTCACACAATTGACTGGAAGGAAATTGAGTGTGGAAAACCAACATATCATATTATCTGAAGTTACATTCCATTTACGGATGTAAATCCTAATATTTGCAAGACACCCATTAGGCGAATTCGTGTTTTTTATACAAAAATGTTCCTGTTGATTTGGTCGAATAGGATGTTGTGTTTCTATCGGAAATAACTTGTTTGTACTAACCGTCTCCCCCCGCGCCCAAGCCCCTTACCACTAAAGTCTGGGAAATAAACATTTTGAGTAAGACAAGCGTGCAAACCCAGTCATTTACGAGAGAAACGACGGCAACATTTGTACCGCCAGATAATTGAACATAATTTTCGTTTAATTGCATTTTTCTACAAAAATATATTAGCGAAATCGCTAGGCATTATGGGTGAACTAACTCCACCCCTCCGTGACGTCATTAGAACGCATTCGGATGTAAACATAGACTGGGAATTGACGAGATAAACACCATATGAGGACGGAGCCTTTATTTGTACGACGTTTCGCTTATTACAGCTTTTTCCTCATATTACAGCTCCGTCCTCATATGGTGTTTATCTCGTCAATCTTGTCGGCAAACTGCCACTTTTAAGCATAGAATGGGAACCTTAGATTTAGGAGATTGAGAAAAACCCACACCCTCCAGTTCAGGATTCCATTAGAGGAATAATTTAGGGGGTGTTATGAGATGTAGATATTATATCGAGAAACGAAATAACAAAGTCTTGAGTGATAGTACGAAGCGGTAGTCGGTAGTTCGCTAGCCATGCTGTGTTTCACGTGTGGGCATGGGTAGTCTAAGCCCGGAACCCCCTACATAACAGGTATATTAATACTCTCAGCCATTCTAAGTTATCTGTGAAATGAGTCTAAAGCCCGGAACCTCCCCCCACCATCATAACAGGGAGAAAATGGGTTGATGGAGTATAACCAAACATATGTAAACGCACCCGAGCTTCCGAGCTAACAACATCTACGAACTTGAGCTTCGAAGGAAGACGAAAATTCTCAATAGTGCAAGGAAAACAGGAGGCTTGGTTTGTAGTGAATGGGAGGGGGAGCAATTGTGATCACTCAAAATTATTTCTCTGCAGTGTTAAATTGATTTAATGAGAGGAAATGCAAGAAAATCAAAACGATAATTTCGAGTCGAATGTCTTTCAAAAGCAGAGCCATCTAGGTCTAATGTAAATAGAGGATTTGAAACGCCAGGAAGGTTTGGACTGTATAATGAAGACCCCTTTTCTGGTTTTGGTAGGCACGAAAGAAGAAATTTGAGTCGAATCATAGATATGGAAATGGAGTTGAGTAATAATAGAAAATGGTGGGAGAACGAATTCATAGAACAATAAGATATCTGATCCGAAGAAATAAAATTCTGAACTAAGAAATGAGCTAAAGGGATTAAAAACCTATATAAGGGAAGTTAAACGTGGAAATGAAAAGATGAAAACTAATTATACTACCAATAGTGAGAACTTAAAAAAGAGGTAAGTAACAAAAAATACAAGAAATGGCTGAAAGAATTGAAGAAACCTTAGGTGAAGAAAGTATGCAAAAATCAAGAAATCTAATGAAAACAGAGAAAATGAAGAAATTGCTTTTAAAGAAATAGTACAACAAATACAGGAAAATGAAAAGGATACACTCATTCAAGTAATTAAAGAAAATGCAGTGGATAGAAAAATATAATGTGGTGTATGGACTAAAAGGAAAAACATGGTCTGGTGAGATACACGAGAGAAAAGGCAGAAAAGGAAAGGGCAATATCAATTCTAAAAGAAATACAAGATGGTGACCAGGAAGTAGAGAAAGATATAGACAATATTTTAAGGAAAGAAATCGACCCCTAAAGATAACACTAAGATCACAAACGGTAGTAGAAGACATGTTAGAAAAAGCAAGTTGGCAAGGAGCGAACATTACAAGATATGGATAAAAATAGAAATGAATGCTGAGGAAATAGAGAAAAGACACTAAAAGGTGAAGCTAAGGAAAACTGCAGAGAGAACGGAGACCGATGGCAAGTAGTTCTATTAGAGGGGTCATAGACATGTGGCTGAGAAAGTGGTACATCAGAGTGGGCAAAACAAAAACAGGAAAATGGGATGGAGAAAGAAAAAATTAAAAGTGGCCTATACTAACATTGGCGGGTTAATCTCTGGATTGAATGAACTAAACAATTACCTGTCAGATGAAAAACCAGACATAATGGGGATTGTGGAGAAGAAATTAAGGTGTCAAATACCGCCTAATAATGTTGGACACGGTTTATACAATTATTTTATTAAAAACAGAAATGAGAAACTTGGATGAGGAATCATGTTTTTGGCAAAGAAAAACTTAAATGTGACAAAGGTTACTGAGGGTAAAAACAATGTGGAAATGATCACGATATAAGTCAAAGACAGAGACATGAAAAGTAGAAAGATTGTGGTGATTTATGTGCCCCCCAATAACGGGCTCTTTGAAAGAGAGCGAGCATTCAAGGATGCTAGATGGTGCAAGGCATTCATTAAACGAGATACTAAAGGATGGAGGTAACCTGGTACTTATGGGGGATTTTAACTGCAAAGAAATCTGTTGGGAGATGACAGTGAAGGGTGGAGAGGATCTATGGTGAAATGTACAACTGAACATGACCATGGAACATACAATGACACAATGGGTCAATGAAAATACCAGATACAGAAGTAATGAAGAACCGTCAGGACTGGATTTAATAATTACAACAGAACCTGAAATTGTGGATAAAATTGAATACAAGACACCATTTGGAAAGAGTGACCACATACTAACAGAGGCTGAACTAAAGGAAGAAATATATATGGAGAGAAATGAAAAATACAGAAAGGGAAGATTGATATACAACAAAATAGACTTTGGAAAACTAAAGAAATTCTTTCAAGATGCAAATTGGGAAAAAATCTATACTGAAGAAACAAAAGTGGAAGAGAAATGGGCAATCTTGATTGAAATCTATAATGAAGGAGTGAATGGGTATGTACCAAGACAGAAACAAAAGGTGTACATTAAATGCTGGTTCAACAGAATATGCAGTGAGGCAAAGGATAGAACAAAGCTTGGAAAATATGGGGAAAATATTGAAAAATAAATGGAAAATATATATAAACTATAGAAATTAATATGTAAAAGTGTGCAGAGGAAAAAAACTATGAAAATGACATCATAGAAAAATGTAAACATCAACCCAAACTATTCCATAGATATGTGAATGGTAAATTTAAAAATAAACAGAAAATCATGAAACTATGCCAAGAAAATACAGAATACACAGAAGATCTAGAAATGACCAAAGTCATGAGCAATCACTTCAAGTCGGTTTTCACTAGAGAAAAAGTACAACATTGGAACAAAGGGAGTGAAGTATGATTTTCCCCCATAAGGGAAATAATAATAACATGAAAAGAAATAATTGATCAATTAACAATCGCACAACTCAGACAGAACTGCAAACTGGTTACTAGAAAAATGCAAAGAAGAAATAATGGACAAAATATACAACATAATAAGTTGCTCACTCCAAGAAGAAAAAAGACCAAAGGACTGGGAAGAATTCCAACATTGTACCAATACTTAAAGAGGAAACAAGAAAGAACCAACTAATTACAGACCAGTCTTATCAACAAGCACTGTAGCCAAAATGTGTGAGAAAATTATCAAGAATAGATGGGTAAAACACCTGGAAGAAAACATTATAATAAAATCGAGACAATTTGGATTCAGACAGGGAAGATCATGTACCACAAATTTAATCTGTTTCTACTCAAGACTAATAGATATATTACAAGAAATGGATGGATGAGCTGATTGTGCTTTTCCAGACTTACAAAAAGCCTTCGACAAAGTACCACACAAAATAATTCAAAAAATTGGAAAACATAGGAGGGATACCAGGCAACCTACTAAGTTGGATGGAGGATTTCCTGCATGGTAGAAAATTGAGAGTAGTGCTTAGAGAAAAGTGTTCAGGTTGAGAGGTAATTATTGGAGTTCCACAGGTATCTGTATTGGCTCCAGTAATGTTCCTTATTTATGTGAATGGCATGGATGAAGATGTGAAATGTTCATGAGCTTCTTTGCAGACAATTCTAAATTGTTGAGGAAAGTGAAAACCGAAACGGAGTGTGAACTACAGAGAGACCTAAACGAGATTTGGAAATGAAGTCCAAAAAAGAAAAAGAAAAAAAAAAAAATCAGGACAATATACAATTGGAACTAAGCAAAGTGGGATCTGAAAAAAACCTGGGAGTAATTATCTCAAACGACTTGTCTTCTGATAAACAAATAAACAAAATTGTCGGATCTTATAACTTGCTAAGATCAATAAAAGTGGTGTTTACCAATTTAGATGAAGAAATTATTCAAAAGAAATACTAGTCACACTAATAAGGCCTAGACTGGAGTATGTTATGACATTATGGTCACCCAGTACCTAAAAGAATATAAAGAAAATTGAAAGAATCCAGAGAGCGACCACGAAAATGGCCCCAGCACTTTCAAACTTGTCATATGAAGAGAGACTGGTTAAATTTGGAACAAAGAGGAGATTGAGGTGACCTACTGACCATCATGAAAGACACATAAATACTTGATAGAGAGGACTTGCTAAATTGGGAGAAGAGAAACACAAGAAGACATGGAAAAAATAAATAAAAAAAGATAGTTATAGAAGATATCTGAAAAAAAATCCACAGAGTGGTGGACACTTGGAACAAACTGGACAAAACAATAGTGTGTGCAAATAACATACATGAATTTAAGAAAAAACTAGACACTGCAAGATACAAAGCTCCCTTTCCCATGGTGTGATCAAAAGAATCTCTTTGGAAAATTTGTGAAAATTGTAAAGTGCAATTGTGGCCACAGGTACTCTCTCCCAAAGATATAGAAAATTTTAGGTTAGGTTTGATAGGAAGTCGACGAACTAAACATTGGATAAATAGCTAGAGGGTTAGATTGTAAGAATCCAAGTTCTCCTAACTATGCCATTAGGTATTGAATTATATATGCTAGCTAGTATATCATTGTCTCAAAGATGATAATCCATGACGGTTTTTTGTTCAGATACCTTGGACCAAATTGTGTTTACTGTAATTTTTTATAATACCTACATATACTTTTGTTCTATTTCTGTTACAATTTAATAATTGAGTGATAACTAGTAATATTCTTTAATTACCCAATCTGGACACTGCTACTATAAGTAACGTTAAAGTGGCTTTACAGGAGAATGGAATAAAATAGTGTTTATTCAAGAAGTAGTAGAGTCAAGTTATGTGTTATTGGGGAGCATTTGGGTGTTGGCAGTCATTACTACTAAAATAATTAGACTTAGTTTTATACTTCCCAAATCACCATTATATATAGACATATTTGATTTTCCTCATAGGTGGCGCTCTTGAATGAACACTGTTTTAAA
Source organism: Oratosquilla oratoria (assembly GCF_046742065.1). Taxonomy (NCBI): domain Eukaryota; kingdom Metazoa; phylum Arthropoda; class Malacostraca; order Stomatopoda; family Squillidae; genus Oratosquilla; species Oratosquilla oratoria. The sequence goes on from NC_134788.1 coordinate 35,454,271, forward strand.
GAGGCGTTATATACATCTCATCCATCTATTCATTAAACATTTTGGTGTCACCATTGGCACTACATTTTTGGCAGCAGCTGTGCCATTTTAGCACTAGACATGGTTAGATTAAGCTATAAAAACAACCACATTCTTCCACTTACTTGTACCATACCTAACCTAAGCAGTCTCAGTCTCTCTCACTTTTCAGAGAGATCTGGTTTAAAGATTTTTAGTGGCATTTGTATGTTTTGTCTCTTGTGTCTGATACAAGCTTTGTGCCTCACCACTGTCCTTTCTCCCATCTTACAGTCTTTAACAAGATTTGTAGGTCTTACCAAAACAAATATACCCATCTAGGTAGACCAACTGAACTTTGTAAATAAATTGAGCCACGAACCCTGGCATCCTATCTGGTTTCTCTGGGGAGCTGAAAGATATATATATACTGTATATATATATATATATATATATATATATATATATATATATATATATATATATATATATATATGTATGTATATGTATACACATGTATACATACACACACACATACATATATCTAATATATATATACATTTGTACATATATATATGATGTACTTGAAAAAGCTGTCATAAGCGATACGTTGTACAAACAAAGGTTCCGTCCTCACATGGTGTTTAACTCGTTAGTCTTGTCGGCAACTGCTACTTACGTGAAATATATATATATATATATATATATATATATATATATGTATATATATATACACATATATATTTGTATATATATATGTATATACATATATATATATATATATATACATATATATATATATATATATATATATATATAGATATATGAGTACCACAAATTAATAGTAACGTCGGCAGCGAGGAAAAAATAAAAAATAAGATGGGCATATTTATATACCAAGAGTTAGGTTAGGTTACACTACAATAGATGACAAAGAACTCTTACTTATATCATTGGATAGCTCTTATCATTCTGACCATTTCTAAACCACTGCATAAGTATCACAAATTAATGATGACACTGTTTTTTGAAGCTGAACTTATTGGTATAATAAAGATATTAGCTGGTCTCAAGGCTGCAAAAGTCTTCCTATATCATCGGCCACCTTTTATCACTCTGAGTATTCTAAACCCCAGATGTAAGAAGTGCAAAGTAATAGTAACATCTGTAGTGATTAAATCAATAAATATATCAATAAGACTGGTAAACATCTCCATATTTACCTACTTTTACACACGTTAAATTTCAATTGTTATTTGAAAGTGTTTTAAAACCTCTATATATAGTAAACTACTTCCTAGTTATTAAAGGGCTACTGGTACTTGAAGTGCCTTCACTGTAATTTGAGTATTCTAACCCACCTGCACAAGTTGTGAGACGCTGGGCTTCTTTCAACACTTTTTTCAGAATAGTCAAAAGGCACAAAGATTTAAGTAGCCTGTGCATGTTTTATTTCTTGTAATTTATGTGACTTTTGTGGCATGCCACTATACTTTCTTTCACCCAATATTGTTTTTAACAAGGTTTGTAGGGCATAAAAAATACCACTGTAGGTGGACCAGCGATCTACAATTTCTTGATAAACACTGTACTTTTCAAGTAAATATACGTAGCCGCTTACCACAATATCCCAATTGCTTCCTCTAGAGCACAAATATAATGATTAGATACTTTACGATCGTTACTCCAATACCCTTTTTATAAGGTACTTTATAAAAGAAATGAAAACAGAAGAAGCAGCGCACACCAGCAGTGAAGACACCAACAATCATTGGGAAGGACTCGTCACCTTAGCCAAAACAACAGGGGAAATTATAGTGGCAACGAGAGAAATTCGCTAGTGACAGCGACGTTAATCTGATATTTCTTATGACAGTCGCATGTAGGATTTGAACCAACTGCTTCAGCCACCGAAACAAAAGAAAACAGAGAAAACTAGACGGGAAATCGCCAGTCTGAGACAATCAACAAGACATCTCCGGATCATCATGATCCCAGAGGAAAATATGAAAAAAGTATCCACAATTTTATCAAAAATGTATCCGTAGAAATACTGAAAAGTATCCAAAAATATCCAAGTATTTTCTTACAAAGTGTTTAATATGGAGGTTAATTCTTGAATATAATAAGTTGCATTATTGGATTTTCTCACACCGTAGCCCTTACAGTACGATTGATAGTCATATTCTTTTCGCTTGGCGCTTCTTGACAGACCGAAGCAGGTGTACAGACACAGTCACACAGAGTCATTTTCCCTCACACTTTTCTTAATCCCATAAAACGGCAACACTGACTGGCTGGGTTTGGAAAAATGGGTGAGCATCTTGCAGCTGACAAACTGCTTGTACTGGTGGGCCTCGGAGTTGGGAATTTGATATGAATGAGGGAGCAAAAGGGCTCATTTAGGCCGTCAACAAATTCAAAAGAAATGTCAGTGACGTTTGACTGAAATACAAAGGAAAAAATTCCGATAAGATGGTGAACTACATAAGTATCCATTTCCATACAAAAATGCACAAAAAGTATCAAATTTTGACCTCGTCATTCAATTTTGCATCGTAAATATGTATGAGTAGCATCGAACTGAAAGTTTATTCCAGTCATTAACTACACGGTTGGCGAAGTTGTTTCTATCCACTCCCAAATAAAATATATTTCCTGGCAGTTTGAGGTCATGATTTCTAGTTCCATATCCGTGTCCACGAGAATCATGGAATACTTACCGATATCATGTTATGCCCTGTCTTCCTAGAGGTTGACACTTTACGGACACAACGACCGGTGGACAGGGGGAACTGAGAGAATCTGCTGCCTTCGTTGTCGTTTTATTAAACTTCAAAACTATTGGTACACTAAATCATACATAATCAAGATATCTCAACTTGCTTATACCCTCGTCCGTGGCGCTAACCCAATCACGCACGCCCACTCCAACCTTGACTTACTTCTTGACTCCCCCTCTTCTCATACTTAGGTAACTGGATTGATGTCATTTCGCTAATTTTCAACAAAAAAATGCAATAAAGGACTCTTTCTCCCTCGACATACACCAATCCGTTCCATTTGCTCTTTTCAAGTATCCGCTACTAAATTTATTAACGTAACTCAATTACTATACCCCATTATAAAACGAGTCACCAATGAAGTCGAATGGTAATCGACTTCATCTCGACTGACCCCCTTTCAACCGTACAAAGGGGGTTGGGGCTGGCAGAAGGATGCTGCACAACGAGATATGGACCAAAAGGTCTCCTGTCGGCATGCTCCGCCCGAAGCCAACGGACGCACGGCCATCTCAAGCCACCCTGGCTCCCTCAACCACTTGGCTCGTAAACCCGTGAGTTTATGTCCTCAACTTACCACCTTCATCGATGCTCCATGACGGTGCCATCTTTTCAGTATCATTCCCTATCACGCAATTGCTTGGGTGGAAAGCGGAGAGAAATGGTTGGAGATGTGTGTGGAGCAGCAGATGATGGTTGGAAGCAATCTCCTCCGAAATGATAGACTGGGTATTTATTGGCCCCTTGGGTACTCGCACAGACCACTTTGGAGACCCCTAGTCTAGCCAGTGCTCAACGAACATGTATCACACGACCTCTGCCAATAGTTCTACTCTATTGGCGTCTAAAACGGATGAATATCTTGAGTTCCGGGTGGCTGGAGACTCTATGGATTTCATCCTGCGATAGAACACCGGTCCTCACCATGGACAGGATCTCCTGTTTGTTTGTTTGTTTTTCACTGTAAATTCTGGCCATTCATTGGCTCATGATATCCAAACACAATGGAAGATGCCTCTTTTTATCTCGATAGCCTGATGATAGCTATGGAAAAGAATATACATGACATGGGAATGTACTTAGCCTACTGGTCACTATGTAAGAGGCTGCTAGATAAAGGTAGACAAGTAGAAGACAAATAGGTAGAGAGGTAAGTGGCGAGAAATTCATTTTTACGAGTTAAATGCTTTGAAAACTATAGCCGCGAAGGAGTTGTAGAGTTGCATAATCTCGCTCACCGTCTAAAGTTTGTAAACACAGTTAGGGTATCGATATTGGCGCTGATGTGACGATATGTAAACACTAAGCCATTCCGCTTCGTGACCAAGATTGCTTCCGTAAGCAGTATTGCTCGAAACATTGTAACAGTCTCTCTGATTGGAGAAAAGGGTGGAGAAAAATTATTAGTACAAGGAAGAAAAGTCACGCCTTTAAGGGGAGGCACTTATTGGATGAAGTAGTGATGTCGGAGCAGAGTTAGCTTGGTGAGTGGATTGGGGATCCCAGGGGGAGTCCTCTGGTGTACTTAAACTAAGTTGTAGAAGTAGTGAAGACTCAAGAAAAAAATTAAACCGTTTTAAATATCCTACGAGCAGCTTATATTCAGTGGAACTTGACTAAGTAGGAGGAACTGAGGCATGGGGCCTACAGATGAGTGACTAACTTACATTAAGACAATGATGAAAAGAAAGTGAAGGGAAGAAAGAATACAAAACAATTTAAAGGGACAGTTAACAGTAATTACGGAGAGAAGGGAACTGAAAGTGACGAGGTCGACACACTAGTTGCAAAAATATGTTAACCGGTAGAGGTGGTTGTGATGAAAACAATGCCTGTAGGATTTACAATTAGGCTCTAACCACGAATAAGAACCACAATCAACATTTGCATATACAGTATGTGATACCTGACTTTAGAAAAGATCATCTCGTTACAGGAGCTTCACACATTAAAAAAAAAGATATCCTGTTGATTTGATAGGATAGGATTTAGTTTCTATCGGAAATAAATTGTTTGAACAACCCCCCTCCCCCTTCTAGCCCCTACCAGTAACGTCTGGGTGCACAGTGGCTTACGAGAGAAACGACGACAAAAATGTTAGAATAAGCTCTAAAAAACAAACACATTCTTCCCCCTACTCTTACCATACCTAACCTACACAGTCTCTCTCTCTGTCAGTCTTTTCACGGAAATGTTTTTTTTTTACTATTATTTGTATGTTTTGCTTCTTGTATTTTGATACGAGTTTTGTGGCTCATCACTGTTCTTTCTCCCATATAACGGTCTTAAATAAGGTTTGTAGGCCACACCCAAACGAATGTACCCGTCTACGTGGACAGGCTGAACTTTGGCAGTAAATAAATTTAGCCACAAACCCTAGCATCCCATTTGCTTTCTCTGGGAAGCACATACAATGATAAAATATTCTTAGGTCGTTAAAACACAAGATAATTTTTAATCTCTACTTATAGTTACTATATTTTTTCTTTCATAATGTGTAGTCGTAATAAGCCATACAATCTACATCTTTAAAGTATTCATAGATATGTTTGCCAGTCTCACAACTACATTTCTTACCTATATCACTGGTTAGCTCTTAACATTCGGAGTCGTTAAAAAAAAAAAAACATGCAAAAGTACAGCAAATTAATAGTAACGTCGGTAGCAAAATTTTAACAAGCTTTCTCCTGGGTGTGGGTCATCACGTGACGTCGAAGAATTGATTTTAATTTGAAAGCTGAGTCGCAAAGGTCACACTGAAAAGGTTTCTCTCCTGTGTGGGTCATCACGTGATATTTGAGCCCACTCGTTCCCTTGAAAGTTACGTCGCAAAGGTCACACTTGAAAGGTTTCTCTTCTGTGTGGGTTATCATATGACGTCGAAGATGTTCCTTCGTTTTGACAGTCGAGTCGCAAAGGTCACACTTGAAAGGCTTCTCTCCTGTATGTGTCATCACGTGATACTTGAGAGCACTCTTTCTCTTGAAAGCTGCGTCGTCGCAAAGGTCACACTGGAAATGTTTCTCTCCTGTGTGGGTCGCCATGTGACGTCGAAGAACTGATTTTAATTTGAAAGCTGAGTTGCAAAGGTCACACTGAAAAGGCCTCTCTCCTGTGTGTGTCATCAAATGATATTTGAGCCCACTCGTTTCCTTGAAAGATGCGTCGCAAAGGTCACAATGGAAAGGTTTCTCTTCTGTATGGGTCATCATGTGACGTCGAATTTCCCCCTTCCTTCTGAAAGTTGCGTCGCAAAGGTCACACTTAAAAGGCTTCTCTCCTGAATGGGTCATCACGTGATACTTGAGAGCACTCTTTCTCTTGAAAGCTGCGTCGTCGCAAAGGTCACACTGGAAAGGTTTCTCTCTTGTGTGGGTCGTCATGTGGTTTTTGAGACTTTCCTTTGCTCTGAAAGCCGAGTCGCAAAATTCACACTTGAAAGGCTTCTCTCCTGTGTGGGTCATCACGTGATATTTGAGACCACTTGTTCCCTTGAAAACTGCGTCGCAAATGTCACACTTGATAGGCTTTTTTCCTGTGTGGGTCATCTCGTGATATCGAAGATTTGACGTTTTTGTAAAAGCTGCGTCGCAAAGGTCACACTGGAAAGGTTTATTGCCTGTATGGGTCATCATGTGGTCTTTGAGCTGCTTCTTACTTCTAAAAACTGCGTTGCAAAACTCACACTTCAGCTTCTCCCCTGTGTGCGTCATCTGGTGACATTTGAGGTTACGTTTCGCAATGAAAGCTGCGTCGCAAAGTTTACATTGGAAAGGCTTCTTTCCTGTGTGGGTCGCCAGGTGATTTTTGAGATTACCTTTATGTTTGAAGGCTGCGTCGCAATGGTCACATTTGAAAGGCTCCTCTCCTGTGTGGGTCCTCATGTGATCTCTAAGAGAACTTTTCCTCGTGAAAACTTTGTCGCATATGTCACATTTGAAGGGTTTCTCTCCTGTGTGGGTCATCATATGGCTTTTGAAGTGGTGCTTTCCTCTAAAAACTGCGCCGCAAAGCTCACACTTGAAAGGCTTCTCTCCTTTGTGGGTCATCTGGTGGTATTCGAGACCTTGTTTCGCAACGAAAGCTGCGTCGCAACGGTCACACTTGAAAGGTTTCTCTCCTGTATGAATAGTCATGTGTCTTTTGAGATTATCTTTATTTTTGAAAGCTGCGTCGCAGTGGTCACACTTGAAAGGAATCTCTGCTGTGTGGGTCTTCATGTGAACTCTAAGGGAATGCTTCCATCTGAAAGCTGCGTCGCAAAGGTCACATTGGAAAGGTTTCTCTCCTGTGTGGGTCATCATGTGGCTCTTGAAATTATACTTTCCTCTGAAAACTGCGCCGCAAAGCTCACACTTGAAAGGCTTCTCCCCTGTGTGGGTCATCTGGTGATATTCGAGACTATGTTTCGCGATGAAAGCTGCGTCGCAAAGGTCACACTTGAAAGGTTTCTCTCCTGTGTGGGTCATCACGTGACGTCCAAGACTTGCCTTTCTCGTGAAAGTTGCGGTGCAAAACTCACACTTGAAAGGTTTATCTCCTCTGTGGGTCATTTTATACCTCTTGAGACGACTCTTGTGGGAGGAATCTGCATCACGTGAGCCACACTCGGATATTTTTTCTCTGGCGTCCATAGTGAATGTATAGAATTTAAGATTGACTCTCCTGGTGAAATCTGGATTGTTAAATCCTGGTCCTGGAAATACAAAATAAAAAGAGTAAACGCCTGTAATCGTTTGTAGACAATAAGAAATTGATTCGTTACTGAATATAATGTTGGATTAACCATAAAAAATTAAGTTTATCGAAATACATATAAACACACCATGAAAAATATATATGTCGCATGACATATTGAGAATCAAATAGAAATATTTTGCTGTCATTTGTCACTACCAACACCTTACCGAATTCTCTCCAACACCCCTAGCAAACAGAGAAACCCAAGTCTGCTGTCCTTTGACATAAGTGTGATCAATCTAGGTTCCAGTTTTGGCAACAATTGGTCCTACAGTGTCGGAGGTGTTTCGTGACAGAAAATTTATGGCAGGCAGACAGATAGACAAGCTAAACTTTTCTATGTCCTATACTACAGGCCTGCTGCATCTACACTGACCCAAGTTTCAATAACAAACCTAACATCAGGGTGTGAAAGAATTCTGGAATTATTTGTTGGTTCGTGTGGGAAGCGTTGGAATGAATTGATGTGCCAGTGGTCACTAGAGGCGACAGTGGTGTAATCGGTTAGCACGCTTGTCCGGACAGTGGGAGGTCCCAGGCGGTGTCCGTTTTTCAGTGACACTCCCATCACACAATTGCTCGGTGGTAGTGTAGGGTGACTTGAGAGCGTGAGTTGGTGATGAAGAAATTGATGGTGCAGCTGGAAGATACGGCATGCCAGGAAGGAAGGAATGTGGGGAGAATTTGTTGTAGCAGCAGATGGTGGTTGGAAGCAATATCTTCCGATATGTTAGGTTATGAATTTATCGACCACTTGAATACTCGCACTAGAGGCCCCGGTTCTGACCAGTTCTCGACGAACGGGTATCACACAACCTCTGCCACTAGTTTCACTCTATTGGCTGCGGACTCCATGGACTTCATCCTGCGACAAAATATCAGAAGGATCTCTTGGCACTTTTTTTTTTTACTTTGTCACTGTAACCACTGACCATTTAATGGCCCATACTATCCGATCGTGATGTCCTGATGATAATATAAATTTCACAGATATTCATTGGATGTCACTCAAGACAACCACTGATGAATTTAAAGAAGTGAACACCTAGACGATATGGCAATGGAGAATTAAATATAAATTTTAATTGTTAGAATACATCAACATAATATGATTTTCTTGGCGGAAATGAATAATAAAAAATAATTGCTAAAAGCTATACTCTATCGGACGAAGCCGCGACGAGAGCTTCGCGACGCCATGTTTATTTTGATAGATGCGGAAGTCCAATAAATCAAAGTATGATGAATTGACCTAACCTAACCTCCTATGAGGTTAAATATCCATCGCCATCGTCAAAATGACTCCGATGGGACAGGACAGACAACACAAACGTGGCGTTTCGGAGCTCTCGACACAGCTCCGTTCGGTAGTGTATTTGCTTTTAGCATTTTTCCGCCGCGAAAAAAATATATTACGTTGATGTAATGTAGTTTACCATATATCGCCTAGGTGTGAATTTCTTTAGTAAAACCAATTAGTGTAGCGTGGAAATGCATACAAGTGGCATGGAAATGTACTCAGCCTACTAGTCGCTAGTTGCCAAAATATCAGGCTCTAACGAAAATATAATTTTACTGGTCTGTATGAGCTTGATGCAATGGACTGGAGGAAAACTGACCTGAGAAAACAAATATATCATATCATCCAAAGTTACATTCCATTTAGGGATATAAATCCTAATATTCGCGAACCACCCAACAAGCTAATTCGTTCTGAAGCACATTTTCAACATTTTTAATGTTAGTTTGATCGAATTGTAAGTTCTGATTCAATCGGAAACCATTTTTGTTATTACTAACCACCACACCCAGCCACTAGCATCCGGGTACGCACTGGGAGATAAGCATTTTGAGTAAGAGAAGTGTGCAAAACCAGTAATTTACGAAAGAAAATACGACAAAATTGTTAGAATAAGCTACAAGCACATTCTTCCCCTATTCTAACCATACCTAACCTAAGCATTCTCTCTTTTACTGACTTTTTTCAGTGACATTTGTATGCTTTGTTTCTTATATTTGATGCGAGTTTTTGCTGAAACTAAACCATGTTTACAATATCGCTCATAATTATGCTCCTTAATATGTGAGTTGTAATTTTATGTTATCTGCTGAGAACCAAACCCAGAAGTTAAAGGTCATTTATTGTAACTCTTTCCCAAAAAAACCCCACAGATAATCATGGAACTTACTGTGTCCATCAAGCAGTCAGATAGCAAGATTACTTTTTTTAATAAAAAAAAAAAAAGTCAAGGATTACTATAAGTCTCAGCTGTGGACCGAGAACATCCTTGATTGTATGTACTACTAGCCTAGTGAGGGGTATCAGCCTCCATGAGTAATACCATCCAAATCTGCATTCACTTTTAACCATTCTAACGTTCCCTTTTTGTCCTTCAGAGGTTTCGCGTAGTATAACAATGTTTGATGTTCAAAACTAGTTTCCACCTTTGTTTTGCTTGTCATAGTTTGGTGTATGTTTCAGGTATGGTCTCAGAACGGTTATGATCTGACCATAATACTAGTCTGGTGAATCAGAGTACCAGGCAACAAGGTAATTGGACCTTTCCCCCAACTCCTTATAGTTTTACTTATACCAGTACTGGTCCCTTGTACTTTGCTTCCGGTGCTATTGATTTAAATGTAAATTGACATCCTGGTGCTCTAACTAATGTCTAATTGTCCACTGTCCTGAGGCACAGTTTCTTTTTAATCAATTAATTTGTAATTGATTAACAGGTGATCCAAGCTGCCATGTAGCATTCACTTTAACTACATGTTGATATTGTTGAGGGCCTGAAACCTTTTATTCCATATTTGATATTTACTTATACCCTGGGATGGATCCCCCTTTATTGCCCTACACTTGCTTTTACAGCAGTAGCAGAATGTGGCATATCACTAATGGTGCTACACTGATCTGGTACTCACTCTTACTGTTTTGGTACCTTTTAATACTATTCTGTTGTTCCTGATGCATAATACAACGTTCCTTTATTATTTTCGTGTTCAAATTTTGGTCTTAATCCTCTGTGTTACAAGCATTTTAGCAGTATTAGCAAATTATGTTAATGTGTAATATGTGTACCGATTGGTATTATCCATGACTGTTTTTTGGTCCCCTTAACCCCCATGTATATAGTCTGTAACAATAGCAGTCTAATTAGGACCACAATGGAAACAAGCTCACATTCTTTTTTGTGTTATCCTCAGCAATTGCAATTTTGGTTTTGAACTGAGTTTTTTTGTTATCTGTATTTGATTTATTGCCAAATAAACTTATTATTATTATTATTGTTATTATTATTATTATTATTATTATTATTATTATTATTATTATTGGTGGTGGTGGACCATCATTATACAAATTATTATCATTATTATTATTATTATCATTATTATTATTATCATTACTATCATTATCATTATTATTATTATTATTATTATTATCATTATTATTATTGGTGGTGGTGGACCAGCATTATACAACTTGTTGATAACAGCTGGACTTTCAAGAAAATAATTTGAACCCCTATCCCCAGCATCCTATTTGCTTACTCTGGGGTCACAAATATAATGCTTGGGTATTCTTTGGTCATTATACCAGGGTAATGTTCGTTCTCCACTTTAATTTTTCCCTGTATAGTCTCTATAATGAGTCATATAATTCCTAGTAATTCTAGGTATCTATTAAAGTGCTTGCCAGTCTCACAGCTGAATTCTGAGTCTTTTGAATCATATATGTACCATAAATAGTTATATCAGTAGCAACTTCTAAAAAAAATTAAGATGAGCGAAAATCATTAAATTTCCCAAGAATCAGGTTAGGCTAGGGTTCACAACTGCAATTCTTACCTATATCAATATCAAGCTCTTAGTATTCTGCTGAGTATTTGAAACCCCATACACAAGTAATGCAAATTAATAGTTACGTTGGCGAAAAATAATTAGACAGGCGTACATCTTGGTATATTTAATATTACAAAGATATTTGCATGTCTCATACCTTCAATTCTTACCTATATCATGAGCTAGATTTTATCATCCTAAGCATTCCATATCCTTTATGTAAATGCCGTTTCAATTAGGCTTATTAGCTTTAGAAAACCATAAAATAACAGTATATAATGTAAACTACTTCCTAGTTCTTGGAAGGGCGTTTTGAATAGCTGGGCTTTTTTCAACGCAGTAATATCTAATTTGATCTCATTACTGACCTACGATATTCTTTCCATAGTATCAAAGACCAAAACAGCTACAAACATAATGGCCTGCAACTTCCAAGCACCAATGCAACCATGTAGGCTGTAGTTGACTGCCGAACGCCTTCAAATTACTTTTTTTTTTATTGCCTATGTAGCCTTTTTGGTTACAATCTTCGTCAACCTTCAGCGTTTCACAATGACCAAGGAATTTCAAATTGTTTTGCAACTGCAAGGTTAATTTCAGAAATTGCTCACCGGGTGTATGCGATGTTCTATTTACTTCCATCTATAACGCGCTTCTGTTTGGTATGATTTAATTTGTTTACATTGTCTATACTCGGTTTTTCGTTCACTTCGTTCATCAGCTTTTTCCAGTTTGTGCAGATTTTCATTTTTATCTTCAATGTTTACTTATTCGAATAGACATTTTCCTGTAGCTTATTCTTCATTATTAATATTTCCTCTCCATTATTTTGTTCTACTTTTCTCTTCTTTCAGTTCTTGGCAGTAAATTAAGAAGTACCTCATTCTACTGTTTTGTTACAGTTTAACATTATTTTGTTGTTCCTTTGCTTAAGGGGACCAGAGACACTCATGAGTAATACCAGTCAGTACACATATGACACATAAACATTGTTATAGTTTTGCTAATATTACTAAAATGTTTGTACAAATAGGAATATTGAGACCAAAAATTTGAGCACCATCACAAAAAGGAACATTGCATTAAGACAATGTGTAGAGTCAAGCACATAATGTATTGTATCTAGGTAAATATTGAAGCAACTGGGTCTGTTTAGACAGTGTGTAGAGTCAAGCATACAATGTATTGTATCTAGGCAAGTAGTGAAGCAACTGGGTCTGTTAAGACAATGTGTAGAGTCAAGCACATAATGTATTGTATCTAGGTAAATATTGAAGCAACTGGGTCTGTTAAGACAATGTGTAGAGTCAAACACAATGTATTGTATCTAGGCAAGTATTGAAGCAACTGGGTCTGTTAAGACAATGTGTAGAGTCAAGCACATAATGTATTGTATCTAGGTAAATATTGAAGCAACTGGGTCTGTTAAGACAATGTGTAGAGTCAAACACAATGTATTGTATCTAGGCAAGTATTGAAGCAACTGGGTCTGTTAACCCATTCAACTCCGATGACAAGATGTCTTGTCATTTGGTCAAATAAAACAAAAAATCATAAAACACCAAAATGTTTGATCAAACACCAGAAAAATATGACGTCAATCCTCGCTTCGCTCGCAGCGAAGCGAGGACTGACGTCATATTTTTCTGGTGTTTGATCAAACATTTTGGTGTTTTATGATTTTTTGTTTTATTTGACCAAATGACAAGACATCTTGTCATCGGAGTTGAATGGGTTAAGACGATGTGTAGAGTCAAACACAATGTATTGTATCTAGGGAAGTATTGAAGCAACTGGGTCTGTTAAGACGATGTGTAGAGTCAAACACACGACATGAAAGTGTCCTAGAGGATAAAGTCCAGAAGCAAGATGAAACCACTGAAACGGAAATCTAGGAAGATATTGCCAGTTTAGTCAGTGAGGAAATTGAGGAACAGGTAAAGTATGCTCAGGACTTGGAGAGAGATAGAACTTTAAGACTGAGCTGTAGTGTGTTGGCTAATGTTCCAGAATCAGGTGCAACTGATGACTGGTTGAAAAAACCCCATGACACAAATTTTTTGGTGAAATAGGTGTTGGTCCAGTAAACTTGGGAGAAAAAATGAAGGCAGTGTGCAAGTTAGGCAAGGAACCCAGCTCTAATGATGTAGCCCCAGCCAACATCAAAGGATCCAGACTGTTGAAAATAGTGCTGGATAGTGAAATTTCAGTAAAACAAATCTTGTGCATAGCTTCCAAATTTGACTCTTCTGCTTCTGATGACTCTGTTATGAAACATTAAAGTGTCCAGAGACCTATGCAAAACTGATAGGGACAAAGGAAAGTACTTGTGAGTGTAAAAAAAAAGGGGGGGGGCATGAATTCAACAGACTCTAAGTGGATTGTTAAAAGTGACAAACGTGTCAAAATCAAGGTGATACCCAGTGACCAAGTTCAGAATTTTTAGGGAACTTTTACATTACTGAAACAGACATTGTTAAAGATTTGGAAGTTTTTGTCTCATTGAACCTTGAACCAGCACAACATATTGCTAGGACAGCAGCAGGAGGTAAGAGGATAGTTGGCCTTCTTAAGAATTTTTTTTCATACATAGACATTGAGAAGTGTAAGACACTAAACTGTTCTTAGTAAGACCACACCTGAAATATGCAGCAAAAAGTTGGTCCCTGGAAGTGGAGAAAGTTCAGAGGCAAATGACAAAATTAGTTCTAGATCTAAACGACCCACGAGGACTGGACTTGGAACATTAGAAAAAAGAAGGCAGAGAGGAGACCTTATTGAAACAAAATCCTGAAAGGGATGGATAAGGTAGACAAAAGTGTCTTCTTTGAGTACAATGAAAATTGAGCAGTGAACACGCACAACGGTTATTGTGATAATAGATATGTCATTAAGGAGATATGAAATACACTTACCATACATGTACTAAAGGAACATTACCATTAGTGATGTAGAAAGTTAAAGTGTACATAATCATGCAAATTGGTAAAATTTATTAGAATATTAACTATCACATCTAAGAAGTGTTAGAGAGATGGGAGTCACATAAGGTAGTCTCTTAATCTCACATTAAATTGAAATAAGTAAGTCACTAGTTAGGTGCCCTCACATGATTACTTGATGGTGTTGTGGAGGTGTATATGACTTCCAAAGCAAGATTTCTCCAACCCTTTTGATAAACAATGCTGATGGTATGAACTTTAAACAAGGTTACCATCCCACTGAGTTAATACTGGTGATATTCCAGGCTGTCTGTAACAATCCTGCCAAGTTGAAACTACACACTTGATCAGCAGGGGATTCATTGAACCCTGTAAAGATAATTATGACACCAAGTATGTCATTACAGAATTCATAATAATTTATCATGAATATTTCACATGTGTTGTAGAATTTATAATAATTTATCATGAATATTTCACATGTGTCATAGAATTTATAGTAATTCATCATGAATATTTCATGTGTGTTGTATGTACAATAATTACGACTTACCTTGACCTTGGGGACACTTGGTGTTTTTCTTTGTCTCTTAATTTCTGGTTGATGAGTAAGGTAGATGGTGAGGGGAAACTCTGTGCACTCTCATAGAGTGTGGTCCCTCATTTGAGAAACACGCATTCGGCGTACTTACAAGTTTACACGATATCATTTGTATAAGTTATGTGATAGAGGCAACTTTTATGAATCTCTCCAAATCAGTCACGAATGCTTCTGACGTTGGCATCATGAGGTGTGAGTGGGTATGCAAGGATGCTTTTGGCTTTGCTTCATGATTATTTTGTAGTTGTACCTGAATGACCCACATATTCTGTGAACAGGCTTAATTGCATTTTTTGTGGTTATCAATGCTCAGGGTGAAAATGAACTATTACAGTTGTAACTTTATATCTTATAATGCATGTATTATGATGCATCATCAAATTATTGAACATCAGCCAGCCTAACACTGCATGAGTATTCAATTTGTATTGAAAAGGTTAAGTGGAATCTATATTGTGATCTTAAAATTGTGGTCTTTTTTCTCAGAGTGCAACATGGATACAAAATTTTTTTTTCTTACTATGTGAGTAGGGCAGCCAGGACAAGAAGAATAAGTATGTAAAGAAAGTGTAGCCAAAATAAATGTCATTGACAACAAGGAGGAGACTGTCATTGGTGTTCTTGCTGATAAAAAGTTTATCTGCCTCCTTTGCACCTGGTGCCAAGTTTGAAAAAAGTATATATATTTTTTTGTTTCTTTGGCAGGAAATTTCTATAAACAACTAGCTATTGTTGGAAAATTCACTTAGTATATATTCAAATTATATTCACAAAAGTGCATGCAGGAAAAAAACCACTCCAGTGTAGCCTATGCATGACAGCCTACTCAAATAAAGTAATCTTAAGAGGCATGTGGAGATTCAAATAAGAGGGATGATTCTCCATTGTGAACACAGGGATACTTTAATCACAAGAGTGACCTCAAATATTGATTCATGATTCTGTAATGCATCATGTTCACATAGGAGTTATCTCAAAAGACACAATAGAAAGTCACTGGTTACTGGAATGCAATTTTCATTGGAAAGACTCCTTTTGATCATCATTGGATAACCCACACAGGAGAGGAGCTTTGCTAGTGTGACTTTTGTGATTCAGCTCTCAAAAGCATGATCTCAAAAATCATGTAATGACCCATATGTGAAAGAAGCCTTTCAAGTGTATCTTTTGTCAATTATGCATGATGACCCACATGGGGGAAACCTTTCCAGTGTGACCTTTGTGATAATCTCCTAAACCATGTGATGACTCATGCAGGAGAAAAGTCTTTCCAAAGTATCTGCTTTCTTAGGAAAGGGTAATCTCAGTCATCAAATAATGACCCACCTGAGAGAGAGAGAGAGAGAGAAGTCTTTCCTATGTGACCTTTGTGATCAAAGCTTTTTAAAGCCATGTTGTAATCCACATTGGACAGATGCCTTTCCAGTGTGACTTATGCAGTTCAGCCTTCTCAAGAAAAGGTGATCTCAAGAACCACATCATGACCCACACAACAGAGAAACCCTTCCATTGTGGCCTTTGTGGTGCAGCTTTTTCGCAAAAGGGCAAATTGAGCAGTCATGTGAGGACCCACACAGGAGAGAAGCCTTTCAAGTGTGATCTTTGCAATGCTGCAGCCTTCTCTCTCGGAAAGGGGCAGTCTTAATCGTCATATGATGATTCACACAGGAGAGAAGCCTTTTGGATGTGATCTTTGTGATGCAGCCTTCTCTAGAAAGGGTGATCTCAAAAAGCATGTTCCGATCCACACTCGAGAAAAGCCTCTCCAGTGTGACCGCTGTGATACAGCTTTTTCAGAAAGGAGCAATCTTAGTCGTCACATGGTAATCCACACAGGGGAGAAGCCTTTCCACTGTGACCTTTGTATCGCTGCCTTCTCAAGAAAGGATGATTATCTTGAACGGCATATGATGACCCACACAGGAGAGATGCCTTTTCATTGTGACTTTTGCAAGGGATCTTTCTCAAACAAGAGCCTTCTTAATCGTCATGTCATGATGATCCACTCAGGGAAAAAGCCTTTCCGGTGTGACCTCTGCAATGCAGCCTTCCCAGGAAAAGGTAATCTCAAAAAGTATGTGATGACCCACACAGGAGAGAAGCCTTTTCAGTGTGACCTTTGCCATACGGCCTTCTCAAGAAGGGGTGATCTCAAGAAGCACGTCATGATCCACACAGGAGAGAAGCCTTTCAGGTGTGACCTTTGTGTTGCAGCTTTCTCGGAAAAGGGCAACCTCCCTCACTCGACACATGATGACCCACACAGGGGAGAAGCCCTTCCAGTGTGACCTTTGTGACGCAGCTTTCTCACGAAAGGGTGGTCTCAAAAAACACGCGATGACCCACACAGGAGAGAAGCCTGTGTAGTGAGAGATTTAAGATGAGTCTTTCTTGGATAAAATTGGCCTCAAAAGGTGATTGAATATCCACATAGGAAAGAAGCCTTTCAAGTTTGACCTACGCCAAGAAGAGCCTTGCCTATGTGACCTGTGTGTTTCATATTTCTCACAAAAGTATGAACTTTAAAGACAAGTGATGATTTAACATAGTATGGAAACCTTTCCAATACTGTTTTCTTATAGGCAGTTGTTCTGAGTAATGATGTGGTGAGCTATGCATGATGAAAAGAAAAAATAACATAAAATGCACTGTCATATTCTCTTGATCATTCCTGTTCTCTATAAGTAGATAGAAAATGTATATTGTAACAAAGAATATATATATATATATATATATATATTATATATATATATACATACATATTATATATATATATGTATATATATATATATATATATATATATATATATATATATATATATATATATATATATATATATATATATTGGCTCCAGTACCCTCTCTATCTACATGTGACCTCTCCTTGAGGTTGGCGGTCCTACAAGTGACCTCCCTTAATTACCACTAGGTGACTTCTACCTATGTTTTTCAGATCAGTTAGAATGTGGATTCTCTCCCTATTATCCACACTTCAACTGAGAATGCAGAAACTTCTGTGAAACGCCTTGCTACTTTATCTATAGTGCTGTTTTTTTCTATTTCTTGTATTTTGTTTGTACTGGTCTGTATTATTGTGCCCTGTATAACCTTCGTGTTTCCTATGAGTCTTGGAAATTTGATTCTCTCTCCCCCAACCAGATATCTACTTTTCAAATGTTTGAGAGCTCACAAAAATGTTAATCACAAACTCTTTTGCTGTTTTTTTAATAGTAAATGTGTATATATATATATATATATATATATATATATATATATATATATATTATATATATATATATATATATAGATATATATATATCATACAATCCATGACCGTCGCGCAGAGGATTCGAACCA
Organism: Oratosquilla oratoria; assembly: GCF_046742065.1. Classification (NCBI taxonomy): domain Eukaryota; kingdom Metazoa; phylum Arthropoda; class Malacostraca; order Stomatopoda; family Squillidae; genus Oratosquilla; species Oratosquilla oratoria. The sequence goes on from NC_134788.1 coordinate 35,472,537, forward strand.
CTGCCTCTAGACCCAAGAGAGTCCACAGCACCCGCCTTTGACCACACGACCACACGACCACAGATCGTCTGTGGTCGTGTGGTCAAAGGCGGGTGCTGTGGACTCTCTTGGGTCTATAGGCAGTGGTTCGAATCCTCTGCGCGACGGTCATGGATTGTATGATTGATGTCGCTGTCCACTAGCGAATTATTCACATATATACATATATATATAATATATATATATATATATATATATATATATATATATATATATATGTATATGAGGCATTGTGTGGTAAAGTATACACAAGTGCCATATTTAAAAAGTGTCAGAAATCACAATTGAAATTATCTCAACTTTGAAGCTTGATACAGTAAAAACTATTAAAGGTAGGACAATGGCGAATACATCATTTGAAAGCTGATCATGTCTACTTTATCCAGCATTTGTGTACACTTTACATTGAGCAGAGAGTCATAAAAGCATGTGGCAAGCATTAAGGGTGTAAACTCACTATTTTCTTACAGATTTTCGACCTTATAGTGGAGGTATTTTTACACATCGCCGATGTTCAAATGAAAATATAAGGTCTGAATGAATGTGGGATAGCACTATCTCAATTTTCAAACTGGTGTCACTTGTGTATACTTTACCATGTGATGCCTCATATATATATATATATATATCACTGAAGAAAACGGCAATATTTACATTAATGATCTTCTTGTGGAGATTTTCTAATCCTCTAACTATAGACTTGGCTTCATTGCTTAAGATAGATATGGCTCGTCCAAAGGACATGAGTCAAAATCAAGAGAAGATTAAATTGAACTTTAGTGGTATGTGACATTTTGTACACTGTACATTTTCAAAAGTATTGAAAAGAGGTCAGGGAACAGGATTTTATGCACAAAAAATGGGGGAATATGTAACAAAAGAACAACAAATAGGAGAAAAAAATAGAGAGAGGTCAGCCATTCAAGAGCATCAGTGTTGTGGATGGTTGAAAACACTATAATCTTAGGACAAGCACAAGACACAAGAAGCTCTTCTAATTCAGGAGAGATCACCCTCTTTGAACTTACAGACACAAGAATTCATGGTCATTCCATCTGGGACAGACTTGGGATTTAAGAGAGGTAGAGAGGAAAAGTTTAAATGTTTTTGAGATGAAATGTCTGAGAACTGTGGTAGGGGTTACTAGGATGGAAAGAGTGAGAAATGAGGAGGTGAGGAGGACAGTGGGAAAGGAAAAAGAGATGACAGATAGAGCTGATGAAATATTATTGGGATGGTTTGGACACATGGAAAAAATGAGTGATGAAAGATTAGTAAAAGAGGTGTGGAAGGGAAAGGGAGTGAATTTGAGGGGATGGCTGGAGTGAAGGAGGTGTTGAGCAAGAGGGGAATGTTTAGGAAGTAAGGGAGAAAGGAGGAGATAGGGATGAGTGAAGAATGTGTATGAATGATACCTTTATGCAAGAAAGGGTGGGAGATAGGTGATGCTTATGTGTGAAAATTTTCACACAAAATGAGAATCAGACAAGAAACAATGGTCTCAAACTGTCCGAAAATAGATTCAATTTGGACGTGGGTAGAAACAACTTTGCCAACCGTGTAGTTAATGAATGGAATAAACTTCCTGCACAGGTAGTGCAATGTAGTTCAGTTCGAAGCTTTAAGAATCATTTAGATAAATACCTAAGTAAGATGCTGTAATGATTATAATTTATGTTATATTATTTGTTTTTGTTTTGTTATCTTTTGTCTGTCTGATTTTCATTTATTATTAGTTATATGTCAATTTATAATTATTTACTATTTACCTGTTTGTTTATTATCTAACTATACCTATCCATCTCTTTATGTATTTTATTTGTTATTAACATTATTATAGTTTTTATTTATTATTATGATTTTTGTATTGCATCCGACCTAGATATGGATCAAAAGGTCTCCTGTCGGTATGTTCCGCCTTTGTAATCCTTTGAATGGTATTTTGATGCTGCCCAAAGGGATTTCTCCTTGTCTTTTCTTTTGCTGCAAGAGGGGATAAAAGTGGGGGTTGTCAATTTAATAAAGTGGCCTTGCTGTGGATGTATTGTGTCTTACTGCATTGTGTTTGACCACCCAGGGCAGTTGGCAGATGCAGGTACGAGACTCATCATCCATGAAAAGCTGAGATGGAAGTAGTGGGAGTGAAATGGGTGGGAATAAGTATGTGCCTCTGATTCAGCTACCCCCCCTTATAAGGGGAAAAAAGCTCCTGGTATATGGATAGGTAAATAGTGGAAGGTTTCTTCATAGATCTGTGAAAAGATCCAAGGATGGGTGCAAGTTACTGTGGGGCTGCATGTTGCGCTCAGTTAAACTTGGATGACAGTTATGAGTATTGGTGCTATGCCAAACTCGGGGCCCTTGTTCTCCTTGCTTTGTTCCTTGAGATCTGCTGGGATGTAAGACTGAGTCATATTAGGACTGATGGTTGTAATGTTTTTTTTTCTTTTTTGTATACCTTATTTGTCAGGTCATTTGCAATATACAACTTTTGTGGACATTCCTTTTTGGAGAATGACTCTAAACATAAGGATACCATAGACAAGATTTATGATCTACCATAGGTTGACACACTTTGATTTTTTTTTTCATGCAGACAATATGCAAAGCTGCCATGTCAGGTGTTAATAATTTGCAGTTTTGAAAATACATGGATGACAACTATGAGGAATATGCCTTGTTTTGAACATACACAGGTTTCTGGGGGAGGGGGGATATACATGTTGTTGAACATCCATGAGTAGTCTACCAAAATTTAAATTATATGTAGCTCCCCACATTGCATTCTATACACCATCCAGCGCACCAGTCCACAATCCCATACCCCACATGTGTTAAGATGGAGAATGTGTTTGCAGTATTATTGCCAGTATTGTTAGTGATGATGCATAGTGTATTATAAAGTGCAGTGCAAGCAAGTATGAAGTGGAGGATGCTGTTCTTATGAAATATTCGTTTGTTGGCATTGGTGATGATCTGAAGGCTGGAGTAGGGAACAGGGACAAGTGGAGAAGCCATCCAGTTTTACACCTCAGTGTACTCTATTATATTTGAAATTAAACTCGTCTGCTGGGACTCGAACCCTCGACTAGGCTGCTTGCTTTTGTAGTGCTTCATGTCTCAATATTGAAGAAGAGGTTTTGTTGTGCACTTGAATAAATATCTTGCTTAAAAGGATGACTCCTTTGTTTGCAGACCTTTATAACTTGCTGGGCAATAGAAAAGGTGAGTTAATGTCCATGTGATACCGTAACACACACACACACACACACACACACACACACACACACACACATATATATATATATATATATGTATATATATATAGTTTTTTTTTCTAGGGCACAGGTTCTCACGGAGACAATTTTGGTTAAAATCAACCGTGCTAATAGATTTAACTATTTTAATTTGTATTATCTTGAGTTTAAGGAAGGAGTTCCTATCAACTTCATTCAATTTATGAACGAAATCATCCATGATGAATGGAAAAGGAAAAGCGCTGGAGAATGCCGATAAATTCTATTATAAGTGTAACAGAGTAAAAAATATATATATATATACATATATGTATATATACATATATATGTATATATATATGTATATATATATATATGTATATATACATATATATGTATATACATATATGTATATATATATATATATATATGTATATATATATATATATATGTATATATATGTATATATATATATGTATATATATATATGTATATATACATATATATGTATATACATATATGTATATATATATATGTATATATATATATATATATATATATATATATATGTATTTATATATATATAATTCAAAACAGGCATGTTCGTTTTTCAACGGCATATTCCCCTCGACATTAGTCAAGATCTAAATTCAGTATGACGACATAATTTATCCAATCATATTCCAGCACTGCCGTCGAGTTGCCAATAGCCCATTTTCACTCAAATTATTCCAATATTTCGCATTATTTCTCCGAAAAGACAGTATGCATAAGCATGACAGTTTTTTGCTATATCAATTAGATAGTAAGCATCGTTTTGGCAAGACAAAAACTAAATGAAGTAATGATTATGCTTTTACACTAATCTAAAAAAAAAAAAAAAAAAAACATGTAACAATGCGCAAGAATACGGCAGCGTAAGGGTAAAAAGTTTATTTTGTTTAATAATTTTATTGATCTATTTATTTACTTGTTTACATATTGCGTTTTATGTGATTTAATTTTTATTCCTTTATTTTTCTTTATTATATTTGTATTTCTATGTTTATTTATATTCTCAAGGGACAAAAACACCTTTACGGTTTTTTTTGGGGAAAATATCGACTGTATTTTTGTCATGCGTGAAGGAAGTCCATGTGAGGAAATTTTGACGGTATATCTGTCGCGTTGAAGGATTTTTTTTTTCGAAAATAGAACAATAGATATACGATTTTACTGCCAAATATGAAGACATCGACATAGAAAACCAAAATCGACGGCACATTTTTGCCTAGTGTGAAGATGGAAATCGAAGTCATTTTTGCCTAGTATGGAGGAAGAAATCGAAGGTATTTTTGCCTAGTGTGAAGATGGAAATCGACGGAAGTTTTGCATAGTGTGAACATATATATCAACGTTATTTTTGACCAGTGTGAAGATGGAAATCGACGTTATTTTTGCCTAATATGAAGGAGGAAATCGATGGCATTTTTGCTTAGTGTGAAGATGGAAATCGACGGCAGTTTTGCCTAGTGTGAACATAGAAATCAACGTTATTTTTGCCTAGTGTGAAGATGGAAATCGACGGTATTTTTGCCTAGTGTGAAGATGACAATCGACGTTATTTTTGCCTAATATGAAGGAGGAAATCGATGGTATTTTGCCTAGTGTGAAGATGGAAATCGACGGCAGTTTTGCCTAGTGTGAAGATGGAAATCGACGGCAGTTTTGCCTACTGTGAACATAGAAATCAACGTTATTTTTGCCTAGTGTGAAGATGGAAATCGACGGTGTTTTTGCTTAGTGTGAAGATGAAAAACGATGTCATTTTTGCCTAATATGAAGGAGGAAATCGACGATATTTTTGCCTAGTGTGAAGATGGAAATCGACGGCAGTTTTGCATAGTGTGTACATGAAAATCAACGGTAATTTTTCTTATTGTGTATATGTAAATCGACGCCATTTTTGCCTAGTATGAAGGATATCGTAGGTATTTTTGTCCAGTGTGAAGATTGAAATCAACGCTATTTTTGCCTAGTGTAGATGAAAATCAACGGTATTTAGCATAGTGTGAAGATGGAAATCGACGGCAGTTTTGCCTAGTGTGAACATGGAAATCAACGTCATTTTTGCCTAGTGTGTAGATTGAAATCGACGATATTTTTGCCTAGTGTGAAGATGGAAATCGACGGTATTTTGCCCAGTGTGAAGATGGAAATCGACGGTATATTTGCCTAGTGTGAAGATGAAAATCGACGGTGTTTTCACCTCGTTTGAAGATGGAAATCGACTATGTTTTTGCCTACTGACGACGTGAAAGGGAAATCAATCATGGTATCATGGAGCGAAATTTTTAGTTCACGTTGCCTTACGTAACACTGAACGAAAATTTCTGAGAAAGCCCTTAAACACATGTTTTAAGAATATAGAAAAGGCGATGAATTTTGACAATTGTGTTCTTCTTAAAACTGAGCGAAACATTCTGAGAAAATCCTTGTATACATGCAGAGAGAAACGTTTTAAAATATAGAAAAGACGATGAATTTTGACAATTGTGTTCATATCAACACTGAACGAAACATGATGAGAATATTCTTAAACACGTGGTGAGAAAAATGTTCTAAAAATATAGAAAATACAATTATTTTGACAAGTGTGTTGCTATTAACACTGAGCGAAACATTCTGAGAAAATCCTTACACACGTGTACAGTATTTCTTTACTATAGAAAAGACGATGATTTTTGAAAATTTTCATATTAACACTGAGCGAAACATTTTGTGAAAACCGAGAGAATTTTTTTTAGAAATATAGAAAAGACGATGAATTTTGAAAAGTGTTCATATTAACATGAACGAAACATTCTGAGAAAACCCTTAAACACGTGGAGAGAACAATGCTTTAAAGATATAAAAACGATGATTTTTGAGAATTGTGTTCATATTAACACTGAGTGAAACATTCTGAGAAACCCTTAAACACTTGTAGAGAAAATATGAAAAATACTCGTATAGAAAATACGATAATTTTTTACAATTATGTTCATTTTAACACTGAGCGAAACATTCTGACAAGTTCATATTATCACTGAACGAAACATTATGAGAAAATCCTTCAACACGTGGAGAGAAAAATGTTTTAAAAATATAAAAAATACGATGAATTTTTACAATTGTGTTGATATTAACACTGAGCGAAACATTCTAAGAAAATCCTTAAACACGCGTAGAGATTTTTTTATATAGAAAAGACGATGAATTTTGATTTTTTATATTAACACTCAGTGAAACATTCTGAGAAAACATCGAGAATTTTTTTTTCAATATAGAAAAGATGAATTTTGAAGTGTTCATATTAACACTGAACGAAACATTCTGAGAAAACCCTTAAACACGTGCAGAGAAAAATGCATTGTAGACATAGAAAAGATGATTTTTGACAATTGTGTTCATATTAACACTGAGCGAAACATTCTGATAAAACCTTAAACACTTGTAGAGAAAAAATGAAAAATACTCGTATAGAAAATACGATCATTTTTGACAATTATGTTCCTTTTAATACTAAACGAAACATTCTGATAATTGTGTTCATATTACCACTGAACGAAACATTCTGAGAAAATCCTTCAACACGTGGAGAGAATTTTTTTTTAAATATAAAAAATAGTCAAATTTGACAAAACATTCTGAGAAAAAAGATATTTTTCTAATATATAGAGAAGATATTTTTTTTTTTAGAAGCTCTGCCATGGGATTCGAACCCTGACCCGTGCGTCCATAATCACGAGGTCTAGACGCTAGCAACCGAGCTACATGTGATGGTTCAAAAGGACTGTACAAGTCCCAGACCACGCTTCACGTAACATCAGAAGATCTAGTCTCATTTTCATCCGATCCCCAATAGAAAATACGATGAATTTTGAAGTGATCATAGTAACACTGAACGAAACATTCTGAGAATTCCCTTAAACACGTGGAGAAAAAAATGCTTTAAAGGTATAGAATTTTTTTGACAATTGTGGTAATATTAACACTGAGCGAAAAATTCTGAGAAAACCCTTAAACACTTGTAGAGAAAATATGAAAAATACTCGTATGGAAAATACGATAACTTTGGACAATTATGTTCATTTTAACACTGAGCGAAACATTCTGACAATTGTGTTCATATTACCACTGAACAAAACATTATGCAAGAACATTTCAAATTGTTTGAACATTCGTGGGACGATGCTCAGGAGTCACAAGATTGCGAGCAACGAAGGTAGCCCCACGGGTAAGGAAAAGGATATTTGTAGGCGTTCGCCAGTCAGCTACAGCTTGCATGGTTAGACTGATGCCTGGAAGTTGCAGGCCATTATTATGTTTGTAGGTAGTAAGGTGTTGGATACTTTGGGAATAATGATGTAGGTCAGTAATGCAAGGGTGTTGAATGAAGCCCAATGTTTCAAAACTTGTGCAGGTGGGTTGGGATACTCAAAATACAATGAAAACATTTCAAGTAACTATAGCCCCTTTAAGAACTAGGAAGTAGCTTACATAATGTGCTGGTGTTTCAGAACACTTTCAAATTACAATTGGAGAGAAATTTAAGTCGAGTGAGTGTAAAATTAGGTACATCCATGTTTGCTAGCCTTTTCTTCTTAATCGCTACCAATGTTATTATTAATTTGCGGTAATTACATCTGGATTATAAAATACTTGGAATGATAAGAAATAAGCAATGGCAGTTAGGAACTTTGCAGCTTTGAGACCGGGTTTTTAGTGTATATATTCGGTTGTTTCTTCAAAAAACCTTTTCTTACGTTGTTATTAATTTGCGATACTTAAGTACAGGTAATGGGTTCGAAATGGTCAGAATAATAAGAGGCCCAATGATATCGTGAAGAATTGCATCCGTGAGATATAACTTAACGTAGCCTAACCTAGCTCATGGTAAATATAAAGATGTCCGTCTGAAATATTTAACAATCGCTGCCGACTTTAATATTTGCTGTAGTTTTGCATGTTTTTCAAATTACTTAGAATAGTAAGAACTAGCCAGTGATGTAGGTAAGAATTGCAGTTTTGAGGCTGGCAAACGTATCTAAGAATACTTAAAATGATGTAGATGGTGACTTATTACGATTACAAGTTATGAAAAAATAATTGAAGGCCAGAAACCTTACATGAATATTATATTCGTTTAATTGGGTTTTCCCAGCGAGCGTGCTTCGGCTCCGCCCATCCGTGACGTCACTAGGACGCGTTCGGACGGAGACGTGGACTAGGGCCATTAGATGTAAGAGAATGAGAAATATTCTCAATCTCCAGTTCGGTATTTTACCAGAGAAATAGTTTAGGGGGAATTGTGATGGCTAGGGATTGACTTGAGAAGGGAAATGAAGTCCCACGTTATAGCACGAAGGGGGAGCCAGGAGATTGACACAGATACGAACGCGTTCGTCAGTCTTATTCTGCGGAAACTGCGCATCTTAGATTAGTGCCACGTCCCAACTATCGCCATTAGAAAGTATGTAAGTGCGTTTTGTAAAAGTTCATGGAAATATATGTGACTATGAGTGAAATATATTTATTTATATTGAAGATATGATAGGTAGGTGTTAGTATTAAGTATTTAATAATTTAGAGGAGTCTCACGCCCCAGCTATTCCCATTATCGGGGAAGAAATGTTATTATTGGAAACATTAGTTCGGGAACTTTCCCTCAAAGTATTAATTTCTTTCGAATCGGGAGCAACTTTAAATAAGATACGATTAAACTCTCCACCCTAAAAGTAATTTTGGTTTAAAAACCGGGAAACTTGGAGAATTTGCTTAAAGTAAAATTTAACCCGTGACCTCGATTTTTTTTTTTTTTAAACACGTCCCGCCGGATATGGCCGCTATCGTCGGCCTGAACAGAACACCCAGAGCTCTGGTACCAGTCGTCTGACCATTCTTGAAACCAGTCGGCAAGGGACCTTTCTTACGTCTTCTCATAAGAAGCCTTCAAGTTCTACATCATTTAAGTTCTCAGACACTCTTGTATTTGATAAACCGTAATTACCATAACGGGTTCAGGGAGTGCAAACAAAAACTGTTGCGTAATGTAGGTGGTCGAAGGAATCGCGTATCAATCGGATGAAGAAGTTGTGAAATTGTTAAGTGAAATTTTGTCCGGAATCGTTCTATAATAAAGACACAGGAAATATGAGGTTAGGTTTGATAGAAAATAGATGAAATAGACAATTAGTGGCCAGAAGGTTGGATCGTAAGAATCACGCCCTTGCCCATGACCGTCTTGGAATGCCATTGGATTGAGCGTTGAACTTCATAACTGCGTCGAAAGCTATCTCGAACATGAGGTTATTAATCCCAAGTCAGCTGAATTACAAACTTGTTGCATATGACCTACATATATTTTTGTTGAGTACGATAATCATTAAATATGATCAATGTATATTTTCTTACTATTTTTATTACAATGTAGTGACTTGAATAAGATCCACACATATCTTTTTTACTGTCATTGTTACAATTTAATGACTGATGAATAGAATCCACATATAGTTGCTTACTATTTTTGCTACGATTTAATAATTACTGGAGAGAAAAATCGGATCTTTTCCAATTTACGACATGCAGTTGATTTCAATTTAACCCATTAAACTCCGATGACAAGATCTCTTGTCATTTGGTCAAATAAAACAAAAAATCATAAAACACCAAAATGTTTGATCAAACACCAGAAATATATGACGTCAGTCCTCGCTTCGCTCGCAGCGAAGCGAGGACTGACGTCATATTTTTCTGGTGTGTGTTTGATCAAACATTTTGGTGTTTTATGATTTTTTGTTTTATTTGACCAAATGACAAGACATCTTGTCATCGGAGTTTAATGGGTTAAGAGAGGCAAGAAATGAATATTAACCTGAAACCTAACCTAACCTGACCTGACCTGACCTGACCTAACCAAAAAATTCTGCATGGAAATGACCCGTAAGCTCGAAAGATTCGTTACCCAACCTCGATACGACTACTATAACATCTTGAACGGCTTCAAAAGAGGAGAATGGAATAAAATATTGTTTAATTAAGAGCAATTTGAATTCCAAATCATATGCATATACATGATCGACTTTGGTGGTGGCAGCGACTCCTACAAAGTAATGGGACCTTTCGCAGTGAGCGATTTGATACCAGACATCGCCAGATTTTGTAATTCTTGCCGGAAAATAAATACTTTTTTGGGCAAGTTTTATAAGCTTACAGAGGTGTATCGTTGTACCTTATTGTGTCTGAAATTTAAGTCAATTAATTTCATGATTGCAAACGGCATATAGCATTGTTTGAGCCTCTATTTATAATTACAGGTGATATTAGTAAAACAGCCTATGATTGTATCAAGCCAAGCAATTTGTCATTTTCTACCGACTTCAAAAACGTATACTGACATATACTTTCATTTGAATGCACCAAGCAATAGGCAAATCCATATAATCTAAAGAAAATATAATTTTGCATCGAAGACTTAATTTTTCCGGTACGATTAACATTTGTCTTTCTCTTTTTCTTGAATCTGACGTGTAGTCTGCCACGGCACACGTAAAATTAGTCATATTTGTTTGAAAATAGCTCCCAGCAGATCGAAGAGGCCATTCTTTACACAAACGTCGCTCACTTCGTACGTCTGCCACCACTGTTATCTTTTATCTCACTGATTATCTTCATATACAGGACGTGACAGTGATATCCATTATTATTCAACACTCAGATAAAATGCACAAACCGTAATCAACATCCTCTTAATTTTTACTGCTCATACTTCAGTAAAAATAATTACCTATTTTTAGTTTTACCTCATAATTAAATTAACAAAGCCTTATCACACACCAGTAAGTAAAAATGATAACATTAAGAGACATTTTTTTTTAAATATACTTATGCAGCAATTTATGTCGTATCTTTTTTTCTTTTTTAAATATCGGTTTCCAAATTAGCTAAGTCACCCCTTTGCCTCGTGAAATCCGAGACAATTGAAAATTCTAGCGCTAATAGGAATCATTAAGCTTAATATCGTATTTCCCAAGTCAACATTAGATCTATTTTTCTCGTAGGAGATGTTCTTGGTTAAATAGTATTCTACAGAGGCGTTATAAACATCTTGCCCTTCCATTCATCAATTGAATAGTATTGCATGTCTTGGGTGCCAATCAACCATACGCCGACGGCACCACAGTAATGATAGAAGTGGAGATTGAACATTAACTTTGGGTAATGACCTAAAAACATTTAAGCATTGCATGTGCCTCCTGGAGAAAGCAAACGGGGACAAAGTGTACAAAAGAGGTCGGAAGACCATGAGCGACCAGATGTACGTGATGTTAGGGACAAATTTCAAGAAATACAGGTGTATGTCAAAAGCGAAAATCTCGATATGATAGGAATAACCGAGACATGGTTAAATGGTACAGAGTTCGAAGCTGAATTTAATATTGCGGGATTTAAACACTTTCATCAGGATAGAAACCACAAGAAAGGTGGGGGTGTTCTATTGTACGTTAAAAACAATGTTCATGCTTGTGTTTTAGAGAAAGTGAAATGGGATGCATATGATAGTTTGTGGGTTGAGTTAACCCAAACAAATGGACAAAAAATGTATGTAGGTGTAATATATAGGCCAAAGACACTATCATTAGCAGACGACAAACTGTTATTTCAAGAACTGTCTAGTTTGTGCAACCGGGATTTATTGATAATGGGGGATTTCAATTTTACTGACATTGATTGGCTGACCCTTGCACATGGCCATATAGGTAGTCGCTTGATTGATTTTCTTGGTGACAATTACTTAATTCAGCATGTGAAAGAGCCCACAAGATATGGAAACTTGCTCGATCTATTGATCACTAGCCGCGAAAGGATGGTAACTGATGTAGAAGTCGGTGAAACTGTTGCAAATAGCGATCACAACTTAGATTCAAACGCCTAACAAATTTTAAAATAGATACTTGTTTATAGGACTACGTCAGGAGCTTCAGCTTACAGATTGGGATACAAAATTAAGCGAAAAAACTGTAGATCAGATGTGGGAAATATTTCAAAGTACGCTTACTAAGATGATGCATACATCCCTTTTAAGGACAGACGTCCCCCAAACCAGGCTCGCCCAAAGTGGTTCAACAAAGAAACTAAAAAAAATATATATATATTTATATATATATATATATATATATATATATATATATATATATATATATATATATATATTATTTGCTGAAAAGAGACAGGCTTATAAGAAATATAAGTGCTCGGTTGCATCTAATGACTATTAAAGTTATGTAACAACACGGATTTAAAAAAGACAATAAAAAGAGAAAGCGACAATACCGAAATGAGTATCGCTGATAAATCCAAATATAATCCCAAAGAATTCCATTGTTACATTAGAGATAAAAAGGTTATTAGGAATCACATTGGTCCACTATTATCTGCTGACGGTCAAGTTGAATATTCAAATGAAGGAATGTGTAATATTTTAAACAATTATTTTAGCTCGGTATTCGTAAACGATGGAGAGATGATAATGGAAGAGAATGCAGTAAGGGGAAGATGGAGAGAATATTTTAGGGAGTTGCTAAATGTGAAGAAGGACAGGGAGGGAAAGATAGCTGCAGTGGGAAATGCTAAGAAAATGAGAGTGATGAGTGAGGAAAATGGAGGAGAAATAAGGAAGGATAAAGTGAAGACAGTTGTTAAGATGATGAAAGCAGGTAAGGCACCTAGTCTGGATGGATGTCCTGAAGAATGTCTAAAAAAAGGAGGTACAGTGATGGTGGACTTGTTGGTGAGGTTATTTAATGTTTGCTGGAGAGAGGGTAGAGTGCCGGAGGACTGGAGGAGTGCCTGTATAGTTCCACTTTACAAGGGAAAGGGAGACAAGTGTGAATGTAGTAGTTTCAGAGGGATTAGCTTGTTAAGTGTAGTTGGGAGGGCTTATGGGAGGATCTTGATTGAGAGGATTAGGAGAGGAACAGAGGGAGTAATTGGTGAGAAACAGTGTGGATTTAGGACGGGTAGAGGTTGTGTAGATCAGATTTTTGTGGTAAGACATATATGTGAGAAAGCTATAGGAAAGGGGAAGGATTTTTTTTTTTTTTTTTTTTTTTTTTTTTAGCTTTTATGGATCTGGAAAAGGCTTATGATAGGATAGACAGAAATGCACTGTGGTAGGTCATGCAGATATACGGGATAGGAGGAAAGCTCGGAGTTGTCAAGAGTTTTTATGAGAGTAGTAGAGCTTGTGTCAGGATTAGAAATGGAGAGAGTGAGTGGTTGGAGGTAAAGGTGGGACTTCGTCAAGGATGCGTTATGTCACCCTGGCTGTTCAACTTATACATGGATGGGGTGGTGCGAGAGGTAAATGCAAGGGTAGTGGGTCAGGGATTGGATATGGTTAAAGAAAATGGAGAAAAGTGGGAGGTGAGCCAGCTGTTTGCGGACGACACTATGCTTGTGGCAGGATCGGAGGAGGGATTGAGGAAGCTGGTGACAGAGTTTGGGAGAGTGTGTGATAGAAGAAAACTGAAGATAAATGTGGGTAAAAGTAAGGTGATGAGATGTACAAGGGGTGAAAGTGGCAGTAGACTGGAAGTGAGCATAAGGAAGAGTGACTGGAGTAAATTGGTAGTTTTAGATACTTGGGTGCAAATGTGGCAGGAAAAGGTGGAGTGAAGGTGGAGGTAGAATGTAGATTGAGAGAAGCGAGTAAATGCCTTGGTGGATTAAAAAGTGTAATGTGGAATAGGCATTTGGGAATGGATGCTAAGAGGAGACTGTATGAAGGAGTGATTGTGCCAACAGCACTGTATGGGGCAGAAACATGGAACATAAGAGAGGAAGAGAGAAGGAGTTTGAATATGTTTGAGATGAGGTGTCTGAGAAGTATGATGGGGGTTAATAGGCTAGATAGAGTGAGGAATGAGGTGGTGAGGAGAAGAACAGGGGTGAAAAGGGAGTTGGGAGATAGGGTTGATGAAAGAGTATTAGGATGGTTTGGACACATGGAAAGAATGAGTGAAGAAAGACTAGTAAAAGAGGTATGGAAGGCAGATGTGGAGGGAGTGAACATGAGGGGATGTCCTAGGATGAGGTGGATGGATAGGGGTGAAGGGGACTTTGGGGAAGAGGGGAATGTCTGTTGAGGAAGGAAGGGAGAGGACAGAAGACAGGGGTGAATGGAGAATGGTTGTATGTGGATGATATTGTGATGCATGAGGTGAAATGGGCGGGGGGGTGGGGGTGAGGTAGTATGTGTGAGCAAAATTTGACGCAGCCCGAAGGTATTTCTCCCCGTCTTCTCCTTTTATTCATGGGGGGAAGGAGAGGGCGGGGTGTCGCCGATTTAATGAAGCAGCCTTGCTGTGGATGTGCTGTGTCTTGCGACACTGCTTCTGACCCAGGGCAGTGGACAGGATGCAGGGATGACCTGTCATCCAGGAGGTGCTAAGATAAGAGGGAAGAAGGAGGGTGGAGGGGTGTGGAGTGTATTCAGGGATGGAATGGATGGGAATGATTTTATGCATTTTCCTTTTTGGCTACCTCCCTTGTAAGGGGGAAAAAGCCTTGGTATATGTATGTATTCGTAAACGAAACACCTCAAAGTGAACTCCAAACTGAAACCTGTGAAAAGTCTAGGGTAAACTTACTACGGTAAATAAAAGAATAAATGAATAGATAAAATAAATAGATAATAATAATAATAATAAAATAAAATAAAATAAAATGAAATGTGTATAGAGAAATTCAGAGTTAATAAAACACCAGGGCCTGACGGTTGGCATCCAAGAATCTTAAAGGAAATAAAAAATGAAATTGTTCCATTAGAAATTATTTTCAAGAAATCCATCATATCCGGAGATGTCCCAAGAGAATGGAAGCTAATTAACGTTACTCCCATATTCAAAAAGGTGACAAAAAGAAACCAAATAACTATAGGCCTATAAGTTTGACTTCAATTGTAGGAAAAATAATGGAAACTATCATCAGAGATGCTATCGAACATCATTTAGAAAGTAACCGTTTGATAAATGATAGCCAGCACGGTTTTAGACGGAAATGTTCTTGCGTGACTAACTCGAATTCTACAACACAGTTATCTCGAATTATGACAAAAGAAACAATATAGATTTGATATATCTAGACTTTGCAAAAGCTTTTGATACCGTCCCACACGAAAGGCTACTTACTAAATTAGCTTCACACGGAATAAATGGTAGCCTATTAAGTTTCACTAGTAATTGGTTGAATGATCGAAAACAGAGAGTTGTTTTAAATGGAAAAAATTCTAGATGGAAAAAATGTTACAAGTGGTGTTCCTCAGGGTTCCGTTCTTGGGCCACTTCTATTCATAGTATATATAAATGATATAGACCATGGGCTAAAATCTACTGTTTTCAAATTTGCTAGATAAGGACCAAAAGGTCTCCTGTCGGCATGCTCCGCCTTTGTAATCCTTCTAGGGTTAGTGGCTAAATTTATTTACTTCCAAAGTTCAGCTTGTCCACCCAGATGGGTGCATTCATTTTGGTGTGTCCAACGAACCTTGTTAAATAATGTTAGATGGGAGAAAGAACAGTGACGTGTCACAAATCTCGTATCAAATACAAGAAACAAAACATACAATTAACACTAAAACAAAACCATTTCTGTGAAAAGACAGAGATGTTGAAGGTTAGTTATGGAACGAGTAGGGGGGAGAATGTGCTTGTTTTTATAGCTTATTCTAATGATATTGTTGTTTTTCCCATTAATCACTAGGTTTCCATGCTTGTATTACTCAAAATGTTTATTTCTCAGATATTAGTGGTAGGGGATGGGGGTTGGATCACGGCTACATGAAATGACCTCTCCCAGTGTGTGTTTTGATGGCGCCATTCTGGAGGTGGTATGTGAGTCTTTTGGAGAGGGTCATAGAAGTCATGCCAAAAACAAGATGAACTCCTTTACCGCCCAACCAACACCCACAAACACCAATATACCAACACTGGACCTGTACTACAAAGGACATATGAACACCGGCTACAAAGAAGACGAAAGAACACTTCGAAATATTATCACACGTAACATTCGACCCAACAACCCAGACACTAAGATACGCCTAATCGTATACTACAAAACCTCCAAAACACACACCCTGGTTATTAAGAACAACAGCCAGCCCCCCAACCCTCCTCTACAAGAAGTCAACGTCGTGTATAATTTTGATTGCCCTGTCGGTGATTGTCAGCACCGCACCTCCTCATACATTGGCATGACTTCTATGACCCTCTCCAAAAGACTCACATACCACCTCCAGAATGGCGCCATCAAAACACACATGACAAAAGAACACAAAACCACCATCACCAGACAAACACTAAACGAAAACACTAAAATAATCTACAAAGCTCACGACCCCCTTCGCCTTAAGATGGCCGAAGCAGTGAACATATACATCGAGAAACCTTCCATTAACATACAACTCATGCCCACAACCACACTCCCAAGCAGTAGACGCACATAACACAAACAATAACACCCCTTTCCACAATCCACAAGGAAGTTGCTACTTCCACGTACGCAGCGCTACGGATCACGGCTACATGAAATGACCTATCCCAGTGTTCGGCCAATGTACGGCCTGTATTTAAACCCCTGTAATCACCAACTATTGTTACTCCCTCCTTCACTCAAGACACCTAGAAAAACTGCACGCCAAACACAAACATCTGATACAACATATTACACCTAGACCACACCGTACAGACTATCTGTCAGCTGCGCCCGTCCCACGTGCGGTGTACACGATAAAACGTGTATAACCGCACCAACAAGTAACACACCCCTTCACCAGCTTGACTGGTGATAACCGCAATAATGTAATAATAATAATGGTAATGGTAATAATAATGATAATAATAATAATAATAATATCGTTACTCAAACCTGACCTGGGGTAAAACAGGAATCCTCATGCCTTACCTGGGGCTAATCAGGAACGCCCTCTAAACGCGGGAAGTGAAATCTACTCACTAACCGTAAATTACACACATACACCTCTCACGAACATAGCCGCATCCCACGCACAAACATATACACTTCCTTTTTCTTCGACTAAAATTCGCTTCCTTTCTCACTTTCTCTTATACTACATCTTCTCATTTCAGTTTACCTCCCACTAAAGATTTTTCCGTTTTTCCCCCTTTCTCTACTACTACGCCTCCTACCATTTTCTAAACTTTCGTTGGTGATCCTAACCCCGCTGGTAACCCCGTTGGTAATCCCAACCTCCTAACCTCCGGCGTCAGGCGCTTCCCTCCAAGCTCCTGGTCAAGTCCTCCTATGCCATGACAACAATCTAGCCCCTAATTGCTCGCGATTCGCCCGGTGGCAATAGCCCTCTTTTATACACTACTATCTTTTCATTTTCTAACAGACGTTCTTCCCCTCCCACAAAACCCGATCCCGCGCAAGCGAGGTGGTCTTTTCTTGAATTCCAGAATTCCAGACTCCCTCCCTGAGGATGACCGAGTAAGGTCGAAATACGTATAGGAGAATTAAAAAAGAGAAAACCGCACCAAATGTCTTTTGGACACCTTCTCAGCTATTTGGAACCATCACAGAAACTTGTTGCACGAGAGAAATTAAAGCTCCAATATAAACTCAACAACGCCATTGTCGCTGTAGATTTCTTAAAATCATGTATATACATATATATATATATATATATATATATATATATATATATATATATATATATATATATATATATAATCAAATACCAATGGAGGAAATGTATGTCACCACTCAGACCATAATTCCTAGATGTCTAGCAGGCTGCTTCAATTGGACAGCTTCTAACAAATAGATTAACTGTTAACAATTCTCTACTGCGTCCTTTATATATACTTCATACGTCCATTTAGCTGTCTTGTCGACCACAAGTGTCTGGTAGCTTTCCCTTCTGGACTCAGCTGACAACCTCGACCGTCAGGAATGAACTGGTCACTTCGACCATTTGGAGAGAACTGAACTGGTCACTGACTCCTACGTACTAACCTCCTCAGTCGTAACAATGGTTCTATTTAAAAATTTCATATTTCCTTTACACATCAAAGAATCCTACATACTTTTATTTATTATTTCTAACAATAGGACACCTAAAGTAACCATAGAAAAATTCCTATGACAATAATGATATAGAAATCTTCACTATTTCCAAGGGGTGCCAAAACAACCTTTACCGCCCGAGAAAGGAAAACTGCACAGGGACGATTATAATACAGTTTAAAATATGCTAAGACCGTAACAATATTTACTACACTATGATTTACAAACGTTTAAAAGCTTACGTATATGTTTTCAGATCCAGGATTTAACAATCTATATTTCATTTGGAGAATTGCTCTTCAATTCTATACATTCACTATGGACGCTGGAGAAAAATCATCCCAGTGTGGCTCATGCGATGCAGATTTCTCCCACAAGAGTCGTCTCAGTAGGCATATAACGAACCACACAGGAGATAAACCTTTCCAGTGTGACCTTTGCGACGCAACTTTCAAGGGAAAGAGTGTTCTCAAAAATCACATGATGACCCATACAGGAGAGAAGCCTTTCCAGTGTGACATTTGCGACGAAGCTTTCAGGACAAAGTCAGATCTTAGATGTCACGTGATGATCCACACAGGAGAGAAGCCTTTCCAGTGTAACCTTTGCGACGCATCTTTCGCAGCAAAGGCAAGTCTTCGACGTCACCTGATGACCCACATAGGAGAGAAGCCTTTCCAGTGTGACATTTGCGACGCAGCTTTCCAAAGAATGTCAAAGCTTCGATGTCATATGATGACCCACACAGGAGAGAAGCCTTTCCTGTGTGACATTTGCGACGCAGCTTTCCGAAGAAAGTCAACTCTTCGATATCACCTGATGACCCACACAGGAGAGTAGCCTTTCCAGTGTGGAATTTGCGACGCAACATACCAAACAAAGTCAAAGCTTCGATGTCACATGATGACCCACACAGGAGAGAAGCCTTTCCAGTGTGACATTTGCAACGCAGCTTTCAAGAGAAAGCAAATTCTCAAAAATCACGTGATGACCCACGCAGGGGAGAAATCTTTCCAGTGTGACCTTTGCGGCGCAATTTTCGCAAGAAAGTCAACTCTTCGATGTCACGTGATGACCCACACAGGAGAGCAACCTCTCTAATGTGACCTTTGCCGCGCAACCTTTATGGGAACAAGTGGTCGCAAATATCACGTGATGGTCCCACATGTTACGGTCTCAACAATAACCTCCAATCCCTAAAATAGAGAATTAATAAGATGTCAAGGAGGACAATACTTATCATTATTAGTGCTGCCTCATCTCTTAAAGGTGGCTGAACAAATTTAATATCATCTACTGAGGTTAGACAAAGATATTCATATAAAAATACATATATTGAACCTTAATTCTAGTATACAATATAAAAAATAATAATTTGTATTAACTCAATGTAACGTCCACATATAAGACATGGAATGACATCATATTACCACTGCAGTCATTCGGTAGATGTATACTCTGATGTTCACATTTCCTATATCTTTGGACTTAAATTGACATAACCTGCAGACATATGATATGGAATAGATATCACTTAATATCAGTCACTGTGTTAGTGTTCACCATTAATGTGACCAAATTGAGATAACCTGCATACGCACGGTATGGAATAGATATCACTGAATATCAATTACATCTTCAATAACACCAGGATAATTATTAATCCTTGATACAATACCTTAATTATATGCTCTGGCACAGCATTTCCCCACCTTTTACTATCAAATATGCCACAACAAGGCACATGTTTTGAATCCCCCATTAGAGTAACACATACATGTTACTAGATCGGCTGTGCCAAGAAGAGAGGACCAAAAGACTCTTTCTAGGCTGTGTCGACAACTAGCAAGTTCCAACAACCGATATGTCGACATGTACGATAACTAATACAAATCATACATTATCTATACATCGCAAGAAAATAAAGCAAATACATCCTTGAGTTTTCATACAGTAATTAGAATATGACATACAACATATACGTAAATATATTCATTTGCGAATAACTTTTTGTTGCGTAGAAATTAGAATATATAGAGAAAGGAAAAACAAAAAGGGGTGACTAACATACGGAGTATGGTAGCACACAGGAGATAAGCTAATGTTACAAATGTGACCTTTGCGATGCAGATTTCAGTGCGAAATGTCACATTTGAGATTACATGTCGACCTACCTACACGAGAGATTTCTTTCAAGTGTGACCATTGTGATATCATGTATATCACAGTAGAGGAGACTATGGAATGTCATCTTTGCGACGCAGTTTGCAGGAGAAAAGATAATCTCAAAAAGCACATGGCGACCCATATAAGATAAAAAAAAAAAAAGAGTCAAGTGACATTTGCGATTCAGGATATTCATAAATGATGAAGATTAACGTCACACGGTTATATGCGGCTCGCCATAGTGCACAGCAACCCACGATTCCTTGCCTCTTGAGTGTCACTATCACCACTTTTGTGTAAACTTAGGTAATGTGTTTCCTCTATTATTGACAATAGTGATTGTGCATAGTATATTATATGTAATTTTTATTAACTATAATTGCATTTATTTTTTATTACATTATAATTTTATTTTTCCATTTATCATATTTTTAGCATCCAACCTAGTTCTATTAATGACAATAGTGATTAAGCATAGTATATGTAATTGTTTATTAACTATAATTGCATTTATTTGTTGTTATTATTTACATTATACTTTATATTTGTTCATTTATCATATTTTTAGCATCCGACCTATAGACCAAAAGGTCTCCTATCGGCATGCTCCGCCTTTGTAATGAAGTTTTGCAGGATAACTTGAATAAAGATTTTGCTGAAATGGATGACTCCTTTATTTGTAGACCTTTACAAGCGGGTGCGCAAACTGGAACTGGCTAGTGATTGAAGAAGATCTGTTTTAATCTCATACTTTCACAATATCACACATAATGCCACGCTGTCCAATTTGCACAACACTCCACATTAACTATACCTACTCTGTCATATACCCCCTCAAGCAGCACTGACTCCTGGGCAACAAGACACGAATACCTCAATAATATCTCTATTTCCTCCTAAATACAGCTTGTAAAGGAGAGAGAGCGAAAAGGGATTTTCATTCAGGAAATAAAAACAAATTAGGTACCCTTAATAAATCATGTGGTTCAAGTTTTCTTTGTTTTGTTGTAAGGAAAATTTTCTTTGGGTAAAGATGCCCTTGTAGTGTTGCACGAACATTTCGAATTGTTTGGAAATGTGTTAGACGCTCAGGAGTCACAAGATTGCGAGCAACGAAGGTAGCCCCACGGGTAAGGAAAATTTTATTTGTTGGCGTTCGCCAGTCAGCTACAGCTTGCATGGTTAGACTGATGCCTGGAAGTTGCAGGCCATTATTATGGTTGTAGGTGTTAAGGTGTTGGATACTTTGGGAATAATGATGTAGGTCAGTAATGCAAGGGCCTTGAAGGAAGCCCAGTGTTTGAAAACTTGTGCAGATGGATTGGGATACTCAAAATACAAAGGAAGCATTTCAAGTAATATTATCCCTTAAAGAAGTAGGAAATGGTTTACGTTATGTGCTGGTGTTTTAGAACACTTTCAAATTACAACTGAAGAGAAATTTAAGTCGTGTAAGTGTAGAATTGGGTACATCCATGTTTGCTAGTTGTTGTTTTTTCTTAATCGCTACCAATGTTATTATTAATTTGCGGTAATTACATCTGGATTATAAAATACTTGGAATGATAAGAAATAAGCAATGACAGATAAGAATTGTGCAGCTTTGAGGCCGGGTTTTTAGTGTATAATGAACCAATATTTTAGGTTGTCTCATTTTTTTCAAAATTAGTTTCCTACGTTGTAATTAATTTGCGATCCTTATACTTGGGATTAGAAATGGTCAGAATAATAAGAGGCCCATTGATATTGTTAAGAATTGCAGCCGGGAGAAGTAACGCAACGTAGCCTAACCTAGCTCATGGTAAATATGAAGATGCCCATCTAAATAAAAAAAAAAAATCGCTGCCGACGTTAATATTAATTTCCTGTAGTTTTTTTTTTTTTATTACTCGGAATGGCAAGAGCTAGCCAGTGATATAGGTAATAAATGCAGTTGTGAGTCTAGCAAACATATGTATGAATACTTATACCTACACGTTTTGAGAGAAAAACTATAATAAATAGAAGTGGAGATTGAAAATGATCCTGGGGTAACGACCTAGGAATATTCAAGCCTCGTATATGTTCACAGAGAAAGAAAATGGGATGCTAGGGATAGCGGCTAAATCTATTTGCTTCTAATGTTCACCCCGTCCACCTAGATGGGTGCATTCGTTTTGGTGTGGCCAACAAACCTTGTTAATGACTGTTAGAGGCGAGAGAGAACAGTGATGAGACACAAAACTCGTATCACATACAATAAACAAAACTTGTAATCAACACTTAATC
Source organism: Oratosquilla oratoria (assembly GCF_046742065.1). Classification (NCBI taxonomy): domain Eukaryota; kingdom Metazoa; phylum Arthropoda; class Malacostraca; order Stomatopoda; family Squillidae; genus Oratosquilla; species Oratosquilla oratoria. Next base: position 35,495,360 of record NC_134788.1, read on the forward strand.
ATTTAAATTTATTTCCGTGAAAAGACAGACAGACCGAGAGAGAGAGAGACTTTGTAGGTTAGGTATGGTACGAAGAATGCGCTTGTATTTACAGCTTTTAATAATACTGTCGTCGTTTCTCTAACAAATCACTGGGATTCCACGCTTGTATTAATAAAAATGTTTATTTCCCAGACGTTAGAATCACAACATCCTATCCGATCAAATCAACAGGAGAAATGTTGTAAAATATGTTTTCAAAACGAATTAGCCTGTTGGGCGACTTCAGAGCCGCTGATTCCTTACACCGAGTTTCCAACATCCGCCAACTCGACCAACACAAACACAGACTTCACAAGAGACACATAGAAAAACTGCACGACCGACACAAACACCTGATACAACACATCACACCTAGACCACACCGTACAGACTGTCTGTCAGCTGCGCCCCTCCCACGTGCGGTGTACACGATAAGTCGTGTATAACCGCGCCTATCAGTAATTTACCCCTTCACCAGTTTTAACTGGTGATAAGAACAACAATGATAATAATGATAATCTAATAATGATAATAATAATAATAATAATAATACCTAGCTAATCCACAACTTATCTAGCTAATCCATAATCCATTTCGTGTGAACAAGACTCTTGTCACCTACCACACCGAGTGAACTGTGGAGACGCACAATCAGGTTATCAGAAATAAACCACAGAACTGCATTTACATATCTTTGCATGCAAGGTTTATATGTACATATATATACATGTACCATCAGATAACAATGGAACATAAACGTACCTCACCACTCAGACCATAATTCCTAGAGGTTTATCAGGCTGCTGCAATTGGACAGCTTCTAACAAATAGATTAAATGTTAACAATTCTCTACTGCGTCATTTATACTTCATACGTCCATCCAGCTGTCTTGCTGACCACAATTGTCTGGTAGCCTTTCGTTCTGGACTCAGCTGACAACCTCGACCATCAGGACAGAACTGAACTGGTCACTGACTCGGTGTCCGGACATAATCCCTCCTGGACACAATCCCCCGGACACAATCCCTCCGGATAATATCCCTCCTGGACAGAATCTCCCCTAGACAATATCCCCCTGGACAGAATCCCTCCCAGAGTATATGTTTATTCATGTATTTTAATATGTTAATGTATCTATATATTAATGTATTTTAATATATATTCTCATATGATATTTGACTGTATATGTGAGCATATGTTTATGTATGTATTTTAATATATATTCTCATATGATATTTGACTGTATATATGAGCATATGTTTATTTATGTATTTTAATATATATAATATTTTCATATATGTTTGTAAGGTGTAGTAGTGATGCAAAAAACTTTTTTATAAATGATTTATTCAAACAAGTATATAAATGTCTGTACTGTATTCATTAGCACCTCTGTAAGATAAAGTAAGATGTTAATTGTTTTGCATGTGATAATATATAATGGGAGAGCTGCTAAACTGAATGTGGGGGATTTTGTCCAGCCCGCTCACTTTTGTGGAGGGATTCTGTCCAGGAGGGATATTGTTCGGGTGGATTGTGTCCGGGAGGGATTATGTCCCGGATCACACTGACTCCTACGTAGTAACCCCCTCAGTCGTAACAATGGTTCTCTTTAATTACACATTTCCTTTGTACATCCAAGAATCCTACATACTTTTATTTATTATTTCTAACAATAGAACACAAACTAACCATAGAAAAATACATAAAACAATAATAATATAGAAATCTTTACTATTTCACGGCGCAGGGGGATTGTAATATAGAGTAAGATATGCTAGCACCGTAACAATATTTACTACATTATGATTTACAAATGTTTACAAACGTTTAAAAGCTTACGTATATGTTTTCAGATCCAGGATCTAACAATCTATATATTATTTGGAGAATTGGTCTTCAATTCTATACATTCGCTATGAACGCTGGAGAACAATCATCCCAGTGTGGCTCATGCGATGCAGGTTTCTCCCACAAGAGTCGTCTCAGTAGGTGTATGACGAACCACACAGGAGATAAACCTTTCCAGTGTGACCTTTGCGATGCAACTTTCAAAATGAAGGCGAAGCTTCGACGTCACATGATGACCCACACAGCAGAAGAGAAACCTTTCAATTGTGACCTATGCGAAGCAGCTTTCACAAAGAAGTCACATCTTCGACGTCACGTGATGACCCACACAGGAGAGAAGCCTTTCCATTGTGACCTTTGCGATGCAGCTTTCGCAAGAAAGTCGACTCTTCAGTGTCACGTGATGACCCACACAGGAGAGAAACCCTTCCATTGTGATCTTTGCGACGCAACTTTCGCAACAAAGGGAAATATTCGACGCCACGTGATGAGCCATACAGAAGGGAAGCCTTTCAAGTGTGATCTTTGCGAAACAGTTTTCAGATCCAAAGCAGATCTTCGACGTCACATGATTATCCATACAGAAGAGAAACCTGTCCAGTGTGACCTTTGCGAGGCAACTTTCAAGGGAAAGAGTGGTCTCAAATATCACATGATGGCCCATACAGGAGAAAACCCTTTTAAATGTGGCCATTGCGACGCAGCTTTCAAGGCAACGAGTGGCCTCAAATATCACATGTTGGCCCATACGGGAGTCAGGCCTTTCCAGTGTGACCTTTGCGACGACGCAGCTTTCAAAACAATGAGTGCTCTCAAATATCACATGATGACCCACACAGGAGAGAAGCCTTTTAAGTGTGTCTTTTGCGACGCAGCTTTCAAGGGAACGAGTGCTCTCAAATATCACGTGTTGGCACATACGGGAGAGAGGCCATTCCAGTGTGACCTTTGCGACGCAGCTTTCAAGAAAGCGAATGATCTCAAATATCACATGATGACCCACACAGGAGAGAAGCCTTTTCAGTGTGACCTTTGCGACTCGGCTTTTAAATCAAAGTCAAATCTTCGGCGTCACATGATAACCCACACAGAAGAGAAACCTTTCCAGTGTGACCTTTGCGACGACGCAACTTTCAAGGGAAAGGATGCTCTCAAAAATCACCTGATGACCCATACAGGAGAGAAGCCTTTTCAGTGTAACCTTTGCGACTCAGTTTTCACGACAAAGTCAACTCTTCGATGTCACGTGATGACCCACACAGACGAGAAACCTTTCCAGTGTGACCTTTGCCTCTCGTCTTTCAGAAGAAAGTCAAATCTTGGACGTCACATGATGACCCACACACAAGAGAAACCTTTCCAATGTGACCTTTGCGACGACGCAGCTTTCAAATTACAATCACACCTTCGACGTCACATGCTGACCCACACAGATGAGAAACCTTTCCAGTGTGACCTTTGTGACGCAGCTTTCAAAAGAAAATCACATGTTCAACGTCACATGATGACCCACAAGGGAGAGCAACCTCTCTAGTGTGACTTTTGCCGCGCTATCTTTAACCCATTAAACTCGGATGACAATATTCTTGTCATTTGGTCAAATAAAACAAAAAATCATAAAAGACCAAAATGTTTGATCAAACACCAGAAAAATATGACAGTCCTCCTCGCTCGCGAGCGAAGCGAGGAGGACTGACGTCATATTTTTCTGGTGGATCAAACATTTTGGTCTTTTATGATTTTTTGTTTTATTTGACCAAATGACAAGAATATTGTCATCCGAGTTTAATGGGTTAAGGGAACAAGTGATCTCAAACATCACGTGATGGTCCCACAGGAAAGAAGCTATACAAATATGGCTTTTATTATGCTTTTCTCATTGCGAAATATCACATTGGAGATAACATATCGACCTACACATGAGAGATTCCTTTCAAGTGTGACCATTGCGACACAGCTGACACAATAGAGTTAAATATTCGATATCATGCTATAACCTACGCAGGAGAGATGCTTTTCAAGTGTGACCATTTTGACACAGTTTCTGGAAGAAAGTGTCATCTCAAAATCCAAATGGCGACCCACGCAATAGAGGAGCCTTTGGAGTGTGACCTTTGCGACGGATTTTGTAGGAGGAGAAAGCATCATCATCTAAAAAACCACATGGCAACCCATACCAGATAAAAGGTCAAGTAACCTATGCGATGTAGGATGGTCACAAACCATTAAAATTGACGTCACACGGTTATATGCGGCTCGCCATATTGCACACTGCTCTTTGAGTTTCGCTATCACCACTTTTGTGTTACCTTAGGTAATGTGTTTGCTCTATTATTGGCAGTATTGTTAGTGATGGTGCATGGTTTATTACATTTCATTTTTATTATTACTATTTACCTGTTTGTTTATTATTAAAGTATACCTATGGACCAAAAGGTTTCCTTTCGGCATGCTCCGCCTTTGCAATCCTTTGTAAGTACGTAGGAAATGGAGGATGGAGTCTTTATGAAATATTTGTTAGCAATTGTGATGATCTGGAGGCTGGAGTAGAGGACTAATGAAATTAAATAATGTTTGTTGCCATCATTGTTTCCACCTTGAATATTGTCATTAGTGTAGTGTATATTATTAAAACGTTCTTGTAGCTCTTTGTTTCAATATTAGACATAAACACATATAGAAATCGTTGGCTTGTCCAGATTAGGAATATGCCGTATGGCTGGCGAATCTCGTTAAAGAAATTGACAGGTTGGGAAAAGTACAACGGTGAGCCGCAAAACTGATTCCAAATATAAAACATAAATCATACGAAAATTGACTAAAACATATAAATTTGCTTTCCTTAAAAAAAAGTAGATTCAGAAATGAAGAAATAATTGTCTCGAACTGTGAGGAAATAGTGGGTAGAAACAACTTCGCCAACCGTGTAGTTAATGAATGGAATTAACTTCCTGCAGAGGCAGTGCAATATATTTCAGATCGAAGCCTTAAGATTCGTTTAGATAAACACCTGAGCAAGATGCTGTAATGCCTGCCATTTATTTTATAGTATTTATTATTTTTTCCTGTTTATTATTTGCTTGATTATCATTTATCATTTATGTAAATTTATTATTAACTATTTACCTGTTTGTTTATTATTTCCCTTTACTATTTATTATCATTGTATTTTTTATTCATTTATTTATTATTATCTTCGAATGATGAAACAAAAGGTCATGCTCCTCCTTTGCGATCCTTGGTAAACAAGTTTTGTATGATGAATAAAGTTCTTGCTTAAATGAGTGACTCCTTTATTTATAGACTTTACAGGTGGGTGGGCAAACTGGAACTGCCTATTGATGGAATAGTGTTGGCCTGATAATCTGATAAACACGAAGGGAAAATGAGTGTGTTGAAGAATATGTGCTTTAATCTCATACTGGGCTTGGAGGGACGCGAGCGAAAGAAAAATTAAACGAACAGAGACGTCAAAGGGAATTGCGGTATATAATTCGTCAGCCATCTCGACTATGAGGTGTACCGTGTTGAGCGATGCTTCTGCGTTGCTGGTCCTGCTCCAAGTGTTGGTGACCTGACCCTAAACCCAGACGGTGGCTCCTACTTGCAATTGGTGTCGCCAGAGGCGTTGAGCACCCCCTCATGTCCAACATGTCCTTGTGATGTTGGATGATTTGCTCCTCCCTTACATGTCTACGGTCTTACACTGCCGGTAAGTGTGTGTCTTTACCTAGTTGTATCTTACGGGAAAGGAAGCTATGCTCGCTCGTGGTGTCCCGTCTCTGTATCTCGCAGTGTCTAAATTGCTCTTAATTTCGTGTATGGTTTTTGCACATACAAGTTTGTTTCATACATCCACCACTCCGTGGGGAAAGCTGTGCTTTTTCAAGACTCTCCTGTAATTGTTTTTTCCTTCTATGTCCCCTTGTATTTGTCTTCTCCCTGAAACTACGACAGAGAACGAAAATCCAGGAAAAAAAGGGTGCAAATTGCGTAGATAGATAGATAGACTATTTGGCAATGAATCAATGTACATTAAGTGCAAACAATGACAAGAACACATAGTTCGGAATAATAAATACAAATTGCCGAGGATAACACAAAAAGCATGTACGCTTATTTCCATTGAGGTCCTCATCAGATTGCTATTCTACACTAAGTCACACGGACAACATACGTTGGGGGTTAACAGACCCAGTTGCTTCAATATTTCCCTAGATACAATACATTGTATGCTTGACTCTACACACTGTCTAAACAGACCCATTTGCTTCAATATTTACCTAGATACAATCTTATGATAATTTAAGTTACAGTATTAGGACATGTTGGGTGTTTCCAAAGTTAGTTTTGAAAAAAATTATATAAAATTCTTTGCCAAGGCCCTCACACGAAGCATGCACCCAATATCCACAAAAGTCACAAAGCAGACCATCACTTTCCCTACTCAAGTTGGTGCACTTTAATTCACAATGACCGCACATCAGTTTGTCTAGAATTGCAAGCCCCTCCACTGGCACTAACTGGAGGTGGTTGGAAGCCATTCGGGTTTCCTTGGCCAGCCCCGACTTTCTGGTTACCTTTATAAATCTTTCTGCTACATTTTGTACATCAAAACTGTTTCCACACCATTATGAACTACTGATTCCTCACCCTAAACCTCCCAAAACATGAAAAGGTAAGCATACAGTGATGAATAGTTGGTGGTTTCAGTCACAGCATACCCTGCACAACACTCAGTGGCACGGTTGGTTGAGTCCCGGACTGTCACCTCAGCGGCCCGGGTTCGAATCCTGCCCAGGGCTGAAATAATTTCAGTATCGCTGCACTTCGAGTTGTTACTCCAACTCTCGTGGGTGGGGAGTTGTGTGTGTGTGTGTGTGTGTGAGGTCACAGCATTACCCATAGATCAGTCATACGAGCTCTCAGCTCTCTTTCAGGAGGGAAATGGCTGTCGATCACGAGTCCAACAAGTGATCCAAAGGTGATCCAAAGGCCACTATGAGATCACCTGATCTGACATATACTGTATTTTTTTCAATGCTTAATTTTCTCACACTTCCTACATATATCGCTTTCCAAACACTAGCAAAGTTTAAAAAGTGACCGTTCTTTAGCTAGATTTTGGTGATTGTAAGCTGTTTCCCTATGATTAAGATATTTCAAGATTTTTGCTACTGAAAGACACATCTGGACTCAACAACATGCACAGCAAGCGTGTTATAAAGAATTAAATCCAAGAATAATAACAGTGGCTTTCAACAGGAACAAATATCAAAATCACTCAAGTTACATTAAAACTTTTACACATCATAAGCCGCTTGGGGTATTGTAGAAATTTACTTAAACTAGGTTAGGTTAGGTTACAATGATTAAGCTCTTTGGTACTTTATTCAAGAATAGGTTATTCCAATTACTGGCTGTCCTAACATCAAGAAACTATAACAAGTAATGTAACCTACATCCTATTATAATTATTTGAAGTGAAACTACTCTTCCAAAACCCTTTCATTTTGCGTTTCAAAACTTAACCAACCACCCACTCCATACATTTATAAATATTATGCTTTTTTCAACACAGCCCTCCATTTGGTCTTGCAATTCACATGTTATATTATCACCGATGTATCCTGCGCCAATTATAAATAGCGACACACAGCTTGCCTGTGGCGAGAAAGACTAATACCAGAATACCCTTTTTATATTTACATCCTGACTGGAGAAAACGTAGTTTACAATTCGCGAAGAAAACAAACAACTTGTAAAGGGGTGACTAATCTTTCTATATCTTGTCATGGCCTTCACCAGTTATTTATTAATTATTGTCAATATGATCTCTATCATTATCATTGTTATTATCACTGTCAATAATTTTCATTATAATTCCCAGATGGCACAACGTTGGTGGGCCGATAACTGTGCATCTATTGGCCCACCGATGATAGTCGTTTGCATGTCCATTGGGCCAACGTCAGCGCAAGATCTAAGAATATAAGGTCTAACCACTTACGACCGAATTTCGAGGGAGTTGGCGCAGCGGCCCCGTGAACGTCACCTGGCTGTTCAAAGTGGGGTTAGCGGGTCCTATAGCTGTCAGTTGAAGCTGGTCCGTCGTTCGAAAATGACGTCGCCTTCGCTCGCACTGCTCCACGCAATTAGTTATATTCTGACAAATATTATATAAAATATATTATATATAAAATATTATAGTTCCTGTCTATATATATGAATATATAATATATATGATATATAATATATATATATATATATATATATATATATATAATATATAAAATATTATAGTTCCTGTCTTCCTTGGCGTTTCACAGTTTTCTTCAGTGTATCACAAAGAGAAAATGGACTCAGCCAAATGACGTCAGAAGCTGCGCAGAAGAATGTAAACGGTCTGACCTGTATATTTAGACCTTGCGTCAGCGCATCAGTGATTTTAACTCCTATCAGCCCAACATCGGGCCACTTGTCTTCCATCAGCCCCTAGCTGGGTCATTTTTCTTTTTATCCACAGCTGGGATACATGTTTTGCAAAGGCGATTACTTGCACTTATTTAGCTTATCAGCCGCATGGTCACCAAGAAATAATATCGTCTCAGCTACAAAGAGCTAGGGAATGAAGTGAACACAACTAAATTATTCAATGTATTGGAGTAGTAATAGACGACAACCTGGCATTCTCAGAACCCTTTGCCGAGAAAATGGATAAGAAAAACAATATGCATACATATACATATACCAAAGGCTTTTCCCCCTTACACGGGGAGTAGCCAAAAAAGAAAAAGGTATAGAAACCACTCCCACCCATTCCATTTCCTATACATTCCACTCCCCTCCACCCTCCTCCCTCCCTCCCTCTCATCTTGGCATCTCCTGGATGACGGGTCATCCCTGCATCCTGTCCACCGCCCTGGGTCAAAAGCAGTGTCGCAAGACTGCACATCCACACCAAGGCCGCTTCATAAATTCGGCGACCCCCCTCTCCGTCCCCTCACGTAGAAAAGGAGAAGACGGGGAGAAATCCCTTCGGGCTGCGTCAATTTATTATCATACATACTTCCTCACCCCCATCCCCCACCCACCCACCCCTCATGCATCACAGCATCATCCATACACAACCCTTCTCCATTCACCTCTATCTTCTGTCCTCTCCCGTCCTTCCTCCACAGACATTCCCCTCTTTTGCAATGCTCGTTTCACCCAATCCATCCATATCATCCTAGGACGCCTCCTCATGTTCACTCCTTCCACCTCTGCCTTCCATACTTCCTTTACCAATCTTTCCTCACTCATTCTCTCCATGTGTCCAAACCATCCCAGTACTCTTTCATCAACCCTATCTCTCAGCTCCCTTTCCACCTCTGTTCTCCTCCTCACCTCCTCATTTCTCACCCTATCTAACCTAGTAACCCCTATCATACTTCTCAGACATTTCATCGCAAACACATTCAAACTCCTTCTCTCTTCCTCTCTAATGTTCCATGTTTCTGCCCCGTACATTGCTATTGGCACAATCACTCCTTCATATAACCTCTAAGCATCCATTCCCAGATGTCTATTTCTCATTACATTTTTTAATCCACCGAGGCATTTACTCGCTTCTCTCAATCTGCATTCTACCTCCACCCCCACTCCTCCATTTCCTGCCACATTCGCACCCAAGTAACCACTTCCTCCAGTCTTTTACCCTACATACTCACTTCCAGCATGCTGTCACTCTCTCCCCTTGTACATCTCATCACCTTACTTTTGCCCACATTTATCTTCAGCTTCCTTCTTTCACACACCTTCTCAAACTCTGTCACTATCTTCCTAAATCCCTCCTCTGATCCTGTTACAAGCGCAGTGTCGTCAGCAAACAACTGTCTCACCTCTCACTTTCCTCCATTTTCTTTAACCATCTCCAACCCCTGACCCACTACCCTTGCATTCACCTCTCGCACCACCCCATCCATGTATAAGTTGAACAGCCAGGGCGACATAACACATCCCTGACGAAGTCCCACCTTTACTTCAAACCATTCACTCTCTCCATTTCATCCTGACACAAGCTCTAATACTCTCGTAAAAACTCTTGGCTGCTCTTAACAGCTTTCCTCCTATCCCAATAATCTGCAGTACCTCCCAGTGCCTTCCTGTCTACCCTGTCATATGCCTTTTCCAGATCCATAAAAGCCCAAAAAAACATCCTTACCTTTTCCTATAGCTTTCTCACATATCTGTCTTACCACAAAGATCTGGTCTACACAACCTCTACCTGTCCTAAACCCATACTGTTCCTCACCAATTACTCCCTCTGTTTCTCTCCTAATCCTCTCAATCAAGACCCTCCCATAAGCCTTCCCAACTACACTCAACAAGCTGATCCCTCTGAAACTACAACACTCACACTTGTCCCCCTTTCCCTTGTAAAGTGGAACTATACAGGCACTCATCCAGTCCTCCGGCACTCTACCCTCTCTTAAACATCAAATAACCTCACCAGCCAGTCCACCATAACTGTACCTCCTTTCTTCAAACATTCTGCATGGCATCCATCCAACCCGGGTGCTTTACCTGCTCTCATCATCTTAACAGCTGCTTTCACTTCATCCTTCCCTATTTCTCCTCCATTTTCCTCACTCATCACTCTCATTTTCTTAGCGCTTCCCACTGCACCTAATTTTCCCTCCCTATCCTCCTTCACATTTAGCAACTTCCTAAAATACTCTGTCTGCCCACCTGCCTCTCACTGCCTTCTCTTCCATTATCATCTCTCCATCTGCACCTTTTACCTTTTCTTCTCTACTTGATTCGCCTCCTCTTCCTCTTTTAATTTCCTTCCAAAACATCTTTTTAGTACTTTCAAAAATGTCTGTCATACTCTTACCCCATCTGCTCTCCTCTTTGCTTCCCTTATCTTATGCTTAACTTCCCTTCTCTTTACTTTGTACCTCTCATACGATTCCCTCGTCCTAATTTGTAGCCAATCTATGAATGCCTGCTTCTTCTCTTCTACACCCTTCTTTGCTTCCTCATCCCATACGACTGTCCCTCCGTTATGCTGTCCCCCAACCCCTTGTTACTGTCCAGTACCATTTGTCTGAATATATATATATATATATATTTTTTTTTTTTTTTTTTTTTTTTTGCCTACCCTGTGGTGGGAGAAGAGAATGCTACCACCAAGTCTTTCCATTTGAGTCGTAAAAGGCGACAAAAACGGGACGGGGGATGGGATTAGGAGTCCTACTACCTGTAGCCCCGAAAGGGGACATTAAAAAAGAAAAAAAAAAAGAAAAAAAGGTAAAGGCATAAGAGGGTCTGGGAGTTTTCCAACCAGTACACTAAGGTTTAGGTTTTGAAAAACAATATGCTGGTTATAATTAGGTGTGGCCTCACCTAAAGTATGCAAATCAGATCTGGTGTCCTCACCTGGTCAAAGATGTGTAGGCAATTGCGGACATTAAGCATCGTGCTACAAGAATGGTACCAGAACTGACGGGATTAAACTACGAGGTAAGACTCAAGAAAGTAGAACTGCCCACACTGGCCCACAGATAAAGAGCCGATCAAATTGAGATGTGCAAGATCATGACCCAGATTGTACAAAAGGAATTTCGATGATAAGGGAAGAAAACATAACAAGAGGAAATTCAAAGAAGATCTACAAGACGGGATCAAGGCAAACAAAAAAGTAATTAAATATTTTTATCAAATAGGATAATTAACAATTGGAACGACTTGCCGGATATGGTGATCAATGTAGAATCCGTGGTTAATTTTGAGTGAAATTTAGATAAAGTATGGGAAGGTCAGTAACAAACATTTGACTACAAGGCACAAATAACCACCACGGCTACCACACGCGTCCAAGGTGTTAATGGCAACCAAGATATTGAGCTGGAGTCATAGGCGTGAGCCTCTTCCAGAACATTATCTGTGAGAAAATGTTTTCCAGTTATCAAGTCCAATTTTCATTATTGCAATAATTTTACAAAGAAAAGAATCAAAATATAAGATAAAGGAGGCGAAAAGGAGGACAGATGTACAATGGGGGAAAAGTATGACAGGATTTTTTTTAAAATAATAATAAAAAAAATTGGAAGGAAATTAAGAGATGAAGGGGAGATGAATCAAATAGAGAAGAAAAAGTAAAAAGTGCAGGTGGAGAGATGATAACGGAAGAGGCGGCAGCAAGGAGAAGATGGGCAGAGTATTTCAGGGAGTTGCTAAATGTGGAGGAGGATAGGGAGGGAAAAGTGGTTGCAGTAGGAAGCAGTTAGAAAATGACAGTGTTGGCTGAGGAAAATGGAGGAATAAGGAAAAATGTGTAAGCACTTATGAAAATGATGAGTGTGTGTAAGGCACCTGGGTTACTTTGGTGTCATGTAGTGTTTGAAGAAGAGAAGTGTAGTGATGGTGCACTGGCTGGTGAGGTTGTTTAATGTTTGTCTAAAGGAGGGTAGAGTGCTGGAGGATTGGGTGCCTTATAGTTTCACTTTACAAGGGAAAAGGGGACAAATGTGATTGCAGTAGTTTCAGAGGAATCAGTTTGTTGAGTGTAGTTGTGAAGGCTTATGGGAGGGTTTTGATTGAGAGGATAAGGAGAGGAACAGAGGCAGTAATTGGTGAGGAACAGTGTGGGTTTAGGAAAAGTTATGGTTGTGTGGATCAGATTTTTGTGGTAAGACAGATATGTGAGAAAGGGTAAGGATTTTTGAAAGGTTTATGGATTTGGAAAAGATTTATGACAGGGTAGACAGGAAGACTCTGGGAAGTTTTGCAGATAGATGGAACCGGAAGAAAACTGTTAAAGGCAGTCAAGATTTTTAACAAGAGTAGTAGAGCCTGTGTTAGAATTAGAAATGAAGAGAGCGAGTGTTTTGAGGTAAAAGTGTGACTGCGCAAGGGATGTGTTACGTCACCATGTCTGTTGAATGTGTACATGGATGGGATGGTGTAAGAAGTAAAGGCAAGGATAATGGGCAGGGGACTAGAGGGGGTTAAAGAAAATATAGAAAAGTAAGAGGTAAGCCAGTTGTTGTTTACTGACAATACTGCACTTGTGGCAGGATCAGAATGGGGATTAAGGGAGTTTGTGGCGGAGCTTGGGGGGGCATGCGATAGGAGAAAATTGAAGGTAATTGTGGGTAAAAGTAATGGGATATGTACAAGGGGAATAGATAGCATTAAGTTGGAAGTACATCTTAAAGGATCAAGAGAAGCTGGAGGAACTGGACAGCTTTAGGTATTTGGGGCCGCCTATGGCAGGAAAGGGAGGAGTGGAGGTGGAGGTAAACTGTAGACTGAGAGAAGCAAGTAAATGCCTTCCTTGGGGGATTGAAAAATGCCATGAGAAATAGGTATTTGGAAGTGGAAGCAAAAAAGAAACTATATCAAGAGATAACAGTGCTGGCAGCACTGTGTGGTGGAAGCAGATACTTGGATACAGGGATGCCCCGTCATTCATGAAGAGCTAAGATGAGAGGGAGAAAAGTGTAATGGATGGGAGTGAAATGGGTTGTAGTGGGTACTTGTCTTTTGACTTGGCTACCTCCCTTGTATGGGGGGAAAAGCCCTTGGTATACAGAGAACTTGGAAAAATCCTGTCTCCCTATTACTTTTTATTACTGGCACAGCTGGTACTGACTTTCTGAAAAAGAATTTTGTATTTGAGAAAAATATACCAGCTCATTACAGAAGTCAACTCAAAATGAACCATCTAATTCCTTGTAATAGTACCACATAGTATTAATTGCATAAGTATAGTGTAGTGATATTGTAATATGACTGATGTGTAATTAGGATGAGCCTATTTGTGTGCATTTCTATGTGTCTTTGGATCATATACACATTTATGCAACTGTGTCAGTGCCACATGGCATGAAGTCATGTCATATATACTTATATATGTTCCATCTGCACCTAGTTCCTCTCTTTTTCCTGTATGCATCATAGCGTGTAGATGCTCTATATATGTACTCATATCAATAACACACCTTTATACTGTATAGGTATACTATCCTATGACATCAGTTTAGATCAGGCAACCCTGTATGCCTGGGAGGCCCAATACAAGCATCCTACACTTAGAGGCTCAGTAGAACGCCAATACCCAAAGCTGTTGGATGTATTGCCATTGTGTTGTCTTGTGATGAGTGCATCTCAAAATCTTATGGTGGCATTCCTACTTAACCTTGTCAGTATAATCAAGTATACTTGACCCAGCTTACAGTGAAGTGATACCGTACTTAAATATATTCCATAAAACCAAGGTCAGAGCATATCATTCAGTTATCCATCAACCCAATAATAGTCAATCCATTAGGAACTTTAGTGGTAAACTTTCCAGACCAAAGTCAGCTAGCATTCTTTAAAGACTGAAAGCCAACTCAGTAATGCAAATAATTTTTAACTTTATTCATCTCATTGACCACCTTTATGTCTCCTCTTCATCAAAATACTGTCCTTAAGAATAGAACTGGTTACTGACAGTGAAATACAATGCACTTCGTGGCGTCACATAACGATTGGTCTTTTACAATTATACATGCAACTGTTAACTCTAATTTTACACTGTAAACCTCAAAAATTTAATGTAACCATTGCACAATTCAATACTATTGTTAAATGCATTCCTGTCATTGTCCAGGTTAGTTGAATTTAAGTATGACATTTCCTCATGCTAATATAAATTTCTATTTATAATAACTGCTGAGAAAATATTAATGTATTCTACCAAAGGTGAAAACACTTCTCCCCACTTAGCATAACATCGGAGAAAGATATGTCCTGGTCTCTAAAACAAGATTTCTCAATAACAAAGTAACATTTTTAATCTATGGATGAATAACTGAAATGCTGTTTTCAAATGTCATTTTATTGTGCATATAATAAACACCAGAGACAGAAGCTTTACATATCGTTTGCACAAATTAAATTTGTGCATGGCAAAGTGTCAACCTATGGTATTCTGGTGTCTCAATTTCCCCCAACAAGGACTATCCACGAGAGATTTATACTGTAAGTGACATGGCACATGAGGCATGAAAATAAATAAATAAAATAAAATTCCGCAAGATACCATGGAACAGAGCAAGGAGACTGAAGAGCACCACACCAACACTTATAAAGGACTTCTTTATAGATACTCCAGACCCCACTGTCATGCATGACAATATTATTATTCAAGCAGAACTAAATGTGGCAGCAAATAGCATGTGGGTTCTACACACTATTTGCAAATTAAGGTGCAAGGATTACCAGGTACAGAATTGCATTAATGATGAATAAGAGCATGTGGCAAACAACACAATTTGCTCACTAAAGTACATGGACATAGTTTTAATATCATGCTGTCAATGACTTCATGTCTAAAATGGTAATGATCTACAGTACATAAATTATGTAACTTCTAATACAGATATCTGTTTACTTGATTACCATACACCTTTTCCTATCTACAGAAAACAGTACTGAAGATAATATGAGTGTATCATTTCAAAGTATATTCAATGCAGAGGTCACTGCATCACTACAACAATTTTCTGTGAAAAACCAGCATAGGAAGGGAAGCTCTCCTGTGTGGGCCCTCGAAGTGTAGCTTGACTTTGCTCTTTTCTAAGAAAGCTGTGTTGAAATGGCCAGAACATGAAGGCTTCGCTTCTGTGTGACTCTTTACATGCCCTTTGTGACTAATTTTATCTGAGAATGCTGCATCTCAAATGTCACTCCTGTGGTGTGGGTCATCACGTGTTTATTGAGACCACAATTTTATGAGAAAACTGTTTTATAAATGTCACACTGGTAAGGTTTCTCTTCTATGGGTCATCACATGTCTTTTGAGACCACCCTTTCGTGAGAAAGCTGCACCACAAAGGTCACACTGAAAAGGCTTCTCTCCTGTGTGGGTCATCATGTGACGATCAAGATTGCCCTTTTCTGAGAAGGCTGCAACACAAAGAGCACACTTGAAAGGCTTCTCGCCCGTGTGGGTCATGACATGCTTTTTGAGATCACTCTTTCTTGTAAAGGCTGCATTGCAAAGGTCACATTGAAAAGGCTTCTCTCCTGTGTGTGCCATAACGTGTTTTTTAAGATCACTTTTTCCTGTGAAGGCTGCATTACAAAGGTCACACTGGAAAGGTTTGTCCCCTGTGTGAGTCATCACATGATGACTGAGCAAACCTTTTTGTGAGAAAGATGCCTCACAAAAGTCACAATGAAAAGGCTTCTCTCCTGTATGGGTCATCACGTGCTTTTCAAGGTGACCCTTTCTTGAGAAGGCTGCAATGCAAAGGTCACACTGGAAAGGCTTCTCCCCTGTGTGGATTATCATGTGACGGTTGAGGTTGCTCTTTTCTGAAAAAGCTGCATCACAAAGGTCACACTGGAATGGCTTCTCTCCAGTGTGGGTCAGAACATGTTTGTTAAGATTTCCTTTTCTTGAGAAGGCTGCAGTGCAAAGGTCACACTGGAAAGGCTTCTCTCCTGTGTGTGTCATCACATGACGATTAAGAGTGACCTTTTCTGAGAAAGTCGCATCACAAAGGCCACATTTGAAAGGCTTCTCTCCTGTGTGGACCCTCACATGACTGCTGAATTTGCTCTTTTTTGAGAAAGTTGAATTGCAAAGGCCACACTGGAAACGTTTCTCTCCTGTGTGGGTCACGACATGCTTCTCGAGATCACCCTTTCTTGAGAAGGCTGCATCGCAAAGATCACACTGGAAAGGCTTCTCCCCTGAGTGGATCACCAAATGATTTTGGAGATTATCCTTTTCTATGAAGGCCAAATCACAAAGGTCACACTGGAAAGGCTTTTCCCCTGTGTGGGTCATCTTGCACAATTGAGACAGCCTTTTTCTAGGATGGCTGAATGAGAAAAGACACACTTTAATGGCCTTTTTCATCTGTGGGTCATTACATAGCTTTTGAGATCAGACTTTTCTGAGAAAGCTGCATTACAATGGACAAGTTCCTCTCCTATGTGGGTTATCTAGTGACAATCAAAACGAGTCTTTCAAAGAAAAGCTGCATTACAGAGACCACAGTAAGTCCTCCATCATATGGTGATATGATATTTGAATTTACTCTTGTGAGAAAACACCATTCCAGTGTTCACGGTGGAAGGTCATTCTTCCTGTGTGAATCATCACATGCCTCCTAAGATTACTTTTTTGTGAACAAGCTGGGCTGCATGGGCTACAATGGAATGTTTCTTCTGTATGCATTTTGTGAATATATGATCTTCCAATAAGATCTAGATGGTAATCTTCATGTCCTGCCAAAGAAACGAAAAATTATAAATGTACATTTATATATATTATACACACACATACATTATATATGTGTGTGTGTGTCTGTGTGATTCAGCAGTCTTGGATCCAGGGTTGGACGTCACAGGTATTACCCTCCCAGATAAGAGCTTTCAGCTCACATATGGCCTGACCTATGAGTAATGCTTTGACCTCATACACACACACACACAACTCCTTATGCATCAGAGTTGGAGTACCAGCTTGCAGTGCAGCAGTGCTGAAACTTTCAGCCATTGGTGAAGCTCACATTAGAATCACTGAATTAGCAATTGAGAGCAGTGCCACTACACGAACAAGCTGGTTAATGATAATAATTGTAATAATAATAATTGGTTCATCAATTTAAGAGTGAAACAAAGATACACTGACAATATACAACTTATTTAAATCTTAGAACTTGTCAAATTTAAGTACATAATGTGCAAGATGATGGTATCTGCAGAGTCATGTGTGTGTACCTTAATTCATGACATTGGAATTTACTACCCAGTATATTTGCATTTTGTGTAAAGAATTTACTTAGTTTGCAAAGGAGCCCAGTAAACTTTCTTACAATTAATGAGACCACTGATGACAGTCTCCTCTTTGGAGTCTATGATATTTAATGTCTGCCAAATTTTCATTATACAATGATTTGACTTGTCCTGGCTGCCCTATTCACAGAGGAAGCAAAAAGGATTTAGAGTAACCTTATTGTACTCTAATTACAAGATCATTAACTTTCAGGTGATGAAATACATTCCACTTAAAAGGCCCCACATTTAATTTCTTCCAAAGGAAGCTTTCAGTTATTAAACAATTCCTTTAAGTTACATGCATAAACAAGAGGAAATTGAAGCTTATCTTCATTGTGAAACAGAAAAATAAAATAATGGGACAAATGTAATTGAAAAAATAACATCAGCTAAATAAGGATATCAAAAAAAGGAAACAACAAAATTGAGGTACTCACACTAGCTCCATAAATGAAGAGTAAAAAAATGAGTGAGTAAACTTAAAGATTATTTCTCCGTGTACACATGAGGTAATGCCTAGGCTGTGGTGATGTTGTTTGATAGGGGAAAAGTTGCAGCCATTGACTATGGTGCTTGGTTTGCTAATAATGTTGGTGACTGGTGATTACTCTTTGTGGAGAGGAGTTGGTCATTCCTCCATAAGTACCACTGTTGATTCTTTTCAAATTTGGGGATCTCTTCATTTTGGGTCTCAGTGAAGTGTTTCAGGATGAGGTAGGAGAGCAATAGGACTAAATTTTATAAGACTATTGTTCTCTACTTGTTTTGTTATCATTTGAGTGGCCTTGCCGTTGGCTGCTCCCCAACAAGGTATGGGTATGGCAGTCCATATCTGAATCATAATTTCTAGCTTCTTCCCCAATGCTGGGTGGGTGGTTCCCAAGAAAAGCTGTCATACAGGTGCCAGTGGCTACAATATACTACTTATTCATAAAATATAGTACATTTTTCTTTATGTCCTTCACTGCAGATGAACGAAGTTACCATTCCTGCTAAAAAAAAAAAAAAAAATTGCTTTGTGCTAGCTATGATGAATCACTACACCAATACAGTGAAAGGATTTCTTAAGTTTTAACATTTTCACCACTAACCAACAGGTCTGTTGCTGTTTGAATCTCTTTTGTTTCATTTAATTTCTTTATGGCAGCCGAAGGTGACTAGACCTAAAATCCAGGTAATATGATAACAATGGTTTTCAAAAGAAATAGTTTACAAAATCACCAGAATTTCCTCAAAACCTACTGACATAGGCTGCATGCATTGCATGTGGGAGTGCAGACATTTACTGGTAGGTTAGGTTATAATAATTTACATACTTATTCAGATATATGTTATTTCAATTGCCGGTTGTTCCAATAACACATAACTTGACACATAATGTAAAATATGTCCTACTACCTAGAAGGAAACTGATATTCAGAAACGGGGCATTCAGTTTCCACCTCGACCCCAACCACCCACTCACATATCTAGGAATATTAGACCTCTCTCAACACGTCAGTCCTCAATTTGATCTCAATGATGACCAACAACATATTCACCAGTGTATCCTTCACCAATTACAAATTGTGACAAACATATCGACTTGCCTGTGACGAGAAATAATTAAGGCACAATCCAATTGGCGATTGTTTACTAAAGGTTCCTGTATTTCACCTGTAAGATTTTCCTTCGTTGTGAACCTACAGATGTTCCAAGAATTTAAAATATCCCTGCAATTCTAAACAAATTATTCCCATTAAGAACTCACTTCACATATTTTCCCTCTAGATGGAGAAAATGAGATTTAAACTTGGCTAAAAAAAAAAAAGTTTTACAAATGGGGGGGGCTAATATTTCTATATCTGCTAGACAAGTATTATTATAACGGCATTATGTTGATTTTCTTTATTGTGGTCAATACCTTTCATATAAATAAAATTTGTGTGAAATTGAAGCGCTTACAAATAAAGTACGTCCTTTACACAGCCAGTTAGATGTAGGGAGCCATAACTATGTAAGTGGCTGGTTGTATGTACCAAAGGATACAATCAGAGCCCTCACATGTTGTGTGTGTTGGGGGGGGGGGGGCAATTGCCCTGGGGCGGCAATTCTAGTCTGGATACGCCGTCCACAAGGCTGAAAAGAAAATTATAATAGAAAAGGTCAAAGGATCCCTGAATGTTTTACCGTATATACGAATTTTACGTTATTAGCAAGAGAATATGATTTTTTGTTCCTTTCTGCAATAGGGACATTAAATAATGATAGAAAACAATAAAATGTTCATTTCGCCAATAATAGGCAGTAAGTGATGGTGGACGTGGAAAGTGGTGATGGAGGGGGAGGGGGCGTCACTGAAAATTTTGCCCCAGGGAAAGCTAGACGTCAGGGGAATCTGTTATCGCCGATTTCTTTTCAGTTCGATTGAAATGGTGCTAAATGGAAGCTGTAGGACTTGATTATCCTCATCTCATTTTCGTGCATATCCTAGCTGGCTCTGCAAAGGATTCACTCAATTCTATTCGATTATGCGCATTACTTTTACGGAATCTATTATAGGAAAGATGCTGACATCAGTATTCCATCAATAATACTTCGTGCGACTAAGAAATGTATATATGCTTAAAATTTCTGACAGGTTGATGTAGTATATGTGTGTGCGTGTGTGCCAGGATGGGAGTATGGGAAATCAATTCTAAAACGGGCTCGTTTGTTTAAACAACATGAAGATAAAATAAGAGGACCTAATACACTTCCTGCTTCACTGACAATGATGAATTGTCAGCAGGAAAATTCTTATTCGGGGAAGCAAAGCAGTAATTAGAAACTACAAACTATGGAAAACGAGAAAAGAAGATAATGGAAGCGGTCGCACTATAAACGAAGAAGATCAAACAAAAACGAAGCGCCTCATAGGCAATTAGGGTAAGAAGAAGGTACAAATAGAGGTGTACCAATTTGAAGGCGAAATACCGCTTGGAACCTGAACCTGAAACTGTAAGCATACTTAAACTTCGCGGCGGGACATTTATGAAACCAGGATCACGAAAATTGTAAGCGTAGTAATGAACATAAATATTTATAATAAGCACTTGCCAAGTGTGTATACGGTATATTCATTGTTTCTCTTCACAATCGAGCTGTGTGTATGTGGGTAAGGGAAAATGCAGGATACGTTGATGATACTGGTGTAGTTTAATAACGAGGCAACTTTAAGGAGTGACATTGAAGCAGGCCCAGTATTCAACTTGTGGGGGTGTAGATGTATAAGATTAGACACGCACGCAAATTGTAAGCTCAGTTTTGGAAAGCAGTTCCCGTCATTACCTATTCAAGCAATAGTGGGGCACTAAATCGTCTGCTTGCCATGATCCCTACCTTTAGGAATGCCAGTGTTCAATGACTCAATGGTAAACCAATTTCTGTTCTCCAGTGATCCGGTTTTGTCAGTTATTATAAGTAATGTTTTCTAAGGTTGTTGTCATTTCTATTAGAAATCTTGTGTAGGGGACATCTTCAAAACCATGGAGCATATTATGTTTCAGTCATGCCCTTCCTTACTCTGCAGGAAAGTCTGGCTTAATTGTCAACATTGCTTTGTAAGGCAATCAAATGTCCCAGCTCCAGTGCAAGTTTTGTTGTCTGTCCACCTTTGAACCTTTTCCAGGGGTGGAGTGGCCAGTGAAGGGAAGGGAGGTGCCATATCTTGATCTCTCGAGTGCGCTAAAATAATTTTCTCATAAAAAAGCTGAGTTGACAATTTACCATGGCAGCAACCTTAATGGTGAATCTGGTATTACAATTATCATGCAGAATTTAAGATAAAGGGGGAGGTAGACTGAAAAGAATGACCAAAAATATAGTAAAAGTTTGTCATCTGCAATGTGTGGAGACAAATTGAATGTTGGCCACTATTATCCCCGTCTTTCTCCTGTGTCATTTTTGGTTGCAATGTCCCACCATTACCCTTTGAACAATTAGTGATAGATTACATCATATTATGCAAGAGATTCTTGCCAAGAATTCCATCATATTGGAATAGCCAGCTGCCAGGATAGCATTGTAGAATTAAGCAGGATTGATGCTAATTGTTGTAATCTAACCTAACCTATATTCTGGTAAATTTGTACAATACCGTGTGTGTTCAATGTACAGCTTATGATGTCCAATAGATGAAGTTGTAGTTCATTTGGTATTCACTCTTATTGGAAAACTATGTTTCCTGAATTTTAATTCTCCAATAGTATCCCTCACTTACCCTCAAAAAGCAAAAGCAAAAGCATCTCCTTCAGTATTAAAGTCTTAATTATTTTCCCATGTTATGAGTTTGAGATTTATTCCAACTGCTGCTGATTTATTTATTATTGAGGCTTGAAGGGACAAGAGAATAAATATAAATTCTTTTAAGGCTTTTACTATATTTTTGCCCATTATTTTCAGCTCTGCCTTCCCCCTTTGTTATTTTGAATTCCACACAAATGTAATAGAAACAACATTCACCATTAAGTAGATTTCATAAAATTGTATGCTGGCAGCACTTTACATGAAAAAACAATGGAAAGTGCATGACAAAAATAGTGGCATTATTTTAATAGACCTTAGTGGCCATACTCCTTTCTGATAAAACATAAACTAACCTTACTGTAATACAATTGTTCCTTGTATATTCTAAAATTATGTAACCTAACCAAACATAACATAAATATCTCGAAAGAATCTACAGTGGTAGGTGAAGGATTTGGAGAGCAGAAACACTTATTGCTGTGTACATACAGCTTACAAGAGCTACACTTATCCATGTATTTGTGGCTCAATATCTAACAATTGAGGAAACAAAGATATCCCATAAAAAAAAAAAAAAATGCACATAATACCCTCAGAAACCAAATTCTCAGCTAGACATTTCTTGAAACAACAGATTTCACTGGAATAGTTGCCTGAAAATTCTATACATTTACTGGAAAAAATCTGCAGGAGTCAAAATCAGTGTAGCTTACACACACACGTGCATGAATTTGAGCCTAGGTATGTTAGAAAATGAGAGAATTAGAGAGGGGACCCAAATTTTTTTTTTCTTTTTATTGTATACTACAATTAGTTAAAACACATAAATCTTCTCAGTCATGCAAACATCCAAATAAGAGGGATGACTTTCCACCCTGGACATTGCAATTCTGATTTCTCACGAGAATGAGCTCAAATTCGTCACGGCCCATCCATCCAGGAGAAAAAGTACTTACATATAACCTTTGTAATGCATACTCCTCTCACGTAATCTTAAAAGATGTGATGTCCAACATTGAAGAAAAGTAATTTTAGTTTCTAAACTACATTTCTCTGCAGAAAGACTTCTTTTGATCATCAAGGGTTAGATTACACAGGAGAGAAATCTGTCCAGTGTGGCCTTGATGATGCAGTTTTCTCACAAAATCATTATCTCAAAATGCATGTGATGATCCGCACAAGAGAGACCTTTCCAGCGTGGCCTTGATGATGCAGATTTCTCACTAAAAGTATGATCTCAAAACACACGTAATGACCCACACATGAGAGAAGCCTTTCCTGTGTGTATTTTGTGGTACAATTCTTTTTGGAGAAAGACAGTTTTAATCATTACATGATGACCCAGACAGGTGAGAAGCCTTTACAGTGTGACCTTAATGATGCAGCCTTCCAAGGAGAAGCTGATTTCAAAAGACATGTTATGGCCCAAAAAGTTTCCCATTGTGACCTCTGTGATGCAGCCTTCTCAAAAAAGGGTGATCTCGAGAAGCATGTCATGACCCACACAGGAGAGAAACGTTTCGAGTGTGGCCTTTGCAATTCAACTTTCTCCAAAAAGAGCAAATTCAGCAGTCATGTGAGGGTCCACACAGGAGAGAAGCCTTTCAAATGTGGCCTTTGTGATGCGACTTTCTCAGAAAAGGGTAATCTCAATCGTCATGTGATGACCCACACAGGAGAGAAGCCTTTCCAGTGTGACCTTTGCACTGCAGCCTTCTCAAGAAAGGGTGATCTCAAAAAGCACGTGATGACCCATACAGGAGAGAAGCCTTTCCAGTGTGACCTTTGCGAAGCATCTTTCTCAGAAAAGGGCGGTCTCAGTCGTCACTTGATGACCCACACAGGGGAGAAGCCTTTCCAGTGTGGCCTTTGCAATGCAGCCTTCTCACAAAAGAGTGTTCTCAATAGACACGTCATAATGCACACAGGAGAAAAACCTTTCGAGTGTGACCTTTGTGAGGCAGCTTTCTCACGAAAGGGTCTTCTCAGTCGTCATAGGATGATCCATACTGGAGAGGACCCTTTCCAGTGTGAACTTTGCAGTGCAGCCTTCACAGGAAAGAGTGATCTTAAAAGGCACGTCATGACCCACACAGGAGAAAAGCCCTTTAAGTGTGACCTTTGCAATACAGCCTTCTCAAGAAATGGTGATCTCAAAAATCATGTCATGACCCACACAGGAGAGAAGCCATTTCAGTGTAGTCTTTGTGATGCAGCTTTCTCAAGAAAGGGTTATCTTAAGAAGCATGTGACGGACCACACGGGAGAAAAACCTTTCAAGTGTAGCATTTGTGATGCAGTCTTCTCAAGAAAGTGTGATCTCAAGAAACACATGATGAACCACACGGGAGAGAAGCCTTTGAAGTGTAGTCTCTGCTGTGCAGCCTTCTCAAGAAAGGGTGATCTCAAAAAACACATGATGACCCACACAGGAGAGAAGCCTTTCAAGTGTGACCTTTGTGTTGCAGCTTTCTCGGAAAAGGGCAACCTCACTCGACACGTGATGACCCACACAGGGGAGAAGCCCTTCCAGTGTGACCTTTGTGGTGCAGCTTTCTCACGAAAGGGTGGTCTCAAAAATCATGTGATGACCCACACAGGCTAGAAGCCTTTCTAGTGTGACATATGAGATGTAAGTTTCCAAGATAAGATTAATCCTGAAAGAGATAAAAATATCCCTATTGGAGGAAAGCCTTTAAGTTGTGACCATCGCAGTTCAGCTTTCTTAGAAAAGAGGGAATTCAAGCTACACTTAGAACCCACACAGCAGACCTTTTTTGTGTGATGTGCAGTTTGGCTTTCTCACAAGAAACGTTATCTCAAGAGGTATGTAATAATCCAGCATAGTAAAAAACCTATCCTATGCTGCTTTTTCATGGAAGATGGTGCTCAATAAAGGTGTGGTGGCCCATGTATGAAAGGAACCTTGAATATGAAATACAGTCATGATATTTGTATCACCATTGTTCTCTATGTGTAGATAGATGAGCTGTATGGCAACCAAGAAATAAGTTGTACATATTTCTGCATCAAAAGTTACACCATCCATGTGTTGTAGACTATTACTTTTTAAACTCTGAACCATTAATAAAATTATATCAAGCCTACCTAAAAGTACAGTACTTCTTTACTGGGTGGATAGTGGTATTGGCCAAATGATCTTTGCAGCTCTTTAAACTATTACTATTAATTTCAAAATCACACCAGATGATTTCATGTACAGAAAGTATGTAGAATCCACAAGTTTATTGCTCCCACATTCATTTATTCTGAGAGTAATATTTTCAGCCATGGCAATGGGGTCTGGGTATTGAGGAGCTCTGTACAAGTGTAGGGATGGTTCACATCAGTAGCTCTTCATTCTTCTTGCTTTATTCCAAGACATCTAGGTTCTGAGCAAAACTGATTCACAACTGGATTGGTGGTTGTGGGTCATTTGTGGGTGCCACACCTGTTAGGTCACTTGTAATATACAGTTCTTATGGGTGAGCCTTGTTGGAGAAAGACAAGACACAAAGATACCATAGACGAGACCTGTGTCCTACCATAGGTTAACACTGCCATTCACAACTTCTTTCATCCAAACAACACAAACAGATGCCTTTGGTTGTGTTGATAATGTGCATAAACATAAATTTTCGAAAATTGAGATGCAGTCATCTATTCACCCATCTGGTTTTATAGTGCATTTTTGAAAGTAAATGTTTGACTGCAAGGAGGAATGTACATAGTTATAAGCATATATAGGTGACTGCAGTAATATATATAAATGGTGTCGAAGATCCATAGTTTGCTGCTGAGATTCAGCTTGTGGATAGCTTGTCACATGATATATTGCACTCCACCTGTTAAGCCAGCCATGTTATCATGTTTCTTCAGTCTCGCTATAACCCCACTTGCATTAGTGTGGAAATTGTGTCTGCTGTATTTCTTTAAGTACTGTTAGTAATGATGCAGAGTAGTTTTAAGTACAGCAGAAATATGTGATGAGGAGGTGGATGCTGAAGGGATGAGTAGAATGAGGGCTCCATCTTTACACTTTAGTGTACTGCATTGTATTGTACATTATTCAAGTTCTTTTTATGTTTCAGTATTATATAAGGTGTTGATAAACATGTACATAGGGTTATCCTTTACTGTACATTATTCAAGTTCATTTTCTTTTTCAGTATTAGATAAGGTGTTCATAAACATGTACATAGGGTTATTCTTTACTTAAGTAAATGGGGTCAAGGATGGTGTTATGAGGGCAGCAAAATATATATATTTTCAACATATGTGTGTTTATTTCTTAACCCCTGTGTATGTTAAGGAACAACTGTATACAGTTGATCAATAATGTAGACAAAATTTTAAGAGGACTTGATAACATCAGAACTGAAAATTATTTTCATGGTAAATAATTAGAAGAAAATAATTGCCTTGTCAGGACAAGTGTGTTCTAAAAACATTAATAACTTTATATTGTAATTATAATTGTTGCCTTGAATTTTAATGACTAAGTATCCATACATACATATACCAAGGCTTTTCCCCCATACAAGGGAGGTAGCCAAAAAGAAAAAGGCATAAAATCATTCCCACCCATTCCAATTCCCTGTGATGGGGGAAAAGAACACTGCCACCAAGTATTTCCACTTGGATCGTAAGAGGCGAGAAGAAAGGGGCAAGGATTGGGACTAGGCATCCTTCTCCTTGTAGCCCCACAGGGGACATTCCTAAAAGAAAAAGTAAAGACTAAGTATGCAACCCCACATAAACTGGCAACATTTCTTGGACCCTTCCACAAATCTCTCTAGGAATAAACTTTGGACCTTTGTATTGTATTTGTGTGGAATTATTTCCATACACCATCATGTGAAATTAGGCAAGGAAGAGTCACTGGCTGTCGGCTCTTCATGAGTGGAAAAGTTTAATCGTTTTAAATATACATATTTTTGGGGCCCAGTTCAGTGGCAGAGTGTCTGCTCTTCCTGATGGAGCCAAAAGGGTTGATGGGTTTTGAAACTGGGTAGCGCAAGTCCATTTTTCATGAGTACTATAAGCAGGCATTGATCCCTTCAACTATATTGTAAGAAAATGTAACTCACCCCTAATATATAATAAAACAGATTATCATCAAAATGATAGTTCTAACTAAATGACCAAAAGACCGGACTTTACACAAACTGCACTAGAACACGCCAGGCCCAAAGCCACAAGCCCAAAACACCTTGGGTTTATTACAATACCATCCATCGATGTTGGACATGGTCTATACAATTACTGGATTAAAAACAGAGACAAGAAACAGGGAGGAGGAATCATGGTTTTAGCCAAGAAAAACTTGAATGTGAAAAAAATTGCAGATGCCAAAGGTAATGTAGAGCTGATCATGATAAAAGCCGAAGACAAGAACATGAAAATGAGAAAGTTTGTGGTGACCTATGTGCCCCCAAAAATGAATGCTTGGAAAGAGAACGAGCATACGAAAATGCTAGATAGTACAAACTTAATATGTTTCTATTCAAGATTAATAGACAGTGCAAGAAAGGAATGGATGGGCTGATTGTGCCTTCCTGGACTTACAAAAAGCTTTTGACAAAATACAAAAAAAAAAAAAAAAAAAAAAAAACTGGAACATATAGGAGGAATACAAAGGGAACCTACTAAAATGGATGGAGGACTTCCTAATTGGTAGTAAGATGAGAGCAGTGCCCAGAGAAAAATATTCAGATTGGAAATAAGTGATCAGTGGAGTACTGCAAGGATCTGTATTGGCTCCAATAATGTCTGCTATTTATGTGAATGACATGGATGATGATGTGAAATGTTATATGAGCTTCTTTGCAAACGACGCCAAACTGTTAAGGAAAGTAAAAACTGAAAAGGATTGCGAAACACTGCAGGAAGACCTAAATAAGGTATAGAAATGGGAAATGGACTTCAATATTAAGAAGTGTAGTATAATGGAATTTGGAAAAAACAAAAACAGAATATCAGGACAATATAAAATTGGAACCAAGGAGGTAAAGAAAGAGGGATTCGAAAAAGATTTAGATGTAATTATATCAAACGACTTGTCCTATGACAAACAGATAAACAAAATTGTCGAAGAATCCTACAACTTGCTATGATCAATAAAAATGGCATTTACATATTCACAAGGGGTGAAAGTGGCAGTAGACTGGAAGTGAACATTAAGGGAGAGCGACTGGAGGAAGTGGATAGTTTTAGATACTTGGGTGCAAGTGTAGCAGGAAAAGGTGGAGTGAAGGTGGAGGTAGAACGTAGATTGAGAGAAGCGAGTAAATGCCTTGGTGGTTTAAAGAGTGTAATGAGAAATAGACATTTGGGAATGGATGCGAAGAGGAGACTGTATGAAGGAGTGATTGTGCCAACAGCACTGTATGGGGCAGAAACGTGGAACATAATAGAAGAAGAGAGAAGGAGTTTGAATGTGTTTGAGATGAGGTGTCTGAGAAGTATGGTGGGGGTTACTAGGCTAGATAGAGTGAGAAATGAGGAGGTGAGGAGGAGAACAGGGGTGAAAAAGGATTTGGGAGAGAGGGTTGATGAAAGAATATTAGGATGGTTTGGACACATGGAAAGAATGAGTGAAGAAAGACTAGTAAAAGAGGTATGGAAGGCAGATGTGGAGGGAGTGAACATGAGGGGACGTCCTAGGATGAGGTGGATGGATGGGGTGAAGGGGGCTTTAGGGAAGAGGGGAATGTCTGTTGAGGAAGGAAGGGAGAGGACGGAAGACAGAGGTGAGTGGAGAATGGTTGTATATGGATGATGTTGTGACTGCATGGGGAGAAATGGGCGGGGGGGTGGGGTAGTGTGTGTGAGTGAGTTTTGACGCAGCCCGAAGGGATTTCTCCCCGTCCTCTCCTTATATGCAAGGGGGGACGGAGAGGGGGGGTCGCCGATTAAATGAAGCGGCCTTGCTGTGGATGTGCTGTGTCCTGCGACATTGCTTCTGACCCAGGGCGGTGGGCAGGGTGCAGGGATGACCCGTCATCCAGGAGGTGCTCAGATGAGAGGAAGGGTGGGAGGGGTGTGGAGTGTATTTAGGGATGAAATGGGTGGGAGTGTTTTTATGCCTTTCCCTTTTTGGCTACCTCCCTTGGAAGGGGGAAAAAGCCTTGGTATATGTATGTACATATTTGGAGGAAAAAATTATTTAAAAAAATATTGGTCACACTGATAAGGCCTAGACTAGAATATGCAGCGACATTGTGGTCACCCAGTACCAAAAAGAATATAAAGTAGAAAGGATCCAGAGAGCAGCAACAAAAATGACACCTGCACTTGCCAACTTGTCATATGAGGAGAGATTGACTAAACTGGAGTTACCGAAAAGGAGCAAAGAAGAGAGAGAGGTGACCTACTGACCATCTACAGAATCATGAAAGACATAGAAATACTCGATAGAGAGGACTTGTTAAAATGGGACAAGAGAAGCACAAGAGGACATGGAAAGAAAATAAAAAAAAACATAGCTACAGAAGAGATCTGAAGAAAAACAGTTTTCCACATAGAGTGGTGGACACTTGGAACAAACTGGACAGTGAAATAGTGTGCGCAAAAACCATTCATTAGTTTAAAAGCAAACTAGACACTGTGAGATACAAAGGCGGGACACCACGAGTGTAGCTCCCCTTCCCGCAAAATACAATTAGGTAAATACAAAAAGGAAATGACACTGGGCTATAGGACAGTCTTCAAAGATATCACATAGAACTTCACATGCTTCAGCTCCCAAGAGGCTCTACTGTTTATTGGAAAAAAAACAAACTCCAAAGGTCTAACATCTACACGAGGGACAAGTCCTGTGACCCCAATCAATCTCCCGAGGTAGACAAATGTGGTAAACCAGTGCACCTTCAAGGTTGTAAACTTCTCGACTTGCATTACATTAGTGTCACCACAACTTGTGAAGGTATTGTATGGAAATGATACAACCCCACAATAGAATTCCCACTATATAGTTTACATATACTAACGGTTTTTTCTCCCTTACAAGGGAAGTAGCAAAAAAAAAAAAAAAAAAAAAAGGCATAAAATCCACTCCCACCCATTCCATCCCCCATATACTCCACTCCCATCCACCCCCTTCCCTGGCTCCTCCTGGATGATAGGTCATCCCTGCATCTCGCCCACTGCCCTGTGTCAGAGGCAATGTAGTAAGATTCTCCTCTTTTCCAGTGCCCCTTTTACCCCATCCATCCATCTCATCCTTGGTCGCCCCCTCATGTTCAATCTTTCCACCTCTGCCTTCCACACCTCTTTTACTAATCTTTCTTCACCCATTCTTTTCAGGTGTCCAAACCATCCCAATATATTTTTTTTATCAACCCTATCTCCGAACTCCCTTTCCACCCCCACTCTCCTCTTCACTTCGCTTTTCACTCTATCCAGCCTAGTAACCCCCACAATACTTCTCAGTAGTGGTGGGCAGCTACCGGTAAAGTTACCGGTTTTATCGGTAACAGCCTTGACGGTAGCTTACCGGCAATAATTCTGCTACCGTTAAGGTTCCGTTAACCGATAAGCTATACCAAAC
This sequence comes from Oratosquilla oratoria, assembly GCF_046742065.1. Lineage (NCBI taxonomy): Eukaryota > Metazoa > Arthropoda > Malacostraca > Stomatopoda > Squillidae > Oratosquilla > Oratosquilla oratoria. Next base: position 35,525,878 of record NC_134788.1, read on the forward strand.
ACTCGTGGAGCGGTAAGCACGTCTCGGCTTGGTGGTACTGAGTGACGGTAGTGGTGGGCAGCTACCGGTAGTTACGGGTTTTATCGGTAACAACCTTGACGGTAGCTTACCAGCAAAAAATCTGCTACCGTTTAGGCTCCGTTAACCGATAAGCTATCCCATAATACTCAGAGAGCGGTAAGCACGTTTCGGCTTGGTGGTACTGAGTGACAGTACTGACGGCCCTACGTAGGATGAAAATTAACAGGAACGTATTCAACGTGCTAGATCGTCCTGCTCCCTTCTCGGCCCACAGATGCACAGTACGAAATGTACGTATTCGAATATGAAAATTAACAGTCGTGCTAGATCGTTTTGTTCGCATCTCGGCCCGCAGAGGTTCAGTGCACAATGTACGTATTCGATTAGTCAGCCTATGTTCCGGTGGGCATGTATCCAAATGGATGCACAGAATAAAAAATTAAAATAAAACATATGCGTGTGTTTTTTGTCCATTTAAAGGTACTATAATATAAATATAGGGATCGTAGAGTCCTGCTAATACAAAATTAACGTAATTCCAATATAAAAAATGACAACTATGAACAATTGAAAAAAACTTTGACAGAAATTCAAAGAGGATTGTGTTCCTGAGCCTAATATAAGAGGAACTTGGTAAAAAAAACATTATGAAAATGACCTACATATGTCAATTCATCTCGCACAAAACCTTTAAAACCTCAATTGTACAAAAAAACTTTGTCCTGACTAAATGAAAAATGGGTGATTTTGGAAATGAATTTTTATGTGTAATGTGTAAAAATGATGCATGTAATTATTTTTCTTTCATGAAATTGTGTTTCTATGTGAAAAATATATTCTTTGTATGAAATTGCACTTACATAGAGACGGAAGTGGAGTGTGAGAGGGGGAGGGGGGGATTGGTGCGTAGGCCTATGCACTGAGGGAGAGGAGGTAATGCTGTGACCTTACACGCACCCCCTCCCTACTCCCCGCCCACGAGAGTTGGAGTAACGACTCGGAGCGCAGGATTTTTGTAGTGACGACGTTACAAAACTTGTGACTACACACCATAGTAGGATGAAATTTGTTTAGATTTAAGTCATAAAGGCGACTCGAACTTGGGACGTCACTACTACCTCACGAGTCTTTTACCGGTAAATTACCGGTAATTCCGGTAACGGCATTGTTGTTTACCGGTAATTCCGGTATTGAAATTAGCGGTATTTGCCCAGCACTACTTCTCAGGCACCTCATCTCAAACACATTCAAACTCCTGTTTTCCTCATTTATGTTCCATGTTTGTGCCCCATGCAATGCTGTCAGCATAATCACTCCTTCATACAATCTCTTAGCATCCATTCCCAGATGTCTATTTCTCATTACACTTTTTAATGCTCTAAGGCATTTACTTGCTTGTCTCAATCTGCATTCTACCTCTACTCCCTTTCCCGCCACATTCGCACCCAAGTATCTTAAGCTATCCACTTCCTCCAGTCTTTCTCCCTTATTACTCGCTTCCAATTTTCTGCCACATACTCCCCTTGTACGTCTCATCATCTTAATTTTGCACAGATTTATCTTCAACTTCCTTCTTTCGCACACTTTTTCAAACTCGGTCACTAACTTCCTTAATCCCCCCTTTGATCTTGCCACAAACGCAATGTCACCAGCAAACAACAGGCTTGTTCCCCATTTTCGCCAATTTTTGTAACCATCTCCAATCCCCGGCCCATTACCCTTGCGTTTACCTCTTGTACCTTTCCATCCATGTATAAATTGAACATCCAAGGCAACATTACACAACCCTGGCGAAGTCCCACCTCAAACCGCTCTCTCCATTTCTAATGCTAACAGAGGCTCAACTAGTCTCGCAAAAACTCTTGACACAGCTACCAGACGTACGATTCACCGAGTATACTCGTTGGTGGATGAGAAGGGCCCTAATTCAACAATTATACTCGTCTGTGTCTGTTTTTGAAACATTATGTGTTGGACGAGTTTACTCGTCATACTCTGAAGGAGAAAATGTGGGTGAAGACGAATTTACTCGTCTTTGCCGGGTAGAGGGTTAAGCTTCTAAATAATGAGTAAGATTAAACACTCCAGTACGAGTCATTTTCTCGCGCGCAGCATCGGCTGCCATATGAACGATGCAACACACTACTCGTATTATAAAATATAAAGTCAGCGCTGTATTACTCGTTCTCTTTTACTCTGAGTAATAATAAACGCAGAAAACGTGATCAAACCAGTTCACAGAATCCGGGGGTAACTGATGCACACACACACACACAAACGTATACTAATAAGAACACGGGTACGTATGTTCACTCATGCAAAGTAGACCACATGGAAAAAGAAACTAACGAAGCAGAGCGCTTTCGTATATTACATCTTCAGTGCAAAAAGTACATAGTTTTATATATATATATATATATATATATATATATATATATATATTATATATATATACATGAAAAAGGAACAAGGACAGTTTGCATAAGGGTAGAGGACATTTGCCCCATGTAATATATATATATATATATATATATATATATATATATATATATATATATATATATTCTTCTGCTGGGATTCGAACCCTTGCCTGAGCGGCTTGCGTCTTTACAAGACAAGGACCGTCCTACGGTCCTTGTCTTGTAAAGACGCAAGCCGCTCAGGCAAGGGTTCGAATCCCAGCAGAAGAGTTTATTTCCAATTGTCAATTGACACAAATATATATATATATGTGTGTGTGTGTGTGTGTGTGCATATATATATATATGTGTGTGTGTGTGCATTTACCTAGTTGTAGTTGTATTTACCTAGTTGTATTGTACGGGAAGGGGAGCTATGCTCGTGGTGTCCCGTCTTCATATCTCATTTTATCTAAACTACTTTTAAATTCATGTATTGTTTTTGCACACACCACTTTCTCATCTAACTTGTTCCAACTGTCTATTACTCTGTGAGGAAAGCTGTTCTTTTTCAGATCTCTTATTTGTGTGTGTGTGTGTGTGTGTGTGTGTGTGTGTGTGTGTGTGTGTGTGTGTGTGTGTGTGTGTGTGTGTGTGTGTGTGTTTACCTAGTTGTATTTACCTAGTTGTATTTTGCGGGAAGGGGAGCTATGCTCGTGTTGTCCCGCCATTGCATCTCTCAGTGTCTAGTTTGCTTTTAAACTCATGAATGGTTTTTGCGCTTACTATTTCATTGTCCAGTTTGTTCCAAGTGTCTAAAACTCTATGTGGAAAACTGTTTTTCTTCAGTTCTCTTCTATAACTATGTTTTCTTAATTTCCTTCCATGTCCTCTTGTGTTTCTCTTGTCCCAGTTTAGTAATTCTTCTCTATCAAGTATCTCTGTGCCTTTCATGATTCTGTAGATGGTTAGTAGGTCTCCTCTCTCTCTTCTTTCCTCCAGTGTCGGTAGCTCCAGTTTAGCCAATCTCTCCTCGTATGATAGGTTTGCAAGTGCAGGTGCCATTTTTGTAGCTGCTCTTTGGATTCTTTCTATTTTCTTTATGTTCTTTTTGGTACTGGGGGACCACAATGTCGCCGCATACTCTAGTCTAGGCCTTATCAATGTAACCAATATTTTTTTTTATCATGTCTTCGTCCAGGTAAGCAAAAGCCACTTTTATTGATCTTAGCAAGTTGTAAGTCTCCCCGACAATTTTGTTAATCTGTGTATCATAGGACAAGTCGTTTGTGATAATAACTCCCAAGTCTTTTTCGGATCCTACTTTCTTTACCTCCTTGGTTCCAATTGTATATTTTCTTGATATTCTGTTTTTGCTTTTTCCAAACTCCATTATGCTACACTTCTTAGTATTAAAATCCACTTCCCATTTCTGACTCCAGTTCCATACCCTATTCAGATCTTCTTGCAGTGCTTCACAGTCCTTATCAGTTTCTACTTTCCTTAACAGTTTGGCGTCATCAGCAAAGAAGCTCATGTAACAGTTCACGCCCTCGTCCATATCATTCATATAGATGGCAAACATTATTGGAGCCAGTACAGATCCTTGCGGTACTCCACTGATCACCTATTTCCAATCTGAATATTTTTCTCTGAGTACTACTCTCATCTTTCTTCCAGTCAGGAAGTCCTCCATCCATTTTAGTTGGTTCCCTCGTATTCCTCCTATGTGTTCCAGTTTTTTTTAGTATTTTTCTGTGTGGTACTTTGTCAAATGCTTTTTGCAAGTCTAGGAATGCACAATCAGCCCATCCGTTTCTTTCTTGCACTATGTCTATTAGTCTTGAGTAGAAGCATATCAAGTTTGTGGTGCATGATCTACCTTGTCTGAACCCGAATTGTCTTGGGTTTAATATGTTATCTTCCAGGTGTTTTACCCATCTATTCTTGATGATTTTCTCACAAATTTTGGCTATAGTGCTTGTTAGTGATACTGGTCTATAGTTGGTGGGTTCTTCCTTGTTTCCTCCTTTATATATTGGTACAATGCTAGCATTTTTCCAGTCATTAGGTATCTTTCCTTCCTTGAGTGAGCTACTTATTATGATGTGTATTTTGTCCGTTAGCTCTTCTTTGCATTCTTTTAGAATCCAATTTGCAATTCCATCCGGGCCATGTGATTTTCTGACGTCCAATTTTGATAGATGTTCTGATATTTCTTTTTGTGATGTTGTAAATTCACTCATGTGGGGAGAATGTTTGTTACTATCTACGTCCCAATTTTGTATTTTCTCTCTGGTGAAGACAGATTTAAAGTAGTTGTTCATGATTTCGGCCATCTCTAATTCTTCTGTGTATTCTATATTTCCTTGGCGTAGTTTCACTAGTTCCTGTTTGGTTTTAAGTTTACCATTTACATACCGGTAGAATAGCTTGGGCTGATTTTTGCATTTATCTATAATATCCTTCTCATGGTTCCTTTTCTCCTCTCTTCTCACATTAACATACTAATTTCTATAGTTTATATAAATTTGCCATTTGCTTTGTTTTTTTGTCTTTTCTCCACCTTTTCCAAGCTTTGTCCCTTCTGTCTTTTGCCTCACTGCATCTTTTGTTGAACCAACATTTAATGTACTCTCTCTCTCGCTTTTGTCTTGGTACATGCCTGTTTACCCCTTCATTGTAATTATCCAACAGTATGTTCCATTTCTCTTCCACTGTTGTCTCTTTCATATAGAATTTTTCCCAGTTTGCATTCTGGAAGAACGTCTTTAGTTTTGCAAAGTCTGTTTTGTTGTACATCAATCTTCTTTTCCTATGCTTTTCGCTCCTCTTCATCTCTATTTCTTCCTTTAGTACAGTTTCGATGAGTACATGGTCACTCTTCCCAATTGGTGTCTTGTAGCGGACTTTGTCCACTATTTCAGGTTCCGTTGTAAATATTAAATCTAGTTTTGATGGCTCTTCATTGTTTCTGTATCTTGTGTTTTCACTGACCCACTGGGTCATTGTGTACTCCATGGTCATGTCTAGCAGTACATTGCCCCACACGTCATCTCCTCGTACTGTCATGTTGTCCCAACAAATTTCTTTGCAATTGAAGTCTCCCATAATTACTAGATTACCCTTACCCATTAGTATCTCATTTAGTGATTTTCTTGTATCTTCTAGCATTTTTGTGTGTTCATTTTCTTTCCAAGCATTCGTTCTTGGGGGCACATAGGTCACCACAAACTTTCTATTTTTCATATTCTTGCCTTCGACTTTTATCATGATCAGTTCAACATTACCTTTGCCCTCTGCAATTTTTGTCACGTTTAGGTCTTTCTTGACCAAGAACATGATTCCCCCTCCCTGCTTTTTGTCCCTGTTTCTTATCCAGTAATTGTATAGCCCTTGTCCAATATCAATAGATGGTATTTCTCCTCTTAGTTTAGTCTCTACAATTCCCATTATGTCTGGTTTTTCTTCTAACAGATAATCATTGAGTTCGTTCAGACCTGAAATTAATCCGTCAATGTTAGTATAGGCCACTTTTAATTTTCTTCCTTCTCCATTATCTTTTCTGTCCTTGGTTTTTTCGTTTTGATGTGCCACTGTTTCAATCTCATGTCGATTACTCTCCAATGGAATTCTTTGCATTCTGTCTCCGTTCTCAACAAGTTTTTTTTCTTTTGCTTCTTTTCTTAGTGACTTTTCTTTTTCTAATTCCTCAGTACTCATTTCTCTTTTTATCCATATCTTATTGTACTTTTCACTCATTGCCAAATTGCCTACTTTTTCAAAGATGTCTTCTACTACCATCTGTGACCTTAATTTTATCTTTAGAGGTCGATTTCTATCTTTAGAGTAGCGACCGATTCTGTGTGTCTCTTCTAAGTCTATGCTTGAATCTCTTCACCCCCCCTCCTGAATTTCATTTAGAATTTCTACTGCTGTCTCATTTTCTTCTTTTTCTCTCATGTACCTCGCCAATCCCTGTTTTTCTTTTAGTCCATAGATCACAATACATTTTTCCTATCTACTGTATCCCTGACCCAGTTTGCTTTTTCATTAATCACTTGGATAATTGTGTCTTTTGCATTATCCTGCATTTGCTGCTTGACTATTTCTTTAAAAGCAGTTTCCTTGTTTTCGATGTTTTCCTTCCACTTCTTAATTTTCTGAATACTTTCTTCACCTAGATTCTCTTCGATCTTTTGTGACAACTCATGTAATCTGTTGTTCACCTCTATCTTTAAATTGTCGCTGCTGTTATTTTCATTAGTTTTCTTCTTTTCATTATCATTCTTCAGCTCATTTATATCCCTTTTCATTTCTTTGATCTCGTTTGTGAGATCCAAGTTGGTTTTTCTTAGGTCAGAGATTTCGTGATTCGCGTGTGCTAAGCATTCCCTTAATCCTATGATATAATTTCTTAAAGGTCAGATATCAACAGATATACCATTCGCTAAAAATCATCGTATTGCTCGAAAAAGTACTTTTTAAAAGCATACAAATAAAGTTTTTACCTATTACAGAAGAATTTATTCAGAAAATTCACTTTTAATTGCGCCTCGCATACCACTTTTCCGAAGTCTAGTTATTCAGAATAACAATATTGTTTGTTTGGCAACTGTGACGTCACGAACGCGGAATTCCCCGAACCTTTCCCGAAGCGCACGGGCGGAATGTTTCGAATAGCAGACGACGCAGTGAAATGAAGACAAAACTGTTTTTTGCCAAATTTGATAAGATGTAGATGGTGGAATTATATAGAATACTGTCAGTATGTTTTCTATGTACATTAAACTGTAAATACAAAAAGTTATTGAAGTCTTGATATCTGACCTTTAAAGGTCAGATATCAAGACTTCAATAACTTTTTGTATTTACAGTTTAATGTACATAGAAAACATACTGACAGTATTCTATATAATTCCACCATCTACATCTTATCAAATTTGGCAAAAAACAGTTTTGTCTTCATTTCACTGCGTCGTCTGCTATTCGAAACATTCCGCCCGTGCGCTTCGGGAAAGGTTCGGGGAATTCCGCGTTCGTGACGTCACAGTTGCCAAACAAACAATATTGTTATTCTGAATATCTAGACTTCGGAAAAGTGGTATGCGAGGCGCAATTAAAAGTGAATTTTCTGAATAAATTCTTCTGTAATAGGTAAAAACTTTATTTGTATGCTTTTAAAAAGTACTTTTTCGATGATTTTTAGTGAATGGTATATCTGTTGATATCTGACCTTTAAGTCCATAATTTCATTCTCCCACCGAGTCCTAGTTTTGTTCATATCTTTCTCTATCTTTAATAATCGACTTTCATATTTGTTAAATCCTGTGAAGTCGTCTTCGTCGCACGTGGATTTGTTTACATTGCGGTTCGATCGTCTGACGCTAGATGGCTCTGTTTCGTGATTGTCTCTCGAGTCGTTGTTTTCTTTCAATTTCGCTAATTCCATGATAATACAATTGACTAGCACTGCAGAGATATCATTTCGGACACTCACGATCACTCCCCACCCCTACAATACAAACCAGGTTTCGTTTTTCGTCGTAAATCCCCTTCTTCTTGGTGACGACGGCGGACGGCGACGACGGCGTGATTGTGTGTGTGTGCGTGTGTGTGTGTGTGTGTGTGTGTGTGTGTGTGTGTGTAATGTAGCGAAACGACCGAAAGAATGTAGCGAAACGACCGAACAATGTAGCCAAATGTAGCGAAACGACCAAAGATTGTAGCGGTTACAGGTCGTTTCGCTACATGGCCAGTTTGCAAATTATGCTTCCGTAGCCTACAAAATTACTTTATGAATTTGCACACATCGAATTTTTCTTATCATATTCATATCTCAAATGCGTTAAAAACAGTGTAGTGAAATGTAGCGAAACGACCAATGAATGTAGTGAACCGACCGAAAGAATGTAGCGAAATGACTGAACGTAGCCAAATGTAGCGAAACGACCAAAGAAAGTAGCGAAATGGTTGGTAGCGAACTGGCAATATACCGAAACGACCGAAGAATGTAGCGAAACGACCGAAAGAATGTAGCGAAACGACCGAACAACGTAGCCAAATGTAGCGAAACGACCGAAGAATGTAGCAAATCGTTAGTAGCGAACTGGCCATGTAGCGAAACGCCCAATGGGTTACAGGTACTTTATAAACCTACACACATTGTATTTTTTATCATATTCGTATCTCAAATGCGAAAAAAAACAGTGTAGCGAAATGACCGAAGAATGTAGCGAAACGACCGAAAGGATGTAGCGAAATGACCGAAGAATGTAGCGAAACGACCGAAGAAATGTAGCGAAACGACCGAAAGGATGTAGCGAAACGACCAAAGAATCTAGCGAACAACTGATGAACGTACCGACCAACACCATTTTGAAAAGGAGCTTTGACAAAAGAAGAACCCCAAAACAGATTCCACGTCTTTGCGGTCATCTTTTACCGGTTTTGTTTCGTAAACAACGATGGGTGCGATCAGCACTGAGTGGCGTAATATCTCCACATTTTCTTTTATAATACATATATTCAAGAAAACGACATGGGAGTCTACAAATAAACAGACACTCTTGTAAATGAACGATTTATTATTTTTTTAGACGTGGGCAGGACAGTTAGCAAACGACAATCACTTTGTTTTCTTCCGTTTACAGACATTTTAGTTTGATTTTGTTTGTTTTTTGCATTTATTCTTTAGTACGCTCACACGTTTTTACATTGTTTTTAAGCTTTTAGTATCATACAGAGACTTATTTGAAGATATTGGTGAATTTAAAAACAAAACACAGACCTAGGCCTAACCCACGGACTGGAAGAATGCAAATATTGTACCGATTTATAAGGGAGGAAACAAGGAAGATTCATCAAATTACAGACCGGTCTCCTGACAAGCACAGTAGCAAAAATTTGTGAAAAGGTCATTAAAAATAGATGGGTTAAACATTTGGAAGAAAAAACTATACTGAATCCAAATAAATTTAGATTCAGACAAGGAAGATCGTGTACAACAAACTTGATCTGCTTCTACTCGATATTGATAGATAAAATTCAAGAGAGAGATGGTTTGGGCAGACTGTGCCTTTCTGGACCTACAAAAGCCATTTGATAAGGTACTACACAAGAAACTAATAAGGAAAATAGAGTCAATAGGTGGCATCAGAGGAAAATTATTGGAATGGATGAAAGACTTCCTGACTGTGAGGAAAGTGAGAGTAGTAATTAGAGATAAATTCTCAAATTGGAAAGAAATGATAAGTGGTGTCCCGCAGGGATCATTACTGGCCCCGATCATGTTTGCCATATACATAAATGACATGGATGAAGGAGTAGTGTTATTTGAATTTCTTTGCAGACGACGCAGAAATACTAAAGAAAGTAAGAACGGAGGAGGATTGCAACTCATTACAAAAAGACTTGGACAGGATCTAGAAATGTACTCAAAAGTGGGAAGTGAAATTCAATATCAAGAAATATAGTATAATGGAATTTGGAAAAAGTAAAAACAGAATATCGAGATTATAAAATTGGTGAAGAAGAGGTCAAAAACGTAAACTCGGAAAAAGACCTTGGAGTGATGATCAGCAAAGACATGACACCGGACAAACATATTAATAAAATAGTCGGAGAAACCTACAATTTATTGAGGTCAATAAAAGTGGCATCTGTCTATTTGGATGAGGAAATGATAAAAAAAAAAAAAAAATGAATAAATAACTACACTAATAAGACCAAAACTCGAGTGCGTAGCAACACTATGGACACCTAGTACCAAAAATAATATAAAAAAAAAAATAGAAAGAACACAAAGAACAATAAAACTGGCACCAACTCTTTCCAAAATGACATATGAACAAAGACTGTCAAAATTGGAATTACCAGCTCTGAAACAAAGAAGGGAAAGAGGAGACCTACTATCTATAGAATTATGAAAGGAATGGAAATCTTAGATAAGAATGATTTATTGAAATGGGACAATGGAAAAACAAGAGGACACGAAAATAAACTAAAAAAAAAATAATTACAGAAGAGATCTGAAAAAATATCTTTCCACGCAGAGTGATAGATACCTGGAACAAATTAGACAAAGAAGCAGTGTGTGCAAACACCATTCAAGATTTTAAGATACAAAGACGGGGCACCACGAGCATAGCTCCCTTCTCGTATAATACAACTAGGTAGATACACACACACACAGACACACACGCACACACACACTAATTCTATAGCACACTCGTGGCGCATTGATAGAGTTCCCAGCCGCCACTACGGCGGTCCGGTGTTCGAATCCCGCCCAGGGCTGAAATAATTTCAGTATCGCTACGTTGCGAGTCGTTACTCCAACTCTCGTGGGCAGGGAGTTGTGTGTGTGTGTGTGGGTGGGTGTGCGTGCATTACCCATAGATCGGTCATACGAGCTCTGAGCTCAATTCCGGGAGGGAAACAGCTGTCGATCACGAGTCCAACACGTGATCCAAGACAATGGTAGTGAATCACACATCCACTCACAAGGTTCGGCATTGCATATCTGACGAAAAAAGATAATAAGAGTTCGCACGGCGTCAGTATTTAATTGACAAGGAATACCTTGTATGCAGGAGTTTGGGTGCCTCAGGGCATGGAAGAAACCGATCACAATGGATGTCCTATAGCCACGTACCTGATTTGTTCAGGCTTGATTATTTGGTACGAATAATGGAACTCCCGTGTCTTTAGATAAACACCTAAGTAAGATGCTGTACAAGTGCAGCACTGGTGTGAATGGTGGCTCTCAAACACACGTTAGTCAAACGTGTTTGAAGCGATGTTTGACCGTGTGAATGGAGTATTTGGTTGTCTAACGCGCATGTAAAACGGTTTGTCAAACGTATTTGAAGTGATGTTTGACCGAGTGAATGGTTGTCAAACAGTTTGTCAAACGTGTATGAAGTGTTGATTGTCCGTGTGAATGGTTGTCAAACGGTTTGTCAAACATGCTTGTCAAACATGTTTGAAGTGATGTTTGACCGTGGGAATGTTTGACAAACCGTTTGACAGTTTGACCGTGTGAATGGTCCTTTATACGTGAATATCTCCCTTCGACATGTCGATTTGTACACAAACATTTCAAGTCTTTACGTTTAGTCGACACGTTTAGTCAAACGGTTTCCAAAACGGTTTGTCAAACACGTTTTACAAACGTGTTTGAAGTGACGTTTGACCGTGTGATTGGTTGTCAAATGTGTTTGAAGTGATGTTTGACCGTGGGAATGTTTGACAAACCGTTTGTCAAACGTGTTTGAAATGATGTTTGACCGTGGAAATGTTTGACAAACCGTTTGACAAATATGTTTGACAAACCGTTTGACAAATACGTTTGTCAAACTTGTTGGAAGTTATGTTTGACCGTGGGAATGTTTGACAAAAGTGTCGACGTGAAATGTTTGTCGATGGGAGATATTCACGGTTTGTCAAACGGTTTATCAAACATTCTCACGGTCAAATACCACTTTAAGTACGTTTGACAAACATGTTTGTCAAACATTCCCACGGCCAAACACCACTTCAAACACGTTTGACAAACATGTTTGTCAAACTCCCACGGTTAAACATCACTTCAAACACGTTGCACAAACCGTTTGCCAACCATTCACACGGTCAAACGTCACTTCAAACACGTTTGTCGAACGTGTTTGACAAACCCTTTGACTAAACGTGTCGACTAAACGTGTCGACGTGAAATGTTTGTGTACAAATCGACATGTCGAAGGGAGATATTCACGTATAAAGGACCATTCACACGGTCAAACAGTTTGTCAAACATTCCCATGGTCAAGCATAACTTCAAATACGTTTGACAAACCGTTTGACAACCATTCACACGGTCAAACATCACTTCATACACGTTTGACAAACATGTTTTCCCGCAAATAATCAACGACGCTGCTATATGAAGGATATCTTTCTACATTTTTTTTTTTTTTTTTTTTTTTTTTTTTTTTAGTCCGTTCAGAAGAGTCACGATATTTCTTTCTTTGTGGTTGAGATGAAGTACCAGCCAAGTATTGATCGACTTTGACTTCATTATAGTTTTGTTCGTTGATTTAGCACACTTTACCTTTGATAATTAAATAGTTACTTTCATAGCCTTTTTTTAGAACACTACAAAAACAAGGTAGAAACTATTTTCGTATTTATCAAGAATAGTTAAAATTCTTTAATGACAGCACTATTGAAAATGACAAATTAGTACTTAAAACTATTGCATAGGACATTTGAGACACAGGTTGCTGGACACCACGGCCCTAATATTTGGAATTTTTTCGACTGCCTGAAGAAAGAACAAAACTATAATGAAGTCAAAGTCGATCAATACTTGGCTGGTACTTCATCTCAACCACAAAGAAAGAAATATCGTGACTTCTGAACGGATAAAAAAACATTGTAGAGAGATATCCTTCATATAGCAACGTCGTTGATTATTTGCGGGCAATAGCCCATAACCTAGCTTTATCACTTTAAGTAAACCAATTTATAAGTTTAGTTTAAACTAATTTGTCATTTTCAATAGTTCTGTCATTAAAGAATTTTAACTATTCTTGATAGATACTACGAAAAGAAATTCTTATCCTAAATAAAGGTTATGAAAGTAATTATTTAATTATCAAAAGTAAAATTATGCTAAATCAAGGATGAAAACACGACCTAGTTATATATTTCAAATTAGAATATTTTCATTTTTATTTTTCGATGAATTGTGTATATCGATGAACTGAGCGTGTCGATGAATTGTTGTCGGTGAATTCGCCGGATGCCAAAATATATATTATTATTTTCATTATTTTATATTTCTTATCGTTAAGGGAATTTTCGTTACAAATAGTTTGATCTTTTAATAATTGTCGTCAAACTTGCGTAGCATCTAGGTGCAGACTTGCAAATCCAATATGGCTGACCTCCAGGAAGGTTATCACACTGGGCTATTTTTCCTCCGACATCCTACCTCCAACCTCCAACATTTGAATATAACTAGAATATGACTTCGCTTATTACAGAAACCTAGACATCCCTAAGAACAATTCAACAGTATGTCTGACATCCGTATCTAGGTTCACACAATCTCTTCGTCCATCCTTCATCTTTGCTAGATGTAACGGAAATATTTGAATATTTGAAAATTTGAATTTTGGCACCAAAGTCGTTTCTGACTCGGACAAACTCTCAACGGTCGTCGGCGCCCAGTGGGTTAAGAACATAAGAACGAAGGAGATTACAAGAGACCATGTGGCCTACACTAGGCAGTTCCATGTCCATTACCACCTGTCATCCCTGTGCATAAAGTTGTCTAACCGTTTCTTAAAACAACTTAATCTAAATTTGTCCAGTTTAAATTCATTACTGCGAGTCCTGACCTGTTGTCTTGATATGATGACCCTGCCTGTGTCGAATCCATGACAGAGTCCCAGAAGGTCATAATCCCATTGGTAAAAATCCCACGCCAATTAACCTATGCCTATATTTATTAATAAATTTATCCAATGAAATTATACTTTAACATATAGTGTTTATTAATACTATCAACATCCTGGAATATTATGTGTGTGATTATGAACAATGGGATAATATTGACTATGGTATTTTGATTCGTGGGGTTTTGATATATGGTTACAAATTTCATTTTTTTCAAAGCTCCAAACAACAAATTATATTTCCGTCATATGCTGTTGAATATGTCCTTAGAGACGTCTAGATGTCTGCAACGGAAGTCATATTGTCGTTATTCAAATAGAGGTTGGAAGTACATTTGCTATTGTGTTTGCGAATTTTGATGATTAACATTATATCATCTTGATACTTGGTATCTTTATAATTACTTTTGTCGATTAATTTGCAATATTAGGTTCTTTAAGGAAGAAGAAATCAAATGAAGACATTGTATTTAATGTATATACTTTGCAGTACACGGAATGCGCCAAAAAGGGTGAGTTTGAACAAGAAATATTTACGTTTTGGTGGAAATATGTTGTTGTCAGAAATATAATCTATGTGTAACAACTGCTTAATCATACGACTGTGCTCATGCATAGATGACAAAAAGAAAAAGAAAAACACTAATTTTTAGATTCTCACATTGGGAAAGACGTCATTAATCCCACAATGCACCGCGCTCTATTGCCGTCATTATTTTCCTGACGTCGATAGAAAACGCTATTTTTGTATATATATGTATATATTAAGTTTCCTGATTATCTCCATCGAGTTTTTGGTCCCCAAAATACAGAAATATGTCTTCATCGCCAAAGTCAAGGAAAAAGTTGCCTACGCGCAATGACCATACACAAGGACCGAAAAATCTTCCCGCGCTCTGATGCCGACGTTATGACGTCAAGTCGCAACAAAATCCATCATATTTTCTATATATTTTTAAAACATCTTTCTCTCCACGTGTTTAAGAAAAATTCTCAGAATGTTTCGTTCAACACAATTGTCAAAATTCATCGTCTTTTTTATATTTCTAAAACGTTTCTCTCTGCATGTATTTAGGATTTTCTCAAAGTTTCGCTCAGTTTTAATAAGAACACAATTGTCAAAATTTATCGTCTTTTCTATATTCTTAAAACATTTTTCTCTACACGGCTTTCTCAGAATGTTTCGTTCAGTGTTACGTAAGGCCACGTGCTGACCTGAAAATTTCGCTCACTGATACCATGACAACATCTTGATTTCCTTATCACGTCGTCTTAAACTAGGCAAAAACACCGTCGAATTCCATCTTCACACTAAGCAAAAATACCGTCGATTTCCATATACACACTAGGCAAAAATACCGTCGATTTCCATCTTCACACTAGACAAAAATGCCGAAGATTTCCTCATTCACACAGGGCAAAACTGCCGTCGATTTCCATCTATACACTATGCAAAAATACCTTTGATTTCCATGTACACATTAGGCAAAACTGCCGTCGATTTTCAGCTTCACACTAGGCAAAATACCGTCGATTTCCATGTACACACTAGGCAAAACTGCCGTCGATTTTCAGCGTCACGCTAGGCAAAACTGCCGTTGATTTTCATTTTCACACTAAGCAAAAATACCGTCGATTTTCATCTTCACTCTAAGCAAAACTGCCGTCGATTTTCAGCTTCACACTAGGCAAAACTACCGTTGATTTTCATCTTCACACTAAGCAAAAATACCGTCGATTTTCATCTTCACACTAGGCAAAACTGCCGTTGATTTTCATCTTCACACTAAGCAAAAATACCGTTGATTTTCATCCTCACACTAAGCAAAAATACCGTCGATTTTCATCTTCACACTAGGCAAAACTGCCGTTGATTTTCATCTTCACATTAAGCAAAAATACCGTCGATTTTCATCTTCACACTAGGCAAAACTGCCGTTGATTTTCATGTTCACACTAGACAAAAATGCCGTCAATTTCCATCTACACACTGGGCAGAAATACCGTTGATTTTCATGTTCACACTGCAAAACTGCCGTCGATTTTCTCCTTCGCACAGGGCAAAAATGCCGTCGATTTTCATCTTCACACTAGGCAAAATTGCCGTCGATTTTCATGTACACACTAGGCAAAAATGCCGTCGATTTCCATCTTCACATTAGGCAAAATGCCGTCGATTTTGGTTTTCTATGTCGACGTCTTGCTTCACATTTATTTTTTGTTTTATTCGTCATGACCATACACAAGGACCGAAAAATTTTCCCGCGCTCTGATACCGACGTTATGACGTCATGTCGCATCAAAATCCATCATCTTTTTTTCCACGTGTTTAAAGAAAATCTCAGAATGTTTCGTTCAACACAATTATCAAAATTCATCGTTTCTTCTACATTTTTAAAACGTTTCTCTCTACATGTATCTAAGGATTTTCTCAGAATGTTTAGTTCAGTTTAATTAAGAACACAGTTGTCAAAATTCATCGTCTTTTTTTCTTAAAACATTTTTCTCTACACGGCTTTCTCAGAATGTTTCGTTCATTGTTACGTAAGGCCACGTGCAGACCTGAAAATTTCGCTCACTGATACCATGACATCTTAATTTCCTTTTCTCGTCGACTTAAACTAGGAAAAAAACATCGTCGATTTCCATCTTCACACTAGGCAAAAATACCGTCGATTTCCTCCTTCACACAGGGCAAGAATACCGTCGATTTCCATGTGCACACTAGGCAAAAATACCGTCGATTTCCATCTTCACACTAGACAAATATGCCGTAGATTTCCTCATTCACGCAGGGCAAAACTGCTGTCGATTTCCATCTACACACTAGGCAAAAATACCTTTGATTTCCATGTGCACACTAGGCAAAAATTGCCGTCGATTTTCAGCTTCACACTAGGCAAAAATACCGTCGATTTCCATGTACACACTAGGCAAAACTGCCGTCGATTTTCAGCTGCACACTAGGCAAGACTGCCGTTGATTTTCATCTTCACACAAAGCAAAAATACCGTCGATTTTCATCTTCACACTAGGCAAAACTGCCGTCGATTTTCAGCTTCGCACTAGGCAAAACTGCCGTTGATTTTCATCTTCACAGTAAGCAAAAATACCGTCGATTTTCATCTTCACACTAGGCAAAACTGCCGTTGATTTTCATCTTCACATTAAGCAAAAATACCGTCGATTTTCATCTTCACACTAGGCAAAACTACCGTTGATTTTCATGTTCACACTAAGCAAAAATGCCGTCGATTTCCATCTACACATTGGGCAAAAATACCGTTGATTTTCATGTTCACACTATGCAAAACTGCCGTCGATTTTCTCCTTCACACAGGGCAAAAATGCCGTCGATTTTCATCTTCACACTAGGCAAAATTGCCGTAGATTTTTATGTACACACTAGGCAAAAATGCCGTCGATTTCCATCTTCACATTAGGCAAAATGCCGTCGATTTTGGTTTTCTATGTCGACGTCTTGCTTCACATTTATTTTTTGTTTTATTCGTCATGACCATACACAAGGACCGAAAAATTTTCCCGCGCTCTGATGCCGACGTTATGACGTCACGTCGCATCAAAATCCATCTTTTTTTCCACGTGTTTAAAAAAATTCTCAGAATGTTTCGTTCAACACAATTGTCAAAATTCATCGTCTTTTCATTTCTCTCTACATGTATCTAAGGATTTTCTCAGAATGTTTAGCTCAGTTTAATTAAGAACACAATTGTCAAAATTCATCGTCTTTTCATCTTAAAACATTTTTCTCTACACGGCTTTCTCAGAATGTTTCGTTCATTGTTACGTAAGGCCACGTGCTGACCTGAAAATTTCGCTCCCTGATACCATGACATCTTTACCTTACATGTCGTCTTAAACTAGGCAAAAACACCGTCTTCACACTAGGCAAAAATACCGTCGATTTCCATCTTCACACAAGGTAAAAATGCCGTCGATTTCCTCCTTCACACAGGGCGAAAAGACGTCAAAAATACCGTCGTTTTCCTCCTTTGATTTCCATCTACACACTAAGCAAAATTACCGTCGATTATCATGTAAATCGACGGCAAAAATGCTGTTGATTTCCATCTTCACACTAGGCAAAATGCCGTCGATTGTGGTTTTATATGTCGATGTTTCCCTTCACATTTGGCAGAAAAATCGTTGATTTTTTGTTCTATTCGCGTCTTATAAAAAAAAAAGTAGCACATTTGAAAAACAAATGGATTGGTAACTACTAGTATTCTATAGAAATAGCACATTATATATTATATACATATATATATACATATATATATATATATATATATATATATATATATATATATATATATATATATATTATCATATTCGGATCTCCAATTCGAAAAAAATTGTAGCGAAACGACCGAACAATGTAGCGAACTGGCCATGTAGCAAAACGACCACGGTCGTTTCGCTACATTGGGTCATTTAGCTACATTGTTCGGTCGTTTCGCTATATTTCTCTATACTATATTTTTTCGCATTTGAGATCCGAATATGATAAAAAATACGATGTGTGCAGGTTTATAAAGTAACTTTATGGGAGACAGAAGTATTTGCCTAATCAGGCGATTTGGCGATAGATAAGGTTAACAAATTAACCTAGAAATGAAAATTAATAGCTTACACTTCAAACGGGAATGAAACAGCTTTCATTGCAAAGAAAAGAAATTGGTCAGTTGCAAAGAAAAGAAATTGGTTTGTTATCTCAAAAAAAGAAATATTTATGCTATAGTTTGGACGTTAAAGTACAATATGCCTGTTTGGACACCACTACAAAGTTTTTAGGGCCTATACCGGTATCAAAATAAATCCTACGGAATAAAACTAAGATGGACCTAAACAAACATAGGCCTAGTGGACGGACAACTTGATGGGCCTATTGGTGACTGATCACGGGACCATTCAAGTGAGAAGACGCATTCAGAAGCTGTTCCGCCGTTTTCCTACCGTCGCTATAGGCCTGCCAAATACCAAAGATCTTCTTCTGCAACTGAATGTACTTTTTCCTCTGAATCCTACGTAGCTTACCATCTGATACGAGGCGGACTTGAAGGCTGGCGATTCTTGCCTCGTCATGAAGCAATTGAATGAGTTGGTAAAGAGGCAAGCCACACCTGTCACCTGCCCTACGGTTAATGGCATGATGCCACCCCTCGACATCGTTGTCCGTTCTTATGGGTGACATAAAAATACTCCATGCGGCAGTTGCTGTCTTCAACCTATTTCTTGCCTTAATTTTGAAAAGGTTAATTTTATTACAAACTCACATTCTGCATTCGAATGGAGTAGGCTAAGAACAGAGAGTGCACACTGTAAAACTTCTGTTAAGTTTGGTTTATCTTTTAATAATGCGGTTCAAAACTTATCACTGTCCTCTGTACTCAAGGCTGAGCTGTCACACTCCAGTGGCAATATTCGCCATCGATCATCCAGTCTTTGCAATAATGAATTGTCTTCTGGAGGTATAAGAAGGGGCAATGCAGTTACTAGGGGTACCAAAGAAGGAACTGACTTCCTAAAATTCAATGATAAAGCATTAGTTGGAGTTAAACAATTCAGTTTTGAGATGACATTGTCGCTGAAATCACAACTCTTTTTTAATTCCACAGCAAGTAACAGATATAAAGTTGCGGCAGCGTTGGAAAAAATCCTGCAACTCAGATTTTCTTGCTGTTACACGGGAGTCTTGAATTTCCCGTAACACTTACACCTAGATATATTTCTAGGTCACTAAGATGCTTATTGTTTATATTTGGATCTATCAAACAAAGCTCTGTTTTCATTACATATTCTCTCTCCCTGAATGAAAGGAGAATATCCTTAAAAAGAACACTTACTTTTTCATGGAGCACTGTTATCACTAGCTTATCTGACTGGAAGTACTTATTAAAAGTAGCGAACTTTGGCAAAATCCAATCTAGGAAGTAACAGTACAACTTAATGAAAGGGTCATGTAGAGTTGAAAATGAGCTCAGCAGCAACTAGCTTCTCAGATAACCACATGTCTGAGAAAAACAACCGAAGAGCTTCCCATTGCTCCAAGATCCTCTGAACAACAGCAACCAATGACAACCACCTCGTCTGTGATGGGTATATCATCTTGTGGGGCATCAAGTGAATGAAAGACTGAAATTGTACAAATTCACTCTAATAGAACTTGCGTTGTAAGTCCATTTTTGGAGGTTTAAGGTTTTAAATAAATATTGAATTATTATTTTTATTTTTGAAAACCATATCGCCTTAGAGATGAAATACCAACCTGATATGGAATGGGCACTGCAAACTCTGGAGTACTAACTGAGTTGGGTCTTCACAGCTGCAATCCATCTCTCCCTTCTCTCAGTCTCAGTCTCAGTAAGGAAACGATAGAATGAGAGGTGCGGATACTTTTCCTGTCTGTTATTGCAGCCAACAGCTACACAAAAGATCCCCCAGTTTTCTGATAAACTCCGAACGTCCACTAACTATCCGTGTGTTTGTAACTCACGTTAAACGTCCAATATGGCCGACCCCACAGTGGCCACGGGACCTGTTGTAATGGCGAAAATTACTGTTACTTTTGTATGTTTATGTTTTTAGGAATCAATTTGATCGCAGGTCCAATTAAACGTAAGCCGTGAGGCGTACCCACATTCTTTCCTGGCAACCTACGTGACTTCTTTCCCTTGGCAACAAGCCCCTCTCTACCTACCACACCCTTCATGTTTTCGCGCGAAAAGCCATGCCAGGCGTGGGTAACGCCCTCGTCCAAGATGGACTAACACCTTAAGCTTTAAAAAAAAAAAAAAATCCGCATTCAGGCGAAAAGTTAGATAACAGATTAGTTTTCATCACACCAAAGTTTGATATAAGAACATAAGAATGAAGGAGACTGCAAGGGACCATAAGGCCTACACTAGGCAGCTCCGTATCCATCACCACCTGCCATCCCCATCCATAGGGTCGTCTAATCGTTTCTTAAAACAACTGATAGTTTTTGCGCTTACTACATGGTTGCTAAGTTTATTCCATTCGTCGACCACCCTATTAGTAAACCAATTCTTGCCTATTTCTTTTTTAGATCTAAATTTGTCCAGTTTATAACCATTACTGCGAGCCCTGCCCTGTTGTTTTAATACGATGACCTTGTTTGCATCACCCTTGTTAAAGCCTTCGATTTACTTGAACACCTCCATTAGATCACCCCGCACTCTCCGTCTTTCCAGAGTGTAAGTTAAGGTGCCTAAGCCTCTCTTCGTAAGGCAAATTTCTGAGTCCATGTATCATTTTGGTCATTCTTCTCTGTACTGATTCTAGTGAGTTTATGTCCATTCTGTAGGACGGAGACCAAAACTGTACCGCATAGTCAAGGATAGGTTTAACTATTGCTAAAGTTTAATGATTACCTCTGCACTTCTATTCGTTACCGTCCTAGCAAGGAAACCTAATGCTCTGTTAGCTTTATTCCTGGCGCTAATGCACGGTTTCCTGGTTTTAAGGTCCGGACTCACTAGAACTCCAAAGTCTCTCTCGCACTCAGTTTTCTCTAAAAGCGTGTTATCTATGCTGTATCTATTTTCGGGGTTGTGTAGCCCTACGTTTAACACGCTACACTTAGAGATATTGAAGTTCATTTGCCATTTCACCGACCATGTGAACAATTTGTTAAGATCGTCCTGCAGAATCTCTGCGTCGTCTCCTGACCTAATTAGGCGTCCTATTTTAGTGTCGTCCGCAAACTTACTAACATCACAATTTATCCCGTCGTCTAAGTCGTTTATGTACATAATGAACAAGGGACCCAAAACCGAGCCCTGGGGGACCCCACTAGTAACATTGTCCCACCTAGATTTTACTCCATTTATGGTGACCCGCTGTTTTCTGTTACTAATCCAAGCTCTAATCCATTCTAACACTTTTCCTTCTATGCCATGGGCTTTGATTTTATTTAGTATCTGGTGTGGCACCTTATCGAATGCTTTGCTAAAGTCAAGTTAAATAATATCGTAATTATCATTGTTATCTGATGCCTTATATACTTTAGTGTAAAAGGATAGAAGATTCACACATGACTTACCCTTGGAGAAACCATGCAGTGAATCACGAATTAAATTATGTCTTTCGATGTGTTCTCTGAGTCTATTTACTATTACTGATTCAAGCATTTTTCCTATAACCGATGTCAAACTGATTGGCCTGTAGTTGCATATAGACGATCTATCTCCCTTCTTAAAAACAGGAACGTTTGCTTGTCTCCAAGCAGTTGGCACAAAACCAGTGTCTACTGATTTATTAAATATTTCAGTTAACTGGTCGCAGATTTCAAATTTACACTCCTTTAGCATTCTCGGAAAAATTTCGTCTGGACCCGGGGATTTTGTAGCTTTAAGCCTTTCAATCTGCTTGACTACTACTTTACTAATGCTGATATTAGATGGACTACTTTCTTCATCCCCTCTGAAAATCAGATTGCAGTCAGGTACTTTATCTAACCTCTCATTAGTCAACACCAATAGAAAATAATTGTTAAACTCCTCACTCATTTTTTTCTCCAATTCTATCATGATATTTTCATCGTCTTTAATTGGTCCTATTCTTTATTTTTTGTTCTATAGAAATGAAAGAAACCCCTTTGGGTTGGATCTTGCTTGACTAGCAACCTTAATTTCATAATTACGTTTCGCTGTACGTGTATATATATACTGCACATATATATATATATACTTTTTTTATCACAGCATACTCAGCATTCATGATCTTTTTCTTAACACTTTCGATTCTTCTAATTATTGTCTTCTTAGAAATTGGTAAATGATAAACAATATTTCCGGTCGAGTCCATTGTGGTTGGATATGAAAACTAGAACATTACGACGTTTCGCTTATATAGGCATCTTCTAGTAAATTTTATTTTTAAAGCTACATACATGCTTATAAGTAAAAAAATACAAAAGATGGAATACTAGGAGAGATGGTGGTTCATGAGTGTTACCAGACTCGTCATCTTTGTGGCATGACACGGGGTGGGTGCCCCAAAAAGTTCCAAATGTCCGCACATGTTCTGCTGGATGTTAATGTTTGGCATATGGTTTCTTATAAAAACTGCCTCCAGACATTTCAGTTTTCTTTTATTGTTGGTTTTTGAAATTATGACGGTGTTTTCGTTTAGTTGGTCTTGTGGTATGTTAGTGTTGTGTGTTTTTGTGATGTGATTTTTTATAGCATGTGAAATGTCAGCCTTTGTGATAATGTTTGTGTTGTGTGGCCTATGTACTCTTCGTTGGACCCTTTCAAGAAAGCGGAGAAAACAGCTAAACTGGAACTCTTAATCAGGAATCTGTGTGAACTCCACAAGAAAGGTAAGATTGATATCAACCCTGACATAAAAGAACTCTTACAAGCTGAAAGCACCAAACATAGAGCTCATGGTCATAGTTCCTTACTCACCGCCAAGTTGCACCAGGCAGCTAAACAACTGTGCGAGAATAATGATATTGTTATACGTAGAGTGGACAAATCAGACCTTTTTGTTATTCTGAACCACTTGGAATACATTGATAAAGTTGATAGTTTGTTGCAGGGCCCATCAAAGTTTTTACATGTGAAAATGAACCCTAGAGAGGAAATCCGGAAGAAAGTTACTCAATCAATCGACAATGCAAATGCTTCTAGGGATGGGGTTAAATTTTCTCCTCTGCAAGGTCATTATGAACCTGGGAATTTCTATGGTAATGGGAAAACCCATAAACCAGGACACAAATTGAGACATATTATTTCTCAAATTCCCACACCCACATACCAACTAGCTAAACAACTAAATGACCCAATCACTCCATTTATTCCCACTATCCATGCTCTCCGCTCCACAGATGAATTTGTAGATATCCTTAGAAACACTAATCCTCAAGGAATCCTAGCCTCCCTTGACATAGAAAGTTTATGGACACTCCCGTAGAAGACACTATTAAGATCATTTTACAGAATATCTTAAATCACAATAGTTTGCCTCCTCCAAAGATACCATGCCTCACCCTAGAAAATATGCTATGGACTTGTACCAAAGAAGTTCCCTTTAGATGCCCTTCAGGCAAACTTTATTTCCAAACAGATGGCATTGCTATTAGTCCCTTAGGCATACTATTTGCTCAGGCCTACATGCGGCATCTTGAGAACCACATCCTTAATACATTAAGCCAGACCCCCGATAACCTTAGATATATTGACAACATTTTTGTAGATATTGAAGGAGAAGAGTAACTAGAATGCCTTGAAAACAAAATGGAAGAAAACTCATCCCTTAGTTTCACTATAGAGAGGAGCATTGATAATAAAATCCCTTTTTTAGATGTGTGGGTAGATGGCTTGGAAGGTGCATTCATCACTTGTGTCTATAAAAACCGAGCAACTCAGGAAGATGTCTGAATGGCTCGAGTGAATGCCCTTCCAAATATAAAATTAGTGTGATACGTGCTTATGTCACAAGAGCCTTTAAAATTTCTTCCAATTGGCTCCTTCTCCACCAAGAACTAAATAGAGCAAAAAAAAAATTTAACTAATAATGGATTCACAATGACAGACATTGACAAAGAGAATTAGGAGGGGGGCTGTGGGGGAATAAATGTAAAAAAGAAAATCTGAACCAGACTTGTTTAATTCCAACAAATTGCATAATTCAGATACATACATACATATACCAAGGCTCTCTTACAATGAGGGTAGCCAAAAAGAAAAAGGCATAAAATCATTCCCACCCATTTCATCCCTGAATACACTCCACACCCCTCCACCCTCCCTCTTATCTTAGCACCTCCTGAATGACGGGTCATCCCTGCACCTTGTCCACTGCCCTGGGTCAGAAGCAGTGTCGCAAGACACAGCACATCCACAGCAAGGCCGCTTCATTAAATCGGCGACCCCCCCCTCTCCGTCCCCCCATTGCATAAAATGAGAGGACAGGGAGAAATCCCTTCGGGCTGCGTCAAATTTTGCTCACACATACTACCTCACCCCCCATCCACCCGCCCATTCCACCTCATGCTATCACAACATCATCCATATACAACCATTCTCCATTCACCCCTGTCTTCTGCCCTCTCCCTTCCTTCCTCAACAGACATTCCCCTCTTCCCCAAAGCCCCCTTCACCCCATCCATCCACCTCATCCTAGGACGCCCCCTCATGTTCACTCCCTCCACATCTGCCTTCCACACCTCTTTTACTAGATAAAATGTATTATTTCATCAGTTATGTTAAGCCAAATTTGCATAAGATAAACTCGTGCAAATTAAGAACTACGCATATATACATATATCACAACAAAGTAATGTCGTAGCATATTGGTAAAATTATACTAATGACCCACTTTTGGAGAATAGGCGAAAGTAGAGAACCATATATTTCGAACACTATCTGTGATTCTTTTCATCTGCTGAAGAGGATCACAGATAGTGATCGAAATATTCGGATCTCTTTACTTTCGCCTATTCTTCTCCGAAATTGGGTCATTAGTATAATACATATACATCTACATAAGCTGAAAACATCACTGGGATAGAAATAAAGGCAGCCAGTCATAAAAACTCTATTTATTATTATGATTATTTACAAAGTGAACCAGGAGACTCCTTATGTCATGCCCACCTACCCAACCACACGTCTGCTTGCCCATCACCACCCACATGCCGCCTGCTCATGTACAGGCTAATAAGCAGGCAGGCAGGCAGGCAGGCAGGCAAGTAGGCAGACAGGAAGATAGGCAGACGGGAAGGCAAGGCATCCCTCGTCTTAATAACGAGGGGTCATGCAAATTGCTTGACAGCTTGACATAGACAATGCCAGGTAGTACGAAGCAGTTCATAGCTCACACTGACGGAGGGCCCGACACTCCCGTCGGTGAGCCGGCGTACTGCACTTATGCACAGCTTGGATATAACATATGTACACTATGCAGACGGACACAAACATTCAAAACAAAAAAATATGTAAATAAATAATAAACAAAAATTCTACTTGCTTAATAACATGAGTGACTGTTACCACCTAAACAGGGAACCATTGACTGGACCAAGATAACATTAACTATCTTACTGGTTCAATTAGATAATTGCATGATTACCACTGTATGTACATGCGCACGTATGCGTACTGGGGAATGTATCAAACACAACATCGGGACCTGGCTGGTTGTCTTTACCTGCAGTGAAAAGGATTGCTGGGCAACTCAAAAGACCTTGCCACACTTCAGCCAGCTCTCATGCAACCTACTTGTGGTTAAACGACAGTCTTGGGTGAAAAAATAAACTGCTGCCGTTTATTACCATTACTACTGCAATTACAACAAAATGCCAATTTACCAAGTTACGTTTACATTCGTGATTAGCACGGTTGAGATTGTCGTCACTTCACCCCACATCTAAGTTGACCCAAGTTCATCCGAGTCTTCTTAGACAACCTTGCCTCTCAGTAGACTTCCACCCAACCTGACTAGCTCTGATTTGTGACCCAAGTATGAAATGCAACACCAGATACCTCCTTCTGATCAAGAGAATCCCCAAGTCCAACATTTCTATCCTTGAGAACATAAGAACATAAGAATGAAGGAGACTGCAAGGGACCATAAGGCCTACACTAGGCAGCTCTGTATCCATCACCACCTGCCATCCCCATCCATAAAGTTGTCTAATCATTTCTTAAAACATCTGATAGTTTCAGCGCTCACTACTACATGGACACTAAGTCTATTCCATTCGTTGACTGCCCTATTAGTAAACCAATTCTTGCCTATTTCTTTCTTAAATCTAAATTTGTCCAGTTTAAAACCATTACTGTGAGTCCTGCCCTGTTGTTTTAATACGATGACCTTGTTTGCATCACCCTTGTTAAAGCCTTTGATCTACTTGAACACCTCTATTAGATCACCCCGCATTCTGCGTCTTTCCAGAGAGTGTAAGTTAAGGTGCCTAAGCCTCTCTTTGTAAGGCAAATTTCTGAGTCCATGTATCATTTTGGTCATTCTTCTCTGTACTGATTCCAGTGAATTGATGTCCATTATGTACCCATGCTGCTGCTGCTGCAAGTGGGCCCTCTACATCTATAGTCCCTCTTCTTCCTCTTCCATTGGAGGAGGAGGTGGAAGGAGGTCAAAAGATCCACACCGGCCATGATGTGCTTCAAGGTATGATCTCTGACTACATCCTGAGATCTTTGCTGCCAATTACTCTTGGCTCAGCACCCGTGGTGCTCGAAACAAGCAAAGCAGAGCAGAGCCAAGCAGGTGGGGCCCAAATTACTTACTTTTTCACCTAATCAAGTTTCCCAAAGTCCAACCCTTTACATACATATATATGTTAGTTTTCCTACCCAATCATGGACTCGTTTGGAAGTATTGTATACCCTCTCCTTCCTTCAGAGAAAAAAGTTATTAGAAGAATAGAAAGTCTCAATAGAAGATAACTAACACCCAATTTGCTGTGCTATTTAATAAGAAATGCAGTGAAAAGAACCTGCTCCCTAAATTCACTAACATATATATATATACATATATATATATATATATATATAATGTATGTATACACACACACAAACACACATATATAGTTCCAATCTAGTATTTTATTATGAACTGTGTGTCTTGCTGCACTGGTTCTGACCCAGGGCGATGGGCGAGATACAAAGGTGACCCGTCATCCAGGAGGAGCCAAGATGAGAGGATAGGAATGGCATGGGT
Source organism: Oratosquilla oratoria (assembly GCF_046742065.1). Lineage (NCBI taxonomy): Eukaryota > Metazoa > Arthropoda > Malacostraca > Stomatopoda > Squillidae > Oratosquilla > Oratosquilla oratoria. The sequence continues at coordinate 35,553,476 of NC_134788.1, forward strand.
GGGAGTAGATATACAATTTGACTTTGGCTACCTCCCTGATAGGGAGGAAAGAGCATTTGGTATATATTCTGAATTCTAAATACTCTTGATGCAGGACCTTCTTTTTCAACAACTATGGGGCCAGTCACCTTGAAAGAAGACCATTGCCAACCAACCCCAGGGAAAATCTGCCAAGAGGAACTACACTGCAGAGAAGGAATTGATGTGTGCTGGCTGAATCGGGCAAGAGCAGGGTGGGGAAAACCAAATCCAACCTGGTAAGATGCGGGATGTGCTGAGTACACACCCTGTGGTGAATGCGGACAACAAATTCAGACCACGGATTATCTTCTTCCTGCAGTAATGGATTTAAACTGGACAAATTTTGATTTAAGAAGGAAATAGGCAAGAATTGGTTTACTAATAGGGTGGTCGACAAATGGAATAAACTTAGTAACCATGTAGTAGTGAGCACTGAAACTATCAGTTGTTTTAACCCATTCAACTCCGATGACAAGATGTCTTGTCATTTGGTCAAATAAAACAAAAAATCATAAAACACCAAAATGTTTGATCAAACACCAGAAAAATATGACGTCAATCCTCGCTTCGCTCGCAGCGAAGCGAGGACTGACGTCATATTTTTCTGGTGTTTGATCAAACATTTTGGTGTTTTATGATTTTTTGTTTTATTTGACCAAATGACAAGACATCTTGTCATCGGAGTTGAATGGGTTAAGAAACGATTAGATGACTTTATGGATGGGGGGGATGACAAGGTGGTGATGGATACAGAGCTGCCTAGTGTAGGCCTTATGGTCTCTTGCAGTCTCCTTCATTCTTATGTTCTTATGTACCTGCCTACCCCTTGAGTGTGATGCACATAACATCCACAGACATCTGTCAGGTCAATCAACAACAGAGCAAAGGCGTGGCTGTCTCTCTGGCGTGACACGGTATGATAATGACCTTGAACGACTGTATGCTGATGACGACAAAGGAGAGGAGTAACTTGCCAATGGTTGTACAGTGAGACCTCTCATTAACGGACGTTAATTACATGCGTTTGCGGTGTTTTCGCTGTGTTTTCGGTGTTTTGGAGTGGTTTTTGGGTGATTGCATAGTGATTGCACGCACTAAACAACGGCACCAAAAACACCGAAAACAGAGCGAAAACACTGCAAACACAGCTCATTACTCCAACTCTGAGAAGATACACTTGCACCACGACAACCAGACAAGAGCAAACTTCAGGACCCCGAGTGTTTACCTTGAAAAACTATACAAGAATCAAACTCACTACACCCCATCTCCTATTGTGTGATTCACCCCCATGGTCTTGGATCACGTGTTGGGCTCATGACTGACAGCTATTTTCCCTCCCAGAAGAGAGCTCAGAGCTCATGTATATGACCGATTTATGGGTGATGCTGTGATCTTACACGCACACACACACCCCAACTCCCTGCCCACGATACTGAAAGTATTTCAGCCCTGGGCGGGATTTGAACCCGGACTGCCGTAGTGGCAGCTGGAAACTCTACCACTGTGCCACAAGGTGTGTGCATGTGTGTGTATTTACCTAGTTGTATTACATGGGAAGGGGAGCTATGCTCAAAGTGCAGCATCCAGTTTGTTCTTAACTTCTTGTACGGTGCTTGCACTCACTATTGTTTTATCCAATTTGTTCCAGACACTCTGTGGAATTTTTTTTTTTTTAACCCATTCAACTGCGATGACAAGATTCTTGTCATATGGTCAAATAAAACAAAAAATCATAAAACACCAAAATGTTTGATCAAACAGCACCAGAAAAAATATGACGTCAGTCCTCGCTTCGTGCGAAGCGAGGACTGGCGTCATATTTTTTCTGGTGCTGTTTGATCAAACATTTTGGTGTTTTATTTTTTGTTTTATTTGACCATATGACGAGAATCTTGTCATCGCAGTTGAATGGGTTAAGGTGAGTGTGCGTATGTGTAATTACCTAGTATCTTATGGGAAGGGTGTGTGCGTATGTGTATTTACCTAGTTGTATTTTACGGGATGAGAGCTATGCTTGTAGTGAACCGTTTTCGAATCTCTCCGCATCCAGCTTATTCTTAAAATCATGTATACTTTTGGCACTCACTGTTTCTCCATTTAGTTTGTTCCATACATCAATCACTCTATGTGGGAAGCTATTCTTTTTCAGGTCTCTTCTGTAGCTGTCTTTCTTTAGTTTCTATTTGTGTCCTCTTGTTTCTTGTTTCTCTTTTGTCCCACTTTAATAAGTCATGTGTGTGTGTGTGTGTGTGCATGCATACATGTATGCACACATTCAAGATCCATTAATTTTGTTGTACACAATACTTTGGTGTCAACAACCCTATTCATGGCAGCCTGTCCCTTCTTACAACTGCTACAGTTAGTTTACGTAATCTTGAGGAACGAGACCCAAGCAGATCCACGCGCCTCTCTTATGGAATGCTGTCATAAGCCTCCCACAAATTATTCATGAAGATGCTCAACATCATCACCCTGTTCTGAAAAGCATTCCCAGCAGCCCTTACTTATGGAATGCTGTCATAAGCCTCCCACAAAATTGCCCAACAGCATCACCCTGTTCTGAAAAGCACTGCCAGCAGCCCTTACTTATGGAATGCTGTCATAAGCCTCACACAAACTCATGAAGATACCCTCCATTTCTCTTTCACAATGTCTACATCCCTGTCATAAAAGCCAAAAAAACAACAATCCAGCCCTTACTTATGGAATGCTGTCATAAGTCTCCCACAAATTCATGAAGATGCTCTCCATTTCTCTTTCACAATATCTACATCCCTGTCATAAAAGCCAAAGAAACAACAACAAGGGAATACAACAACCCTGTATCAAAAAATAAATCTTAACCAACATCAGTTCATTTCCTTCTTCGTGTAATCTAACCGCCTTCTCCGAAAGATGCTTTCTCTGCTCGTGAACGGCACAAGTACGTCGCTCAGTTATGACACTTGGTCTCTTCCTGAAAATGGAAACTGCACCCACTGCCAGTTTCCATCTAGGGTGGTGCTGGTGGGCAATATACATATATTCTTTTTTATTCCTTGTTCTTTTGAGGTGGTTTTAAACCAAGGTTTTATGCTTTTTTTCAGCTGAAGGGGAGTTTATTTTTTGAATGATAATAATTGTATATCGCCACATGGGTAACATTAGTGATAAGGTGGGACATACTATGTTGAAGACCATTGAATTCTAGAGGGAGGGAACTTTCCTTTTTGATGTGAATTTGCGAAAACGTGATCCAGAAGGAAGCAGGTTGGAGCCCCACTACCTGTTCTTGCAGTATTTTCCAACATCATAATAATAATTCATAGTTAATTACAATAATTTTCTAATAATTAATCTACCTATACAGCAAGAGCTTTTCCCCCTGCCCCACTACCTGTTCTGGCTTTGTAGCATTCCCTGTGTTTTCTCAACATAATAATTTATAGTTAATTATCATTTTTTACTAATTAATCTATCTATAGAGCAAAAGTTTTTTCCCCCCTTTTAGGAGAGGTATCCAAGTCCAAGCCTATACCTATTCCACTCCCATCCACCACAATTATTATCAATTATTATTATGACCTGTCATCCAGGAGGTGCTAAGATAAGAGGGAAGGTGGAGGGGTGTGGAGTGTATTCAGGGATGGAATGGGTGGAAATGATTTTATGCCTTTTCCTTTTTGGCTACCTCCCTTGTAAGGGGGAAAAAGCCTTGGTATATGTATGTATTATTATTATTATTAATGATAATACATATACCAAAGGCTTTTTTCCCCCTTACACAGGAGGTAGCCAAAAGAAGAAGGTATAGAAAACCACTCCCACCCATTCCATCCCCATTACTCCACTCCCCTCCACCCTCCTTTTATCTTGGCACCATCTGGATCCCTGTATCTTGTCAACAACAACAACAATAATAATAACCATAATAATAATAATAATAATCCGCACATTTCTCTCCTCCGGTTCCTACACCAAACCACTTATTGTTCTTGGTATTTGCCGTACATGTCTGTTTTCCTTTACGTGCCAGTGACAAACACTTAAGTGCTTCTTCACTTCCCGATACAATACCCTTCTCAAAATTTCGTCTTTCTCTCTGTATGGTCTCTACATTTGTAATTTTGGCATGACTTGTTGTGAGTCCTGATTCTTTGATCCCCATCCAGTACACATACATACATACATACATACATGCATGTATGTATAATATATATATATATATATACATATATATATTTATATATATACAGACACACACACACACACACACACACATATATATAGTTGTATATCCTTATATACAAATATTCACATAGACTAATACAAAACAAAAGAGGAAGGAGGCCACTTCAAAATAATAATTTGGAGTCCCTCCCTCGGAAAGAAGGGACCCTTTCCTGGCGGCCGGCCCCAGCGGAGAGGGGTCGAGCCTCCCTCCTGACCCGACTTGACCTTCACAGCTTTTGTCCCTCCTCCTCCTCCATCAAAAACATCATCACGTCAGGGCGTTATGTCGTCTTGCAACAGACTTAAATACGTACTACAATAACGTAGTCAGAATCTGAAACGGGAAATCTCAGCAAGGTAACAACACCATAATTATAATAATGATCAAAATAATGACACTGATAACAATAATACTAATAATAATAACAATAACAATAATGATGATAATGATGATGATAATAACAACAACCAGACAGACAGACACACCAAGGCTGAAAGACTCGTACACAAAGACGTTCTCTGTCGTCTGGCGGCCCGCACCTCCTCAGGGGCCAGACAGAGATGCCGCCACTATATTGCCATGTATACAGACCCATCTACCTGCCGAGGTTGTTTTCTTCCATTTCACTACGGTACTGCAGGGCGGCAGCAGCAGCGCCAGAGCGGGGGTACTGCTCCTGCTGGTGTCGTTATAGTTGTAACCATCATATCATCATCACCATCACTATCGTCACAACCCAGCAGATACTTTCAGTTACTCGTCCTGCCTAATGCCAGACGCTTACATTCAGCTGCGTGGCTTGTACGGTTTGATGGCTGGCTGGCTGGCGAACTCAAGTACTCCCTGGTAGCCACTGAAGGATTGTCATCCACAAGGAAAAAGCAAACAGAGATGCTACAAGAGGAACTTTGTGGCTAACCGTCCTGCCTGCTGCGGAGACTTGCGACATCGTTCTTCTCCCTCCCTGTCTGAGTCAGTCAATTGCCTTGCCCCGGTTACCACCGCCACCTCCTACTACTCCAACCTGAGTCATCAACAGCTCTCTCCTCCTCGGGTTTGAAGATTGGTTCCGCCCGAGGTACCCTGATAAGTTCTTCTGCCCCGGCAGAAATTAACCTCTTCTTCAGCAAAACAGATGGCCAGTCAACTAGCCAGCCAGCTAGTATACTCTCACCAAAGTCAAGTCAAGATTTGTCCCCAAAACAGTTCCTACCCTTCACTACCCTCTTCTTCTTCTTCTTTTTCTTCTTCTTCTTCTTCTTCTTCAAGGCAAGGCAGGGGGTAGAAAACCTTATCCATAAGGACGCCAGAGTCTCCTCTTTGTAAACTGAAGGTGCATCAGCCTCCCGTGTTCTGGTGTGAGAACCCAGCAAGCAGGCAGGCAAGCAAGCACCTGGACCTGCCTCAACCTCAGCGAGGGAGAGGGGGAATGCCTGCATTTTCTGGAAACAAGAAATTTTGTGAGCTCTCACTTCTCCGCTTAAACACTCAACTTTTTATTTCCGGAAAGATTTAAACTTCATATGAAAAGGTGCATACCTATTCCATCCTATCTTGGGTGTGCGTGTATGTGTGTGCGTGCATGTGTATTTGCCTAATTGTGATATACGGCGAAGGAGGAGGAAGGCTTGTTGGGTCCCATCTCTCATTCTCTAATTTTCTAACATACCTCGACTCAAATTCATGTACAGTGAGACCTCTCATTAACGGACGCTGATTAGCTGCGTTTGCGGTGTTTTCGCTGTGTTTTTGGTGCTGTTGTTTAGTGCGTACAATCACTATTATGCCAACCAAAAACCACTCCAAAACACCGAAAACACAGCGAAAACACCGCAAATGCAGCTAATTAACGTCTGTTAATGAGAGGTCTCACTGTACCGAAGTGGACGAGATGCAGATATGACCTGTCATCCATCCCTTGTAAGGAGGAAAAATCTGTTGGTCTAATTTGTATGTATATTTAGATTTAAACTTGTGTATTGTTTGAGCTTGGGCTATATCAACTTCTAAGCTATTGCACGTATTTATACATCTATTTAGAAAACCATATTTCCTCACATTTTTTAGACATCATGTGGTCTTTCTTCATTGATTCCCATGACCTCTTAACCCCTTCGATACGATGACGCCTACGTAGGTGTCATGAGGAGCAAGTGGGTACACGAGGATGCCGATGTCGGCGTCTTGATTATATATATTGTAGTTGTACCTGCGTGACCCCCATACTCTCTAAACTGGCTTCATCATATTTTCTATGGTTATCAAAATTCACGGGTGAAAGAGAACAAGCAATACAGCGGTAACTATTTTTTATAATGCAAGTATTAAGACACAACAATGCACGTCTGGCAACTAATGCTGCCCGCGAGATTTTGGCCCGTATTGAAGGGGTTAAAGCCCTCTCATCTTTAATCAGATCTCTTCTGTCAATGCAATGAATCTATCCCCTTTAATGACCTCCTGAACATTGTAATCACATCACCTCTTTCTCTTCAATCTTTCAAAGTTGGCAGACCCATTGTTTTTGGTCTTTCCATATATGGTGTGTGTGTACGTGTGTGTGTGTGTGTGTGTGTGTGTGTGTGTGTGCGTGTATGTGTGTGTATTCACCTTGGTCTTTGGATCACATGTTGGACTCATGATCAACAGCTATTTCCCTCCCAGAAGAGAGCTCAGAGCTCGTATGACCAATCTATGGGTAATGCTATGACCTTACACATACACACACCCCCAACTCCCCGCCCACAAGAGTCGGAGTAACGACCCGAAGCGCAGCGATACTGAAATAATTTCGGCCCTGGGCAGGATTCGAACCAGGTACTGCCGCACCTCCGTGTGTGTGTGTATTTACCTGGTTGTATTATACAGGAAGAGGAGCTATGCTCGTAGTGACCCACTTTTGTATCTCGCAAGATCAAGTTTGTTCTTAGATTGTTGTATTGTGTTTAGGAGAGGGTGGTGGATGGAAGGGTGGTAGATAGAGCATTAATGGACTATGTAGTGGTAGATAGGAGTATAATAGGAAGAGTTAAGGATGTACATGTGCTAAGGGGAGTGGGTGAGGGAATATCAGATCATTTTTTGATGGAAAGTAAGTTGAGAGTGGAGGATAGATGGAGAAAGAGGAAAAGGACAAAATGTAGGGAGGTGCTTAGAGTGAAAAAACGAAAAAGCCTTTGGTATATGTATCTATTGTGCCTCTTACCCAATCTCTTTTTTCTTTTATTACTGTGTCCTTTGTATTTTCGTTCATTTGTTCTTTGATTATTTCTTTAAATATTATTTTTTGGTGTTCTTTGTCTTCATCCATTTGGTTTTTAATTTCCATCATGTTTGATTTTTCATATTTTCACCAACTCTACCTGCTTCTATTAATATTTTTTCATTTTTCATCTCTTCATTATAATTTTTTACTTTAGCCAGTTCCTTTTTTATTTCCTCCAATCCCTAACTAATAGTGCATTTTCCTTCCTCAATTCACTCATCTCTTTATACATACATACATACATATACCAAGGCTTTTTCCCCCTTACAAGGGAGGTAGCCAAAAAGGAAAAGGCATAAAATCATCCCCACCCATTCCATCCTTGAATATACTCCACACCCCTCCACCCTCCCTCTCATCTTAGCACCTCCTGGATGACGGGTCATCCCTGCATCTCAAATATTTGTTGGCTTATTGATATATTTTTGAAGTTGAAACCTCTTTCTGCTTTGAGTCCATGAAATGATTCGTCTTCATATCTAGGGGGTATCCATGTTACATCATTTCTTTCTAACTACTCCCAAAGGTGTTTCGTACTTATTCATATCCAGTCTTCTTTTGGTTGTCTCTGCATAAATTGGTTTATCATCCATTTTCCTTCGTTTTACTCTTCTTGTTACCCTTAAATCACTTTTCTACATTTCGGTACCACTCGACATAGCCCTCCTCCGATTTGTTTACAACTAGGTAATTCAGCAATTTTCGGTCAAGAAATAGCTGGATTAGCACTATTTTGCAGAGCGCTCTTGGATACGTCCGATCCGTGTGTGTGTGTGTGTACATGTGTCCTCACTCTTGGAGGTGCCTTCCAGAAAACCAGCCCTGACCACCCATTCAGCCCCTCGAATTAAACTTAATTTTACCGTCTGGAAAGAACAAGTGACAAAGCACATTTACTCAAACTAAAAACTTGCACGCACCAACCTTTGCATGAAGGAATACACTGGGTCAGACCTCCCACGGACATCATCATCAATTGTTGTTTTTGTACGTCCAGTCTGGCCGAGGTTTTGCCTCTCTGGACAAGAGTTGTCAAGTGCAGGGAATGGGCCTGTGGCTCCTACGCTACAGCATCGTAGCATCTTCTTCTTCTTCTTCAATCTCTCCTATCTACAGCTGAGGCAGCGAAAGCTGGTGGCCGATGCAGTCGCAAGCACGGGTGAGGCACGTGTCTGTTCTACGTTAGCCGCGTCTAACCACATCTTACAACACCTCATTCTCTGCACTGCATAAGCTGATTTACATCTTAAAAGGCGACCACCAAACAACTTTCTTGGGCCAAGTAGCGAACCCTCGACCCCAATGCAAGGGTCGACGCCTCGACGAATTGACCCTTTTATTACCCCGACAATGGACGTTTTGTTCCGAGTGCTGCCAGGCACTTTTAATCGGCTGAAGGAAACCACACACACACTTGCAGGGTTACACTTAGCGAATGTGTGGGGCGGGCAACATCAATTTCAGAAAGGCTCTCCGGCCCATGTCCACGATACACTTTAGCAGTCCCCTGCTGCATACACTCGTAAGGCGATCTACTGGTTCCATTAGAAAGGAACCCTTATATAACAGGGCTGCCTCCTTGGAGGGTTGGAGGGCTGGCTGGGTTGCGGCAGCTGCAGAGCGAGCGGCTGGCAGGTCACACACTCGTCTCAAGAGCCAGACCCTGCCGCACGGCCAGCACCCAACATCATACATCATCACTGTCCCCGTCAGGTCCAACACGCCCTCCACCGGCCCCACTCCCCGGGCCTCCCACGTTGCCAGACGACTGACCAAACTTGCGTGTGATATTCTCCGACATGGAACGAATCTTGTGCACATTTACTTCGTCTGGCACGACATTAACGATATCAACGTCCGACAGTGGTTCTTCGGTGTCGAGGGCTTCGGCATCAGATGCTATGGCGCTGGCACCTGGGGAAAGATACAACATGGGTCAGGGCAGGTCGAGATCTGTAGCAGCATCTGTCTGCTTGCCTGAAAGGTTCAGGTCATCATCAACATTTACAAAGGATTACAAAGGCGGAGCATGCCACCAACAGGAGACCTTTTGGCCCATATCTAGTACTAAGAGCTCAATTGGCCCATCCTGAGCAGGATCCAAAACAGACACAAAAAATAGAAAAATAAATCAAACTTTGACTGTATCAATCCATCCACTACCCTAGGTAGGTCTCTCCTGCTGGAGACACACAGTTCCTGGGTAGCTAGCAACAGCCAAGAGATGGGCCCACAAATCATCGATTGCACGTTAATCGATCCATAGTGCCATGGGGCCTTTGCAGAGACCCGTGGCTCCCAAGCAACCAGATTGGACTAGATCAGTGGTTCTCAAACTTTTTTGTGAACAGCCCTATTTGGAACATTTCAATCCTTCGCGACTCAGAAAAAAAGAGAAACAAAATGGACACTGATATATACCCTTTACTTCGGGAGAAAAAAAAAATGTGTACAGCTTTTCTTTAACAAAACTAACAGAATCCATGGTACTGCATTTCCTTCAGAAAACTAAATTAATTAGTCAAGTAGTTGAAATACTCTGAAAACTTGAGAATTTTCAGTGTCCCTGCAACCCATCAAAATTGATCTCCCAACCCAACTTTGGGTCGCGACCCATAGTTTGAGAACCACTGGACTAGATGATCACATCGCAGATACATACATATACCCAAGGCTTTTTCCCCCTTACAAGGAAGGTAGCCAAAAAACAAAGGCATAAAACCATTCCCACCCATTCCATCCCTAAATACACTCCATTCCCCTCCACCCTCTACACTCCCTCTTATCTTGGTACCTCCTGGATGATGGGTCATCCCTGCATCTTGTCCACTGCCCTGGGTCAAAGGCAGTGTCGCAAGACACAGCACATACACAGCAAGGCCATTTCATTAAATCAGCGACCCCCCCTCTCCGTCCCCTCATGCATCAAATTTTTCTCACACATACTACCCCACCCCCAATCCCCCCACCCATTCCACCTCATGCATCACAACATCATTCATATACAACCATCCAAGTAAAGGCATCAGAGATAACTGTCCAAACACTTCACCCCTATATAACACATTGTGAAAGACTGCATTGTACAAAGTCACCCACGCCAACAACTGTGCCATTCCTCAGGGAGACGGGACTCCTCGGATAGTTTAAGGAAAAACAACAACAGCCACATTGGGCCAAAAGTCACAAAGGCAGGGGTTCTCATTAGGGGTGAAATTCACCCCCAAGGGGGAATTTTGGGTTTTCTGGGGGTGATTTGTGACCACAGTCAGTTTACGCAGTGAGGAAAGCAATTTTAGGTTTTGGCCTATCTGGCCTGTCACCTGGGCTGGAATTATACTAATATGGGAAAAATATATACTAATTTGGAAAAAATAAAAGGGTTTTCAGTAAAGTGCATATTATTTAGAATGCACTTTTTGAAACAGGCAATCTTGGAAAGGAGGGGGAATGACATTCAGACAAATGGTGAAAGGGGTGAATGGGCCAAGTAAGGCTGAGAACCCTTGCACTAAGGGGAAAAAATATTGTGTTGTTGTCTGGATAAGGCTAGAGTAAGATGGCATGTTCAGTGTCTTTTATCGTAACAGCATTCCAGTTGAAATCCAAATACCGAATAAAGTAATCTCGCCTCTTGAAACTAACCTATGATTTAGAGAACAAGCTTGCACACGAGAAATAAAAAAACATTGCTCAGAAATCTGAAATTGCACTGTTTAACCCCTTCCATACGGTGACGCCTACGTAGGCGTCATGAGGAGCAAGTGGGTACGCGAGGCTGTCATATCAGCGTCTTCGTTATATTTATTGTAGTTGTACCTGCATGACCCCCATACTCTGTAAACTGGCTTCATCATATTTTCTATGGTTATCAAAAATTCACGGGTGAAAGAGAGAACGATCGATACAGCGGCGACTTTATTTTTTATAATGCGAGTATTATGACGCAACATTGTACGTCTGGCAGCTAATGCTGCCCACGAGGTTTTGGCCCAGCATGAAGTGGTTAAGTATAAAAACAACAATAATGTATGAGAGGGATCAACAGTGGAACAAAGGGAAACAATGCCAATCTGTCAAATTAAAAAGGATCATTATCATCCCACACAAAAGACTACTTACTAGATTAACTTCACACAGAATAAGTGGTAGCCTATTAAGCAGGACAAGTGGTAGCCTATTAAACAGGACTAGTAATTGGTTAAACGATCATAAACACAGTTGTTCTAAGTGGCAAAACTTCTAAATGGAAAAATGTTATGAGTGGAGTTCCTCAGGGTTCTGTCCTTGGGCCACTTCTATTCATAGTATTCATAAATTATATAGACCAAGGACTGAAATCTACTGTCTCCAAATTTGCCGATGAAACAATACTGTGCAGAATGGCAAATAATCACTTAAACCAATTAGATATTCAGAAGATAAACTACAACAATGGTCTGAAAAGTAGACAATGAAATTTAACACAAATAAATGTAAGGTTATGCACAAAGGTAAAAATAACAATAAGTACAACTGAAAGTTATATGTATTTCAACCTCAGAGAAGGCAAGTAAGATTCAAGGACTGACTGTGTGTTCTTTTGATTTTAAAAGTCCATCTGTCATTAACGAGCTATATAAATCATTAGTTCATCCACATTTTGAATATGCTGTATCCGTATAGTTACCGAATCTCATTAAAGACATTGACAGATTGGAAAAAGTACAATGGTGAGCCACAAAACTGGTAATGGGTTGGTGGTTGGAGATGGTTAAAGAAAATGGAGAAAAGTGGGAGATACGCCAGTTGTTGTTTACTGACATCACAACACTTAAGGGGGTACGCGACACCTGGGGGGGTGAATTTGGTCAAGATATGGCATTTTTCAAAACTGTGTTCAAAATGTTCGTATACCACTTAGAAATAAATCCCGACAAATAATTTTCCAGCCGCGCGCAATTTAAAGGTCCTGGGTGAGGATTAAAGGGACAGATTTAAAGGCGCAACCCACACTAGAAGGAGGCGTGCCACTTAGGACCTTCAGGCGCAGCGAATAACGTTGAAATTTGATTGAATTTACACTCGCCCAGTGTATCAACGGCCAATACGATTGTGGAGGGGAAGGAAGGTGGAGGGACAATATTTCGCCAACTTTGTGCGAAACTAAGCGTTAGTTACCGGCTAGCTCTGAAAAGGGAAGTACGCATGTCTCATGAGCTCTCATTGCAATCTATTACTTTAGCTAGTACATATTACTCTTTAGTACAGTCATCATGGGTAGCAAAAAGAACAAAAGAACATCACAATGACAAAAAACAGCAGTTAAAGATGGCAAGCAGTCAAAGACGACTAAAGATCTCACCACCTCTTACTCCACCACCGCCCTCACCTGCACCTCTGTGACGGTGACAGAGGTAAAGGACAACATTAGACTAAACAATTCAAAGAGGAAGATTAAATCCAAAGAAGAAAGCAAGAGGAAAAAGATCAAGGCTATACAGGAAGAAGAAAGAAGAAGGGACATCATATGATGCTGGAGGGGGTGCCCTACCAACATAGATTGGCGAGGGGAATCTGATGAGGAAAGAGAAGGCGCCCACTACTGGAAAATAAACCTCTTTCCAATGATTTAGATACCCTGAAGACCCCCAGCAGAGAGGTTTCATATGAAGAAACCGCCAAAGGTGCAAAAAAGCAAATTATATGATGTTGTCGTCTGTGCGTCGTCACTACTGTGACATAATTATACTTTAGTTTTTCAGTATTTAAAGTACTTATAATTAAAATATGTTGATAATTTTTACTGTACTTACTTATTATATAATAAGAATTAAGCCATGAAAAAATCAGTCAAATTGGTGAAACTATAAGCAAGTTACAGATATATTCATATTTCAAGTTGCCATATCTCCGTTCGATATTTTTCTACTTTTTTTTAATCATAAAAAATATAATATACATTAGATTTAGATGAAACTTACAGGGAATATTACTTTTAGTAACTGCTAGGGCCGATCGTTCGAATATTTTGAATAGGATGAAAGAGTTCGGAGTAATAATGGAAACAAGAGCAAAAAAATTGTATTTTTCACTATTTTTGCCAGCCATTAAAATTGAAATGCCTGTATGCAAAAGTATAAAGGAAATTGTTCAATTACTCAATGACCAGCCCTAGGTGTGCCTACTGACTAATCATAGCCAAAATATAAAACAAATTGGTCCACGTATTATGGTGCTGTGCACTTTTAAATGTCGCTACTGGTATACGTACATGTGTACATACATCATTCTGCTTCACCTAAAATGTAGGCAATATGGATACCTATTTACCTGAGAAGTTTCAGCTCTTTACTCTAAATATTTTAGAAAATGACCTCCAGGTGTCGCGTACCCCCTTAATGGCAAGAAGTTAGTGACAGAGTTTGGAAAGGTGTGCAAAAGAAGGAAGTTGAAGATATGTGGGTAAAAATAAGGTGATGATATGTGCAAGGGGAGAATGTGGCAGCAAGTTGGAAGGGAGTATTAGGGGAAAAAGACTAGAGAAATTGCATATTTTTATATATGTGGGTGTGAATGTGGTGGGAAAAGGAGGACTGATGGTAGAGGTAAATGTAGATTGAAAAAAAACAAGTAAATGCCTAAGGTGGATTAAAAATTGTAATGAGAAATAAGACATTTGGGAATGAATGCTAAGAGGAGATTGTATAAAGGAATGATTGTGCTGACAGTACTGTATGGGTGCAGGAACATGGATCATAAGAAAGGAAGAGAGGAGTTTGTGTTTGAGACGAGGTTCCTGGCTGAGAAGTACAACTGGGGTCGCTATGGATTGAGTGAGAAATGAGATGAGGAGGAGAACAGGGGTGGAAAGGGAGCTGGGAAATAGGGTTGATGAAAGAGTATTAGGATAGTTTGGACACATGGAAAGAATGAGTGAAGAAAGATTAGTAAAAGAGGTGTGGAAGGAAGGCAGAGGTGGAAGGAGCGAACATGATGGGGCGACCAAGGATAAAATGAATGGATGGGGTAAAAGGGGAATTGGGAAAGAGGGGAATGTCTGTTAAGGAAGGGAGAAGACAGAAGATAAGGATGAGTGGAGAATGGTTGTGTATGGATGATGTTGAGATGCATGGAAGAGAGTGGGTGGGTGGGGGATGGGAGGTGAGGAGTATGTTTGAATGATATTTATGGCACAGTCCAAAGGGATTTCTCCCAGTCTTCTCTTTTTCTGCATGTGGGGACAGAGAGGGGGTGTTGCCAATTAAATGAAGTGGCCTTCCTGTGGATGTGCTGTGTCTTGATACACTACCTTTGACCCAGGGCAGTGGGAGAGATGCAGGGATGACCAGTCATCCAGGAGGAGCCAAGATGAGAGGGGATGGAGGGGAGTGGAGTGTGATGGGGTTGAAATGGGTGGGAGTGGATTATATGTCTTTGTCAGGGGGAAAAAAGCCTTTAGTATATGTATGCGAGGTTCAGGTGGTAGCTTGATGTACAAGTCATATGCTCTCTTTTTTTTTTGGTTGGTCGTGTTTTGTGATGGCATGGATGGGCGAGACTGAGGACTCTTCCAGTGAACTGTGTGCCCAACATGAAAAGGAGGCACTGAATCAGCCAGATTCCACTTCCGCTCCCACTCTCACCTGGCCGGTAGTTGTCGTACTCAGACTCGTAAAAGGCATTGATGGAGTCAAAATTCAGGATGGCCTCAGAGTCAAAGATCCGTGATGATGCCCGAGACGACATACTGGTGTCGTCCATGTCACCATCGTATTGTTGTGGGTCATTGTAGATTGAGTTGACGTCGCTTAGAGCACCTGCAGCCAAAAAGCATAAATGAACACAAAAATAGGAACAAGAAACGTGCCCCTCTCTTGCAGTTGAACTAGGGAACTCTTGTGGTGTTGTTCAAAATTTAAAGACAAGTTTGCATCTCTGGGGGTTTGTTGTTTTGTATATTTGTGCATCAGGGAATATCTATAGTCCTACAGCCTGATATCAAGGTAGCTGTGTATCATGAGCAGTGTTGACTGGAGAGTGGTGACTTAGGCTGCATCTACACCAAGTGAATTGAATCGTTTCAATTCATGAAGAATCAACACGATTCATGAATCATGTTGATTTGCCACACTAGTTTCAATGTACCCATTTACACTAGGCGAATCGAGTCAATTCAAATCGTGCCGATTTGCCAGGTGTAAACGGTTACATTGAAACTAGTATGGTGAATCAACACGATTCATGAATCGTGTTGATCCTTCATGAATTGAATCGATTCAATTTGCTTGGTGTAAACACAGCCTTAATCTTGGGCAACAATGGTCACAATACCCTCCTTTACAGTTGAAATGTGCAGCCGTGATCACCTTCAGCGTCTGTAAGTCCAGCGTCATTAATCATTGACGCATGGTCCAGTGCGGGATCGTCTGTGACGTAGCCCGCAGACTCATGGTCCAGGAGAGGTTCCGACGCAGCACAGTCCTCTTCCTCTTCTTCGCTCCATTCCGAAGGGCTCGTCTCACCACCGTCCCCTGGCATGCCACCTCCACCACAAACCTGAGGATGGGTATGCTCACGTTAACAAGAGGTGGGCAAGCAAGAAAATAAACATTTTGTATATTACAATTACGTAAAAAAAATCATAATAAATGAATGAATAAAAAATGAATAAATCTGGGGTTTACAAAGACACAATGAACCCCTTCCATACAATGACGTCAATGCAGGTGTCCTGACACACGACTGGGTATACAAGGATGACGGTATTGTCGTCTCAATTATATTTATTTTCTAGTTGTAGATGAGTGACCTCCATATTATGCGAAGAGGCCTGTCCGGCAATAACACGCCCAGTTCTGGATTTGGAAGTGTTTGATACGAAATAGCTGAGACTGATATTGCATCTATCAAAAGAAGAAAAACTAAAATTTGAAAGGCAGGTGCAATTGTAAATTGTCAATCATGGCAACCAGAGGAGAGTGGTGGTGAAATGGATGCAAGTCCGCAACAAGAGTTTAACCACTTCAGTACAAGTCGAATTCTCGCATCCAGCATCGGTTGCCATATGTACGATGCATCACACTACTCACATTATATAATATAAATCCACTGCTTTGTTCTCTTTTACTCTGAGTAATAATGAACACTGTTCACATAATCCAGAGGTAACTCATGTACAACTACCAAAAGAAAAAAATATATATATATTATATATATACAGAAAACATTATCAAACCAGTTCACATAATCCAGGGGTAACTCCATGTACAACTACCATAAGAAAAAAAAGAAAGAATTTTATTTATATATATATATATATATATACAGTGCTCGACAAAATTCGCGCCTGCTTAGGCCAGACCGGGCGCAAACTATGGCGAAAAAATGATGGTCATTTTGATGGTGAAACAAAGATGTCAGAACTCGCGCCTGCCTGTATGACGTCACTGCATCCAAGGACGATGCGACCAGGGAAGCTGGAGCGCGTCAGTTGCCTCAGGGCATTCGTGGAGGTAGGGTGTGTGTGGCGTTGTGCTCGTGTGGGGGCCAAGTTTTGTGTCGCATTTTATTTACCTTTTTTCCCTTTTCAGTGTAAATATGGCTCCGACCAACCATTTAAGCAATGAACAGATTGCACAGGTGCTGGTATTGAAAGATGCAGGCCATGGAACGAAAGAAATAAGTGACTTGATGAACATAAACCCTTCCACAGTGCGCAGGTGGATAAGGCGTCGACGCCAAGAAAACAGTGGTGCAGACAGACCCAGTGCCTAGAAAACACACTGGCAGGCCTAGGAAAACTTCCCATAGGGCCATTAGTAGCCCTATGGGAAGTTTTCCTAGGCCTGCCAGTGTGTTTTCTAGGCACTGGATCTGTCTGCACCACTGTTTTCTTGGCGTCGACGCCTTATCCACCTGCGCACTGTGGAAGGGTTTATGTTCATCAAGTCACTTATTTCTTTCGTTCCATGGCCTGCATCTTTCAATACCAGCACCTGTGCAATCTGTTCATTGCTTAAATGGTTGGTCGGAGCCATATTTACACTGAAAAGGGAAAAAAGGTAAATAAAATGCGACACAAAACTTGGCCCCCACACGAGCACAACGCCACACACACCCTACCTCCACGAATGCCCTGAGGCAACTGACGCGCTCCAGCTTCCCTGGTCGCATCGTCCTTGGATGCAGTGACGTCATACAGGCAGGCGCGAGTTCTGACATCTTTGTTTCACCATCAAAATGACCATCATTTTTTCGCCATAGTTTGCGCCCGGTCTGGCCTAAGCAGGCGCGAATTTTGTCGAGCACTGTATATATGTTTATATGTATATATGTATATATATATATATGTATATATATATGTTTATATATATATATGTATATATGTATGTATATATATACAGTACTACCTCTCATTAACGGACGTTAATTACCTGTGTTTGCGATGTTTTCGCTGTGTTTCGGTGTTTTTGTTGTTTAGTGCTGTGCAATCATTATGCAATCACCCAAAAACCACTCCAAACACTCAAAACACAGCGAAATCACCGCAAACACAGCTAATTAACGTCCGTTAATGAGAGGTACTACTGTATATAATATATATATATATATACAGTATATATATACATACATATACCAAAGGCTTTTTCCCCTTACACGGGGGGTAGCCAAAAAGAAAAAGGCATAGAAACCACTCCCACCCATCCCGTCCCCTACATATTCCACTCCCCTCCACCCTCCCTCTTATCTTAGCACCTCCTGGATGACGGGTCATCCCTGCACCTTGTCCACTGCCCTGGGTCAGAAGCAGTGTCACAAGACACAGCACGGCCGCTTCATTAAATCGGCGACCCCTCCTCTCCCCCCCCCCATGCATAAAGGAGAAGACGGGGAGAAATCCCTTCGGGCTGCGTCAAAATTTGCTCACACATACTACCTCACCCCCCATCCCCCCACCCATTCTACCTCATGCATCACAACATCATCCATATTAAGTACAACCATATTCAACCACACACTCACAAGACCAACATTCCTACAAGCAGAGAGGGGATCCCAGACAACTACTGTCACTACTCACCTCCAGGCAGACCCGAACAGGAGGTCCAGCTCCCGCACGATAAGGAGCACAGTTCATTCCACCGCCACCGCCACCTCCCGTTCCTGAGCCCGCTGCCAACTCCCGCTCGGCACTGCTCTCGTGTGCCAGCCGTCGCTCTTCTTCTTCAAATGCCCGAACATCCTCCTCCTCTTCTTCTCCCTCCCTCGGCTTCAGTTCTTCCCCTTCGCCTTTTCTTCTTACCCCGCCTCCGCCTCCTCCTTCGCCGCCGCCGGCGCTGCTGTTGCTTCTACTGACTGAGGAGTCTGCAGCCGTCCCTCCTGCCTTCTGGAGAGATCTGGAACAGCCACTTCCTGGCAGCTCAAGGGGAGGAGGTGGATGTTGCTGCTGCTGCTGGCGGTGGTGGTGGTGATGGTGGTGATGATGGTGTCCAGGGTGATGGTGGTGGTGATGATGGTGATGGGGATGGTGATGGGAATGGGAGGGCAGCATCTTCTTGTTGGGCTTGTTCGGCTCGTCATCTTCCTCACCCTCGTCGCCAATGTCGTCGTCGTCGTCGTCGTCATCATCGTCGGTGGTGGTGAGGGCATTGTCGTCGTGCAACCCAAGGTTGTCATACTGGTTGCCACCCTCGCGTGCACTCCTGCAAATACGCGATGACAAAAGATTGAGCACAGAAAACACACGTGAAGCAAACTACGTGCCAAACACACAAACTGAACACCACGGCTCCAAGGCACACCCGTTCCTTTTTCTCGCTCTCGTGCGATGATGGAGCACGACCCGTTTCCATTTACACATGTACACAAAAGACAATTACAGCATCTTGAAGCTCAAATGAAGAGGTCAGAAAAAAACAAATAGCGGGAAAAAAGTAAGACTGAATTCTATAAACATGACTGCATGATCAAACATTTGTAAAAATGCAAATCCTAAAAAAGGGAGACAACAACTACCTCTTCACATCCATCTTGCACGATAAGGAACTTCTAGTCCGTGACCACTGCTGGCCCCTAACATTGCAAGAACGGTATATATTACACATTATAAAACACCAGTACTGACTACACAAGTATCAGGATGCAGAAAGACAAGGTTACCAGAAGTAAGGCAGAACGACAACAACAAGAACAACAACAGGACAAAAAGAGGGAGGTGGGGAGCAAGTTTAACGAAAAGAGAAAAGACTAGTTGCTCCCACAACTTCAAAGAATGGCCTCTTTCTCCACAATTCTTCTTGCATCTTCCTTTGGCCACACACACACACACACACACACACAAATGGTCCTGCCCACCTATTAAAGGGGATGGCTATGTCAAAACACACACCCATCCTACACTTACCCCCCTCCACCCATCCAAAAAGCCATTCACTGTTTCCCTCACATCTTAGCTCCTCTTGGATGAAGGGTCACCCATCTCCCACCACACTGCTCAAGTCAAGAGGGAAAGCAACAAAATGGAGCACCTCCACAGTAGGTCAGGTCTCATTAGCCAAAGCTGGTTTATCCCCTCTGCTTCCTCACCGATTCAAAACCACTCTACACTCACACCTACATACTGCCCTCTCTCTTTCTTGCTCAACAGACATTTCTCTTGCATCCTCTACCTCATTTTTGGTCTTCACCTCAAACTCACCCCATCCACCCCTCCTTTCCTTGTTCGTCTTTTTTTCCCGCTCATTCTTTCCACGTGCCCAGACCACTAACTGCAAGAGAAGAACACGGAAAGGGCTGGGGTCCCTCATCCATCCCTCTGCTCCACCACATTCCCTTCCACTCTATGTCACACGGGGGCAACACCGTGGTAGCGTTCTTGTCCATGGCCACATGGGGCCCCGAGGGAAAATTGCAAGGAGAACCTTTAAGAGGGGGTTCACACGGTGTAACGGTTCGTCGAACGCGGTTCGACAGACACGTGTTTAAAGTGATGTGTGAACGTGTGAACGGGGTATTTGGTTGCCGAACACGTTGGTTAAACCCCAAATACCCCGTTCACACATCACTTTAGACACACACGTGTCTGTCGAACCGCGTTCGACGAACCGTTAGACCGTATAAACCCCCTCTAAGACTTATGTTGGATGACAGGAAGGAGTCATGAAAGAAGTCGCAAACCAATATGTATTCTTGAGTGAACATTTGTATCCAATGAATGCTCCTGCCTTGAATTCCACCAACTAGAAACCCACAGGCCCATTGTGGTTAAAAAAAAAAAAAAAAATGCACTCGAAGATCCCTTTGGGAGGAAATGTTGAACAAATTTAATGTCGGCGTTGTGTTAGTGTGGGTTAGTGTTGTGTTAATCTTCCCTACACTAGTTTTGCTCCCCAACAACAACACAGCATCTCATCAACAAGAGCTCCAAGGGTCTTTGCCAGTTACCAGGAGGTCCCGGGGAAACCTAGGTCAACTGCTAGTGTAGGACAGCTTCTATGCTACTGGCAAGCAGAAAGATTAGGGAAGCAAACATCTGATCTCAGGTCTCCTCGTGGGAGAAGTGGAGGAGAGCGGGTCACGGCAAACAGACATCTTGGGCCCAAGACCATGTTCATCACCCGAGGGAATTTCGGGATGAGCTGTGGGGGATGCTTCTCCCCGACGTCCTCCCCTCTTGCAGGACCAACCACACCCCAGATGGGTCTTCATTGCCGTTCTCAATCTAACCCCACCCCCAGCCCTCCCCTGGTCGCCTCAAATCTAATTGCCTGAAAAAAGACACACACACACACACAGAGCTCTCATTCGGCAGGGTAATAGTTGTCGATCACGAGTCCAACACGTGACCCAAGACCATGGTGAATCACACACACACACTGAAAGAGAAGAGATAAGGAAGAATACATGTATGAAGGTAGGGACAGAGGAAGGCAAGGAGGGGAAGGAAGGCAGGAAGGGAAGGGTAGCAAGGGAAGGCTAGGAAGGTTTACCTTTCACTGTGGGCTCGCCGGAGGTGGAGGAGACTGGCACTGCAGCCGCCGCCGCCGCCGCCGCCCCCTGCAGCAGGGTGGTGTGAGGCAGAGTACTCGTGCAGCGGGAAGCTGCGAGCTGTCAGGAGACGCGGCTGCGGTTGCTGCTGCTGCTCCTGCTGTAACTGTTGCAGGAGCAGCTCTTGCCGCCTCCGCCGCCCCCGCCGGCCTCCCGACGCCGACGCCGACGCCGACGCTGCCGCCGTCGTGCTATCACAGGGGGAGGGGTGGTGTGGGGAGTGAGGGGAGGAGGCGGCGGCAGCAACAGCCGACGCGGAGGGGCCGGCGGGCGCTCCTGACGGGGACGGCGACGACGAAGCGGCCAGCTGCAAAAGTGGTCCATGGCCGGCGGCGTCAAAATGGAGACCCAGCAGGACAGGGTCAGCGCCCAGGGGACCACCGCCGCCAGCAGCGCAAGCTGCCGACTGGGAGGAGGGGGAGGCCGACGAGGAGACGGCGGGCGCCCCTGAAGCGCCCTGGAGCTCCTCCTCCAGCTGCTGCTGCTGGAGGCGCGCTGCCTCCTGCAGGGCTCTGTAGCCCTCCAGGGTGCTCGGGCGCGCCGCCCCCGCCGTCGCCGCCGCCACCGCCCTCATCCTGTCGTGCCTGCCACAACTGCCCCCACTACTCACAGTAACGCCGCCGCCGCTGTTGTTGTTAATGATGTTGTTGTTGTTGCCGTTGTCGTCATTATTGTTCTGCCTGTCAAACAAGCCATACCCTCCTCCTCCTGCTGCAGTAGCACCTGACATGCATCTGTCCAAACTTAGTCCATACCTGAGACCAGAACTACCTCGCGGTTGTCCCCCACTCCTTCCTCCTCCTCCTCCTCCTCGTCCTCCGTCTTCGGGGACGCCCTCGAAGGTTGCCGACTTCTCTAACCTACCACCATCGCCGCTCTTGCCGCTGCCTCCGCGCTGGTGGTGGTGGTGATGGTGGTGGTGATGATGGTGGTGACCGCTGCCGCTGCTGCCGCCGCCGCCGCCGCTGCTCCTGGGGTCCGTCTGGCACTCGCCGTCCCGCTTGGCGCCGGAGGAGGACAGGCGATCCGCAGAGGCGCCCGACGAGGAGGAGGGCGTCCCCCTCTTTCTGCTCTCCGTCCCGTACAAGCTGCTCCCGGCGCCGCCACCGCCGCCGCCGCCGCCGCCGATGAGCATCATGAGCTCCTCGCTGCCCGCAGCCGTCGCCCTCGACAGGGATCGCTTCTTGGACACCACCACGGCGGAGACGCCCCCCTCACCAGCCGGCGATGAGGTCGTACTCGTATTCCCCGCCGCCGCCGACGACGTCATCACCTCCTCCCTGGGACTCTTCTCCAGGCTCCTCAGGCGGCTCGCCGTCCTCGAGGGCGAGTGCAGGAGGAGGAGGTTCCCCTCGGCGCTGCCCCCGGAGGTGTGGCTGGCCATGAGCCTACAACACACCTTCTCCCCTGCCACGGCGACCGTGGAGGGCGAGGTCCCGTCATGCCGCGCGCCCGTGGTGGCGGAGGACGCGGAGGAGGAGACGGTGGTCGTGGTCGCGGTGGTCGGCACCGTGTTGCTGCTCATGGCAGCGGTGGAGGACGAGGTCGTCGTCGTCGTCGTCGTCGCCGTCGTCGTCGTGGGCTGCGCGTCGGAGAGGCTGCCCTGCTTGCCACGCTTGACCTTGTCGCTCGAGAACTGCGCAGTCAGCTTCGGGATGTACAGGTCGTCCCGCCGGACCGCCTTGTCCTCGCCGCCGCCGCCGCCACCGGCCAGGTCGCTCTCCCTCCAAAGTCCCGGCACATGCGGGTACGAGTACGAGCTGGAGTCCCTGGAGAGGCTGTTGAAGCGGAGTGAGGAGCTCTCGTCGCTGGAGGCCTTCACGCTTGAGAGGTAGTCAGAGTAGATCTGCGGCGAGAGGTCGCGGAAAGGCGGAGGGGGCGCCGACCCGGGGGCCGCGCCTTCGAGATTGATCCCGCTGAACATGTACTGGAACCTCTCGTCGCTGAGCGAGGGCGCGCGCTGCGGCGACGGCGAGTCCGCGTCGGTGCGCGAAAAGTCGGTCCGGGAGAAGCTCTCGTCTGACGACGACGACGACGAAGAGGAGGAACTGAGGCTGGGCGAGCGATTGATAGAGCTGATTTCGTCCGCCGACGAGTGGATGCGCGTGGACACCAGGTCCACGCCGCCGCCGCCGGCACCGCCGCGGGCGTGTGGCCCCACGGGCGGCCCGTGGAGGCTCTCGTCGCTGTAATGCCGCGTGAAGGCACGGAGCTTGTGCCGCACGCCCGCTTCCTCCACGTGGTGTTGGTGCCGCGGGAGCGGCGGAAGCACCAGGCCGCTGCCACTCAAGGCCGCCGCCGCCGCAGCCGTCGCCCTCTGTGCCGAGGACGACGTCATCCGCCCTCCTGCGCCCATCTCCCCGCATGGGAAGATGTCGTCCTCCCGGCGAGGCGAAGTCCGCGCCCGCGCCTGCTGCTGACCACTCCGCCGGCTACGGCCGCCCACACCGCCGCCGCCGCCGCCCGCGCTGTGGCTGGCATGGACGCGCGCCCAAGGCGGCAAGGGCGGGCCCTCCGGACGGTACGTGCGAGGGCGAGACTCTGAGGAGTAGCTCTTAGGAGGCGAGTCTCGCGGCGCCATCATCTCCTGCTGGTGGCGTCCTCCGCCGCCGGCCGCCTGCTGCTGCTGTTGCTGATGCTGCTGGAGGGCCTTGCTGGCGGCGCGGACCTGCGCCGCCGAGACCCGTGGATGGTGCGGCACGCTGAAGGAGGAGACGACGGGCGGAAGGAGAGGTTCCTCCTCGAAGCGATGGCGTTCTCCCGCCGGCGTCCTCGTCGAAGCCAGGCCTACCGTGGCCGCCCCGCCGCCGACGCCACCCAGGACCGACCCGGGGGAGCAGGTCCCCAGGGGCGCGCCGGCGGAGACGACGACGGCGGCCGGGTCTTCGCCGAAGGACGACTCCCTGACGGCAGCGGCGGCTCGGCGCGCCCGCGGCGTCAGAAGGGCCTCGTCACACCCGCCACCGCCGTCGCCGCAACCGGCCGCGACGGTGCCGCTGTTCGCCTGCGGGAACCCGCGCCCGTGGGGCGGCACCTGCGGTGGTACCAGGGCCAACGGTGTGGCGACGCCCCCATATAGGCCGCCCCCACCCCCGCCGCCGCCTCCGCCCGTTCCACCGCCGTTGCCTGTCAAACAGAAAGAGAGAGTTTAAGTTGTTGGTCTTCCGCAAGACGAAGAGGACGGCGAGTGAGAAGGAAGAGTGGGAGTAGGAGTAGGGGGAGAAGGAAGAGTGGGAGGAGGAGGAGGAGGACGAGTGAACGAGGAGAGAGGAGGAGCAGTGGGAGGAGTAGGAAGAACGCAGCAGCAATAGGACCAGCCGCAGCCCCGCATGTGGCGGCAACGCTCACCAGAAGAGCGAGATGCTCTCCTTTGTGTGTTGTACTGGGGTGGGGGGGAGAGCAGTCACCGGTTGTCGACTCTCCTTGTGTGGGAGGAGAGAGGATGGGAGAGGAAGGGAGAGAGCCTTGTGTTTGTGTTAGCGTGTTTCTGCATCCCTATTGTTATTGCTGTTGTTGGCTTCAAAAGACGACAGGATGACGTCCCTCTCTAGTGGCCGCGACTTCGCTGCCCCGGTGGCAGTTCCGCGTCCCTTCTCTACGGGACCACGAAGATCTTCAAGACCTGCGCAAGGACCACCCACAGTGCCCCGTCCTCCTCGTGTCGCCCTCAGACTCCCGAGGTCCACGGTCATCATATTAAGACAAATTTAGATTTAAGAAGGAAATAGACAAGAATTTGTTTACTAATAGGGTGGTCAACAAATGGAATAGACTTAGTAACTGTGGGATTGTGTAGTTGGCATAGGGTACTAAATTAGTGTATGGTTCATTAGTGTGTAATAGTGTAGTGGCGTGCCCTGACCAGCAGGGACGCTCCCGTACAAAAGCCCTTTCATATGGCCAAGGCCCCTTCTCGTACGTGTACTAGGCGTGGCAGCGTCTTCGCCCACGCCGGCAGTCACTCTCTCTAGAATTCTTAGGCACATGACATGCCCACACCCTCTAAGCATAACCTACCTATTTAATTGTCCTCCTAGCGCTTCACTGTCGCCTTCCATTGCATGATTGCTTGCAGACATGGCGCAGTGAGTAGGATTGTTTGCAACTTGCAACAGTGAAATATAAGCGACGATTCGTTAATCGGTGGCGCACGCGTGAACGGGTGACAGTAATGTGACGATACACGATCCGGTGGCGCTTACGTGAACGAGGTGTTGAAGGAACCGTGCAACAATGTGCATGCTGGACCGTAACTGCAATGAAGTGCAGTTCAATAGTGTGACAAGCTTTCGTGGACCCGTAGAGGTGCGAACAAAGAGGCCATTCATTTCACCCCCCTGGATACTAAACCTTCCGGCAGAGCCCACCCGACGCGACCGCAACCCACATAGGGAGCGACGCTGATGTCATGCGACACCCCTGCTGACTCACGTAGGCCACCCCACCCCCCGACCCGGACCAGGGCACAACGGAGTGATTCATCTTCATCGCTAGAGGACCACGTCGAATTACCTGCCCCACTTGCGCTCACACCGAACGTGACGTTTCCACAGGATGGTGGCGGAGACGTCGAAAAACGCACAGCGGTGATGCAAGATTAACGAAGGGAGGACCTCGCGAAAATCGACATAATGGCGTAGACCTTGCAACATCTCGTAACTGCCACCCGCCCGACTACCCCCCCCCCCCCGCCCCGGCCCCGTCTATCACCGGAGTGCCGCCCGCCCCTCAGCCGCCGGGCAACCTGATGGTCCCGCGCCAGCCGCCGTTGGAGGCCGACGCCCACTTCTAGTCGTTCCCGTCGTTTAGCCGTGTCTGGGCCGACCACGCCGCTATGACCGGCGTTGATGGGATGCCGCACGACATACAGCTTATACAGCTTAGATCGTGCTTGTCCCTCGGCGTACGGGCGATTTTGCGGAATTCTCTGGACATTCCCCCCACGCGATACCCGACTGCAATCCCACCTCCGAAACGCGCGAGTCGAGGCCCTCCGCAGCCGCGACCTGTTCCGATGCAGACAGGGGTAAGGCGAGTCCTTCGACGACTTCTACGGCCCCGTCAAGGACAAGGCCCAGGAGGTAGACTGTGCACCGGAGGCCTCATAAAATGTGCGGAGGTCCAGATGAAAATGGTAACACTAATGGGCATCAGAGACGAGGAACTCATACAGCGCATCAGCTCCCTCCCCGCAAACGCCTCACTGCAGGAAGTAGTGACCAACTGCAGCTCACACGAATCAGCGACGGGGACTGTCGCGGAACGCCAGGACGACCCGCATGTGTGCGCCGTTTCGGCATATAAGTGCTCAACGCCAGGTGCACACACACCCACCTCAGCAGCCTATTGCCCCCTCCTCGCGACCCCGCAACCCCTGACAATCCTGCGGCCGCCAGTACAACACTGGGAAATGCCGGGCGGCTAACAGCCCCTGTCACAGCTGCGGAAGAGAGGGACACCGCACTCGCAACCCAAGCGCCCTGCCAGTGACGCCCGCTGCCGCGCCTGCAACAAAAAGCGTCACTGGGAGAAGTATTGCAAGTGGACCAGGGATCGAGACGAGAATCAACGCAGGTCATCAAATCCCGGCGCCACCACCCCTCCCCCCGGGAAGGCGCCTGCCGCCAGGTGTCTGGCGGCTCCGGTCGCTCTCCGCAGCCTGTCAGTGTCTACGTCCGCTTCGGGAAAGTGTCCTCGAGCTTGCTTAAGCTCCATGACACAGGTGCGGACATCATGGTGATAGGCACTCGGCACCTGGGCATGTTGGGGATATCCAGAGCCAGCTTACAGCCGCCGCTCTCGGCGTCGACGTACATGGCCGGCGGATCACAAATGCCCCCCGCAGTGGCATGCTTCCAGGCTACTTTGACGCTCGGACACAGGGACTGCTCCGGCGTCATAAGGGTTCACGAAGGGGTCCTAGCCCACCTCCTCTCCTTCGGCCACTGCCTGGAGTTGGCTATAATCACGCCCGACTTCCCGAAGCCTATCCTGGCGGTGACGTACGCGAACAGGTGCTCGCGACTACTTCCTACGGAAATTCAGCGACGTGTTGGTCTCCAAGAGCGACCTCCGCACCGTCCCCCCGTGAGAATCCACCTGAAAGCCGACGCTGTGCCCTTCGCGATCCACACGCTCAGGCCGATATCGTATGCATTTCAGGATCAAGTATGGGAAAAACTCGATTCAATGGTGCAACAAGGTATCATCACGCCTGTCGATAAGGAACCTTCGGAGTGATGCCACCCGATGGTGTTCGTGACCAAGAATAAGGGCATATGCATCACGGTGGACCTGACTAAACTCAACTCAAAGGATTACAAAGGATTACAAAGGCGGAGCATGCCGACAGGAGACCTTTTGATCCATGTCTGGGTCGGATGCGAAAAAAAATCATATTAATAATAAAATAAATAAAAACTATAATAACGTAAATAAATAAAATACATAAATAAATGCATAGGTATAGTTAAATAATAAATGATGAATTGACATATAATAATAAATGAAAATCAGACAGACAAAACATAACAAAACAAATAAACAAATAATATAAGATAAATAATAATCATTACATCATCTTACTTAGGTATTTATCTAAATGATTCTTAAAGCTTCGAACTGAACTACATGCTTTGCGGCCATCGGCGACGCCTACTGCCTCCATGGAGACGGCTCTGCAAGGCGTCGCCAA
>NC_134788.1:35586702-35681702 GCF_046742065.1 Oratosquilla oratoria
ATTGCATGAATGTACGATGACGCCTACATAGGCACCATGAGACGCAAGTGGGTTCACGAGGATGACAGCATCAGCGTTTTCATTGTATATTTTTTGTGGTTGTATATGAGTTACCCCCTAGATTCTGTGAACTGGTTTGATCATGTTTTCTATGTTTATTATTACTCAGAGTAAAAGACAATGAGTAAAAGTGCAGTGAATCTATATCTTATAATGCAAGTAGTGTGATGCACATTACATATGGCAGCCAATGCTGAGCGCAAGCATTTGAGCCGTACTGATGTGGGATTAAATTCAAATATTAAGCATCTTCTGCATGGTACGCACATGCAGCACCCAAGCCAATTATGCGGCAGCACGGTTTCAGTCTCGAAAATGGACCTGGTCAAAGGGCGGCTAATACAACTCAAATTTTTCTGTACACCTCATTTTCTTTTTCTTTTCTTTATGATGGAACTTTAATATTTTACTTTATGATGTATCTTTAAGGTTTTATCTTTTCCCTCCTAGATTTGTGTCAGGTGTTGCATTGCTTCCTCGGTGATCAATCTGCACACACATTTCCCAAGTATTGTGGATAAAGCACACACAGCAAGTGTGGCGAAGAGAGGTAGAGAGCCAAAAACAAAATGCTGATTAGAGGGAATGTGTCTTTGAGGAGAAATATGACTGGAAGAAAATGTGCTTGAGTGCGGGAACTTTAATCGTTACATCCAAATTACTTCTTTTACAAGGGCCAAGGAGGGGTTTGGGTTTCGGGTCTCCATAAATTGGTCTTTATGGTGGTCCCGTCAACTTAATTTTTTTTTTTTCCCTCCACTAAAAAAAAATAGAGCTGTAGAACCAGTAAGGGACATTTACAGAGACCATTAAAAGAGTGAGTAGAAATCAGAAGTGATCGGCTTTATCTTCCAAGTGAAGATCAATCGTAAAAACAATGCCGCTCATCTGCTGGGATGTCCAACAAGTACCTCGCATATCAACTCTGCAAAACTTGCACAGTCGATGCCCCCAGACACAGAGTCATTTTCAGAAGTTTTCCACACGTCTACTCCTCCGCACGGGGCAAAGATACTCAGAAAGAAGGAAGGATGGGACAATGAGAGACTGGATTGAAGGAAGGGGTCAAAGGGGGTCGTACGGGGTCATATGGGCTAGAACCGCAGGGCATGTGCAGCCCTGAAACTCTTACCTCAACACATAACATGGCCCTCAACAACAACAACAACGTCCAGAACACAACGGTTAAGAAATGGGGGAGAAAAGCATGTACATGTGCACACACACACACACACACACACACACACACACAGACACACACACACACACGCAAACACACCATGCTCTAAGGCCACAGCAATACACCCTTTTCCATTTCCAAAGTGCCCATTCCCTCCCTCCTGCCCTGTCTGCCTCCTTCCCAAAATATCACAACAGTTAGATGAAGAGTCAAACCCACAATTGGCTTCCTCCCAACATCAACAAAAGTTTGGTCAGTTACGTTGGATCATTGGCAGGGCTGATTAGACAGGCGGATTAGTAAAAGTAACCTGCACAAGCACTAGTGTCTTATGTCTCCTCTCCAGCCTTTCTCCCAACCTTTGAGTTTCAGAGGACTGACGCATTTTTTTTTTTTTCTTCTTCTTCTTCTGTGGGTTGGACTGTCCAAGAAATGGAGCCGCTTTTCACGGCACATGTCAGAATGACAAGGACCCCATTCACCAAACTTCTCTGATCACAAGATTAATGCTCTAGTGAATACACTTTCTAAATTCTCTACAGCAATATCAAAATAACAATTTGTTCGCAAACTAAGATATGAAATAGAAAAATACTCGTGCGGCATAGAATTTGAGGGAGGTGGTCATACAGGACACTGACGCTCTTTTTGCTTTTCTAACTAAATGAAAAGAAATCTCCCAAGTTGACACTCCCTCGCCGCAAATCTCATGATCTTGACTGTCTGGTGAATTTGGACTCTGGAGAACTGCCATGGTTCTTCTGCCTGGCCAACAAGCATGACCACCAGCCCTGTACCGCAGCTGCAAACGCAGATCGTTTTCTACAATTCGGAACAGAAAAGTTCTAAAATCCGGGAAATTCAGGATACCAGAAAAATTCTTTAACGTTCTATCGAAGGTTTCCCAAAATTGGAATTCTCCAGAATTTCAGAGGCATGCATCTTCGTTCCAAATATTGGAGCTTCCCAATCTAGAGAACTATCTTGTGCCAACTGCCACGGCCGATCCATCTCCTTGATCCTCTGAGCACAGCAAGACTGTTTACCACCATTCGTCCCAGCTAGTAGCAACACATTTTATTCCACTCGTCTGACTCTCAGACCTCAATGGCCCCAACCCATCTTGTGCCTAGTCTGCCCCTTGGCTGAATAAAAAATACTCTGGAATTACATACATACATATACCAAGGCTTTTTCCCCCTTACAAGGGAGGTAGCCAAAAAGGGAAAGGCATAAAAACACTCCCACCCATTTCATCCCTACATACACTCCACACCCCTCCCACCTTCCCTCTCATCTGAGCACCTCCTGGATGACGGGTCATCCCTGCACCCTGCCCACCGCCCTGGGTCAGAAGCAGTGTCGCAAGACACAGCACATCCACAGCAAGGCCGCTTCATTTAATCGGCGACCCCCCCTCTCCGTCCCCCCTTGCATATAAGGAGAGGACGGGGAGAAAATCCCTTCGGGCTGCGTCAAAATTTACTCACACATACTACCCCACCCCCCACCCCCCTGCCCATTCTTCCTCATGCAATCACAACATCATCCATATACAACCATTCTCCACTCACCTCTGTCTTCCGTCCTCTCCCTTCCTTCCTCAACAGACATTCCCCTCTTCCCCAAAGCCCCCTTCACCCCATCCATCCACCTCATCCTAGGACGTTCCCTCATGTTCACTCCCTCCACATCTGCCTTCCATACCTCTTTTACTAGTCTTTCTTCACTCATTCTTTCCATGTGTCCAAACCATCCTAATATTCTTTCATCAACCCTATCTCCCAAATCCTTTTTTACCCCTGTTCTCCTCCTCACCTCCTCATTTCTCACTCTATCCAGCCTAGTAACCCCCACCATACTTCTCAGACACCTCATCTCAAACACATTCAAACTCCTTCTCTCTTCTTCTCTTATGTTCCACGTTTCTGCCCCATACAGTGGGGCAGAAATTACCCCAGAAATTACCCCAGAAAAAAAGTACCAATATTTTCCTCTAAGTAAATTCTCACCTTCGAAAATCTCAAAATACAGGAATACCTCACTATACAACCGAGTTGTGTTCCCAGCTGACTGGTCGCAATGCGAAAGTTCATATATCAAGGTGGGTTTTACATTTACGTAAATAAGGGGGAGTTGTTGTGTTCATGGACCCTGTCAGCCCCCTCCCCCCCCCTCAATTCTTTTTTTTGCCTCCTGGGGCTTTCACATATATGCACACAACATTTGTTTTACCTACTTTATAGCACTCAGTTATATAGTGAAGTATTCCTGTACCGATATTTCTCTCTAAATAAAGTCTCACATTCGAAAATCTCCAAATATTTAGAATACAAACACCCTCAGGGAAATCTAGAAGCCAGAGAAATCCAGTATGTTTCTAAGCATCCCTGAAAAGGTATTTCTATCCTAGACATTAGACCTTAGAGATTCTGAATAGCAGATTCTCAATAGCTGGGCCCATTACTGCCGAACAGGTATTGCGTGCATTTCCGTCAATGCATTACAAATTTTAATTTCCTTAGTATGTATACACATAATACTGATGACCCACTTTCAGAGAAGAATAAGCAAAAGTATAAAGATCTGTATATTTCGATCACTAACTGTGATCCTCTTCAGCTGAAGATCCTCATCTGCTGAAGAGGATCACAGTTAGTGATTGAAATATACAGATCTTTATACTTTTGCTTATTCTTCTCCAAAAGTGGGTCATCGGTATTATTTTACAAATGTGCTACGACATAACTTTGTTATGTATACACATACACATATGCAGTAACACGGACAGCTCTAAAAAAATTAAAATCAGTAACACAGTGATGGAAATGCACCCCAGATTTTTCAGTACCACACTATCTGTCCAGTGGTAACTCACCCAGCTCTGCCATATAGAGAGAGACAACGACCCAAAAGGCACGTCACTATCCTGAAAGAGGTTTGGGAGATGGATCTGGCTCGCGTGGACGGCTTCCGCTCGGCTCTGACTACTTCCAGAAGGCGGGCAGCTAAAAGACCGGCACTCTCGTGTCATTCCGACAAGTGTCGTGGACAAGGGAAACGGCCCCATGACGAAGCCATTTAACACAGCAGCAATGACGCTCTTACCGTAGAATCGCAAGTGGCTGCTGAGTAGCATAGGGGTGGTAAGGTGGTGGTGGTGGTAGTGGTGGTAGCTGTTATGGTGAGATCGGGAATAGGGGGAACGCAGGGTGGCCCCACCGCCCCCCCCACCGCCACAGTTGTTCCCGAGCACAGAGTAAGAGGTCAGGAGAACTGCAGGTGGACAAAAGAGAAGGGAGACATCGGGTCACGGGGGCCAACAATACTACTACTACAGCCAGGTCAAGAACTGCAGAGGGGTTCATTCTGGTCCAAAAAAAAAGTTAACACGTCACAGTTTCTGCCCAAGAAAGAGAAAGAAAGAAAGAAAAAAGTAACGGGAACAGCACGTGAAAAGTGGAAACCGTTGTCACCTTGACAGCAACAAGCAGGTTCTTCCTGGGTGTGACCAGGTCCAGCAGGAAGGACACAAAGGTGTTCCTCCATGTTTGTGAGGTTCAGAGGCTGGCACTTGACCCAGGGCATTACCCATCTCAAGTCTTGCACCTCCACGTGACTTCCCCCCCACCCCATTTTCCTTTAAATCAACCTTTGGAAAAAGTCGCTTGCTGTCGTCAACTTGGAGATCACTTTTCACGTCCAGACTTTCCCTCTGCACCAAGTGATGTTCCTCAACAGAGGAACTTTTTTTTTTTCTTTTCTTTCTTTCTTTCATTTCTTTCTTTCCAGTCAAGTTAGTAAAGAGGCAGGTGGTTTCTATCCATCCATGGACTAAAGAAAGGTACTACATATGCCTGGACAGAGGGGGGGGGAGGGAAGGGTTGTTTTGGTTAGGGAGAAGATTGGTCCTCACAACACAGTATCATGCTTTAAAGAAAGTCCTCGGACAAACACCAAGAGAACTCATCTTGACGGCATACACCAGAACAGGAACTATGGCTATAAAATATGAAAATATGATGGACACATGTTAAGAATCAATATACGAGGAGTAAAGGTAGTAGAGGGTTCACTGCACGGGCATACGGATACATACTGGTCTGTACATGCATATATGAGATCCTTTTGTGTGTACTTGTTTATATATGTACATCCCTTTCTTCTTCTTTTTCTTTTTCTCTCCTTTTCTGATAATGGACTTTTATGTATTCCCCTAAGACCCATGACTCAGGCTGTGACTTGTCAGGTCTTAGAAAATGTTCACACAGGGAGAAGTTGACTGGGTTTTCAAGCACACTGGAAGGACAAGAGGGAGAGAGACAGTGAGAGGGAGAGACCAAAAGAGATCCAGACTGAGACACAGAAAGAAAATCTCCCTCCATATCAACAGACACACACACACACATATCACTGGGTAAACACACGTAGATACTTTTCGTGAAAGTAGTAGTCGCCGACAAGACTGACGAGTTAAACACCATGTGAGGACTTAGGAGCCTTTTTGTACGACGTTTCACTTTTTACAGCTTTTTTTTCAAGTACGTAGTTGTGATACACATGCTTGAGATTAGATAAGAGGAATGGAAGGAACACGGGAAGAAACATCTCACCCCACATAATTCCTTTAATACCCATGGCCAACAAAAAAAAATTCAAACCATCCTTTGTGAGCAATTTGCCCACACACATCTGGGCCAGCCTTCTCAACCTCTCCCAGTATTCAATCTCCCTTCTCCTTCTCCTCCTCCTCCTCTTCCTTCCCCCACTACTTCTTTCTTTCCCCATTTCCTCCATTGCTCTTATTTAATGTCAAGCAAGTGTATCACAACTATGTACTTGAAAAAAGCTGTAATAAGCGAAACGTCATACAAATAAAGGCCCCTCCGTCCTCACATGGTGTTTAACTCGTCACACGTAGATACGGTAGACAGGGACGAGGTGTCGGGATGGAGCACAGTGACCAGTTGATTCCTGACACCTGCCACGTTTTTCATATGTACAAATAACACAATGGAGGGTTCTTTCTTCATCGAGAAATGAACCCTAATATCCTCAGCTTCAATTTAATACTTGTATGAGGGTGAATGGAGAATGGCTGTATATGTATGATGCTGTGATGCATGAGGGAAAGTGGGTGGGGAGTATGTGTGAGAAAAATTTGACGCAGCCCGAAGGGAATTCTCCCCGTCTTCTCCTTTTCTGCAAGAGGGGATGGAAAGGGTGTGTTGCTGATTTAATGAAGCGGCCTTGCTGTGATGTGCTGTGTCTTGTGACACTGCAGAAGATTAAAGTGGCATTCCATTATGTGAATAAAGAGATGACCAAAAGCTCATCGAAACCCTGACATGTTTAAGAATGGAATATGTGTCAATAGTATGCTCCCCACACAGAGTGAAGGATATAAGCAAGACTGAGAGAATACAATGGGCAGCAACCAAACTGGTCCCCAGCTTGGCAGATAAACCATACGAGGAGAGACCAAAAACAATGGGTCTACCAACTTTGAAAGATTGAAGAGAAAGAGGTGACATGATTCCAGTGTTCAGTCCACTAAAGGAGATAAATTGAACTGATAGAAAAGATCTAATTAAAGATGATAGGGCTTTAAGAGGTCATGGAAGTAAATTAAGAAAGACCACATATCAAGGATGTGAAGAAACACAGTTTTTCATATAGATGCATAAATACCTGGAATAGCTTAGGAGGCGATATAGCCCAAGCTCAAACAATAAACAAGTTCAAATTTAAATGTGATAATTGGAAATCAAGGATATAGATTAAGTTGGAACCATACATGTGTTTGAGTCGAGGGACGTTAGAAGAAAATTAAAGAAAAGGAGACAGGACCCCATGAGCATTGCTCTTTTTCTGTATACTACAAGTAGGTAAAAACAATTAGGTAAATGTGTGTATTTAACCTAGTTGTTTACCTAGCTGTATTTTACGGGAAGGGGAGCTATGCTCGTGGTGTCTCGTCTTTGTATCTCACAGCGAGTAAATGCCTTGGTGGATTAAAGAGTGTAATGAGGAATAGACATTTGGGAATGGATGCTAAGAGGAGACTGTATGGAGGAGTGATTGTGCCAACAGCACTGTATGGGGCAGAAACATGGAACATAAGAGAGGAAGAGAGAAGGAATTTGAATGTGTTTGAGATGAGGTGTCTGAGAAGTATGATGGGGGTTACTAGGTTAGATAGAGTGAGAAATGAGGAGGTGAGGAGGAGAACAGGGGTGGAAAGGGAGTTGGGAGATAGGGTTGATGAAAGAGTATTGGGATGGTTTGGACACATGGAAAGAATGAGTGAAGACTGGTAAAAGAGGTATGGAAGGCAGAGGTGGAGGGAGTGAAAATGAGGGGGCGTCCTAGGATGAGGTGGATGGATGGGGTGAAAGGGGCATTGCAAAAGAGAGGAATGTCTATAGAGGAAGCACTGGGGAGGACAGAAGACAGGGGTGAATGGAAAATGGTTGTATATGGATGATGTTGTGATGCATAAGGTGGAATGGGTGGGGGGATGGGGGGTGAGGAAGTATATGTGAGAAAAATTTGATGCAGTCCAAAGGGATTTCTCCCCGTCTTCTCCTTTTATGCATGGGAGGACGGAGAGGGGGGGGTCCCCGATTTAATGAAGTGGCCTTGCTGTGGGTATACTGTGTCTTGCAACACTGCTTCTGACCCAGGGCAGTGGACAAGATGCAGGGATGACCCGTCATCCAGGAGGTGCCAAGATAAGAGGGTGGAGGGGAGCGGAGGGTATCAGGGATGGAATGGGTGGGAGTGGTTTTTTATGCCTTTGTTTTTTGGCTACCTTCCTTGTAAGGGGGAAAAAGTCTCTGGTATATGTATGTATGTATTGTTTCATCCCATCTGTTCCAGACATCCACCACACTGTGTGTGTATTTACTTAGTTATATTTACCTAGTTGTATTTTACAGGAAGGGGAGGTATGCTCGTGGTGTCCCGTCTTCATATCTCATTTTATCTAAACTATTTTTAAATTCATGAATTGTTTTTGCACACACCATTTTTTCGTCCAAATTGTTCCAGATGTCTACTACTCTGTGGGGAAAGTTGTTCTTTTTCAGGTCCCTTCTATTACTGTCTTTCTTGATTTTCTTTCCATGTCCTCTTGTATTTCTACTATCCCATTTTATTAGATCCTCTCTATCAATAGTTTATTTGCCTTTCATGATTCTATAAATAGATATCAAGTCTCCTCTCTCTCTTCTTTGTTCTAATGTCTGTAGTTCAAGTTTTGTTAGTCTCTCTTCATATGATAGTTCTGAGAGTGTTGGTGCCAATTTTGTAATTGCTCTTTGTATTCTTTCAAGTTTTTTTATACATTTTTTTGTCCTTGGTGACCACATTGTCGCTGCATATTCCAATCTTGGTCTTATCAAAGTGATTAGTATTTTCTTCACAATTTCTTCTAGCAATAGTTAGACCCATCCTCGACTATGCGGTACAGTTTTGGTCTCCATCCTACAGAATGGACATAAACTCACTAGAATCAGTACAGAGAAAAATGACCAAAATGATACATGGACTCAGAAATTTGCCTTACGAAGAGAGGCTTAGGCACCTAACCTTACACTCTCTGGAAAGACGCAGAGTGCAGGGTGATCTAATAGAAGTTGTTCAAGTGGATCAAAGGCTATAACAAGGGTGATGCAAACAAGGTCATCATAATAAAACAACAGGGCAGGACTCGCAGTAATGGGTATAAACTGGACAAATTTAGATTTAAGAAGGAAATAGGCAAGAATTGGTTTACTAATAGGGTGGTCAATGAATGGAATAAACTTAGTAACCATGTAGTAAGCGCTGAAACTATCAGTTGTTTTAAAAAACTATTAGACAACTTTATGGATGGGGACGACAGGTGGTGATGGATTCGGAGCTGCCTAGTGTAGGCCTTATGGTCTCTTGCAGTCTCTTTTATTCTTATGTTCTTATGTTCATCCAGGTACATAAATGCCACTTTGATTGTTCTTATTAAATTATGTTTCTCCAAAAATCTTGTTTATATGTTTTTCAGGTGACATATTATTCATAATAATGACTCATTTTCTACTTTTTTGTATTCCTTCTTCTCCCAATTTATATGAACCTACCATTCTTTTTTTGCTTCTTCCAAATTCCATTATACTACACTTCTTAGTATTGAATTCCATCTCCCACTTCCTACTCCATTTCCATACTTTATTGAGATCATTCTGTAGCGACTCATAATCTTCTTCAGTGTTCACTTTTTTCAACAATTTTGCATCATCCGCAAAGAAGCTCATATAACTTTCAATTCCTTTATCCATGTCATTAATATATATAGCAAACATTATTGGGACCAGAACTGTTCCTTGTGGAACACCACTTATTACTTCATCCCAATTAGAGTGTCTCTTATCACTACTCTCATTTTTCTTTCTTGCAAAAAGTCTTCCATCCATTTAAGCAGTTTGCCCTGTATTCCTCCTTCAGTTTCTAATTTCTTAAGCAACTTCTAATGTGGTACTTTGTCAAAAGCTTTTTTTAGGTCTAGAAATGCACAATCAACCCATCCATCTCTTTCTTGTATTATATCTATTAGCCTTGAATAGAAACACATTAAGTTTGTGACACATGATCGTCCTTGTCTGAATCCAAATTGCCTTGGACTTAGCACATTGTTTTTCTAAATACCTTACCCATCTACTTTTGACAATTCTTTCACAAATTTTTGCTATTGTACTTGTTAGAGAGACTGGTCTATAGTTAGTAGGGTCTTCTTTATTTCCTCCTTTATATATAGGTACTATATTTGCTTTTTTCCAATCTTCTGGAACTTTTCCTTCTTTCAAGGAACTGTTTATTATGCTATGTATTTTGTATGCCAGTTTATTCCGGCATTCTTTCAAAATCCAGTTTGCTATTTCATCTGGTCATGCGATTTTCTGACATCAAGATTACTCAAGTGTTTCATTATTTCATTCCTTGTTACTTCTATTTCTTTCATAGGGGGATTTTCTCCCATTTGATATCTCTAGGTTGTATGTTCTCCCTTGTAAACACCAATTTAAAATGCTTGTTAATAATTTCTGCCATTTCTATTTCCTCTGTGTATTCAACTCCTCCTTGTCGTAGTTTCTCTAATTCTTGTTTGTTTTTCAGTCTGTTGTTTACAAATCTGTAAAGTAGTTTTGGTTGATCTTTACATTTTTCTATGACATCTTTTTCGTATTTTCTCTTTTCTTCTCTGCACACTTATACATATTCACTTCTATAACTTGTATATATTTTCCATTTTTCAGGTCTTTTGTCTTTTTTCCATTTTGTCCAAGCTTTATCTCTTTTGTTTTTTAACTCCCTACAACTTTTGTTGTACCAGCACTTTACATATTCTTTTTCTTGTTTTTGTCTTGGGACATACTTTTCCACTCCTTTATAAATTTTTGTCAAAATATTCCATTTCTCCTCCACTGTTGTTTCCTCTTCGTATATTTTTTCCCAGTCTTCTTTTTGAAAGAATTCTCTTATTTTATATATATATATTTTTCATACATCAATCTTCCTTTTCTATATTGTTCATTTCTTTTCATGTATTTTTCCTCATTTACTTCCAGTTCAACCAATATGTGGTCACTTTTACTTATTGATGTCTTATATTCAATCTTTTCCACTATTTCAGGTTCTGATGTGATTATTAGGTCCAATCTCCATGGTTCTTCATTTCTATACCTAGTGTTCTCTTGAATCCATTGTGTCATTGTATGGTCAATAATCATCTCAAGTAGAACATTTCCCCATGAGTGTGTGTGTGTGTGTGTGTGTATTTACCTAGTTGTATTTACTTAGTTGTATTTTACAGGAAGAGAGCTATGCTCATAGTGACCTGCTTTTGTATCTTTCATCATCCAGTTTGATCTTAAATTCTTGCATAGTTTTTGCACTCATTGTTTCATCATTCAGTTTGTTCCAGATATCTATCACTCTGTATGGGAAGCTATTCTTTTTCAGATCTCTTCTGTAACTATCCGTTTTAATTTTCTTTTCATGTCCTCTTGTTTTTCTTCTATCCCACTTTAGTGTGTGTGTGTGTGTGTGTGTGTGTGTGTGTGTGTGTATGTGCACCCACTTGTATGCGAGTGCACAAAACCTGCATCATCTCAACTTATCAACAGTCTAAAACCAATCCAAAGTCCATTTTGATAAGAGGAAGTAAG
The DNA here is from genome assembly GCF_046742065.1 of Oratosquilla oratoria. NCBI lineage: Eukaryota > Metazoa > Arthropoda > Malacostraca > Stomatopoda > Squillidae > Oratosquilla > Oratosquilla oratoria. The sequence continues at coordinate 35,598,148 of NC_134788.1, forward strand.
ATCAAAGTGCACACCTACTTCACACATATTAAACTCCACCAAATGTCCCTTCCACCTCATAAAGGGTTATCCCTGTCTCCAACCACACTGCTTGGGTCAATGCAGCAAAGCACAGGACTTGCACAGCAAACTCCAAAGTTGGACCGGGTTTATCTCCACCACTGGGCGGAATTGTCCTTTCATACATTCACAATCCCATCATTTGCACTCGGTGGCGGATCCAGATTTTTTTTTTTTTTTTTTTGGGGGGGGGGGCTGAACTATGTACGAGTGAGTGGGAAGTGACCCGAATCAGCTGGGGGATTTGAAATGTAAACAATTTTAGAAGCATTTTGAAGCTATTTGAAAAGGTATATTGAGGAAATGGTCAATTAGATTGCAATGGTAAAAAACTTTATAGACACGCACATACATGGCTCTTCCTGAAAAATAGAATACAAGTATGGCAAAAAATAAAACTGCCACTTCAAATTTTTCCATCCCTCTTTCCCAGCGTTGTGCTACAGCATCGTACAAGATCACCTCGACCAATCAGCATTCATTGCCATCATGAGGTCATCATACGATGCTATATCTAACTGAAACCGATGAAAGCCAATTGCACTCCAACACCACCATGACACTGTCATATGAATACTTACAGGTCCGGTTCAGCCTTCGGACAGTGTCAATTAAATCCAAAATACATGAGATATATATTAAAAGGAGGGTTGGTTTAAAAAAAATTGAGCAAATAGTTCTCAGACAATGGGATGTTAAAGGCAATGTTTTTTTTTTTTTTTTTTTGGGGGGGGGGGGCCCCCCCCCCCCCCCCCCCCCCTGGATCCACCAGTGTTTGCACTATCTCTACTCCACTTAACCCATTCAACTCATTCATGCCAGCTGCTTGTTGTGTAGATACGAAAAACCGGATATGGTAATGTACTTCATAAAACACCTATACCTATGTATAGTTTTTTCCTCAGTAGTCATGAGAGACACTGAGGTGCTTTCATATTCTTCATGCTAGCCCTTGCTATAAACAATTAGATACTAGATTTTTAGATTTCAAAGTATGTCTTTTTTCATCATGTCATCTGAGGTTAAAGGGTTTTAAAAGGTGATCCTCATGCACCCAACAACTCCATTTATTCCATCCATCCACCTCATCCTTGTTTTTCCCCACAAGTCCACTCCATCCACATCAGCCTTCCACATTCTATTTTGTTAGTTTCTTCACTCACTCTTTCCATGTACCCAAACACAATACTCGTACTTTTAGATCCCCTCATTATTTCCATTCTCACTCTTTCCCCCCCCCTCCCCATTTCTCTTCCAATCCATTACTGCAACACCTACAATGCTTCTAATGCACTTCATCTCAAAAACCTTCTTCTTAAAAACATTCATGGGTTCTTTGTGCCTCCCTCGCATTCCAAATCTGCCCTAAATGTTTACTCAAGTACAATCACATACATAAGCCAAGGGCTTTTTCCCCCTTTACATGGGAGATAGCCAAAGTCAAAAGGCATAATTCCACTCCCACCCATTTCATCCTGAGGATAAGACTAACCATCCTACTCTCTGTAGCCCTAAAGAAGTACATTTATATATATATATAATATATATATATATATATATATATATATATATATATATATAAAACGGTACAATCCCCTCATAATTTTCTCACCCCACTCCCTATCAGAAGGTTAGGATGGTGCCCCTCACAGAGGACTTTGTAGCATGGAATTTAATGAACCATAATGCCCTTGGTTCAACTTCGAACAACCATCTCCTTGACCTTCGCCGCAAGTAACAACACCCTAACCCGCTCAGCCAGCGAGATTCCCTCCCTTCATGCTTCAGCAAAATATCAACCATATACCCTGTACAGCCATTCTCAACTCGCCTCTATCTCCCGCCTTCTCAGTTCCTTGCTCAACAGACATCCCTCTCCTGCCCAACTACTGTCAAAAATTCCAACTACCTTCAACAGACTTCCCTCTGTTCCATACATCTACAACACCTCCATACTGACCATGATATACACTTTCAAGTCCATGAAAAAACAAAAAAAATCTTACCTTTTGGCTCAACACTTTTGACAGTTTTTCTTGCTATAAATACTTGATGTACGCACCATCTTCCTCTCCTAAAACCTCACTGCTTTTCTCCATTTACCAACTACTGTTGCCCTGGGGCAGCAGATTTATACATTCACTCCTCCAGCCCACCAATACACTTCCTCCCTATGGGGCACATTAAACAAACCAGAGCTAGGCGTGTGTTACCACCAGACAGGTAGTGCATTACCAAAAAATCTGGGGTGCATTTCCGAAACTGCATTACAGACTTTAATTTCCTTAGAGCTGTATATATATATATATATATATATATATATATATATACATATATATATATATATATATATATATCTATATATATATATATATGTGGAAATAAACTCATCTGCTGGGATTCGAACCCTCACCTGAGCGGCTTGTGTCTTACAAGATGAAGACCGTACCATCACGCCATCCTCACCCTTCAAAACGAAACGACTTAGTTCACGGCCCAGTCGTTCCGCCGAGGGCACCCGGGTAGAACGTGGTATGTACTGTATTTCATCAAATCCTTTATGCAGGCTAGTCTTCCGACAAGTATTTGTGTCAATTGACATTTGGAAATAAACTCATCTGCTGGGATTCGAATCCCAGCAGATGAGTTTATTTCCAAATGTCAATTGACACAAACACTTGTCAGAATACTAGCCTATATATATATACTGTATATATATATATATATATATATATATATATATATATATATATATATATATATATATATATATACTGTATATATATATATATATATATATATATATATATATATGTATATTACACAGGATTACATGGGCGGAGCATGCCGACAGGAGACCTTTTGGTCCATATCTAGGTCAGATGCAGAAAAAAATAATGATAATAAAATAATAAATAAAAACTATATCAATGTAAATAACAAATGAAATACATAAATAAATGCATAGGTACAGTTAAATAATAAACAAACAGGTAAATAGTAAATAATAACAAGTTGACATATAAATAATAATAAATGAAAATAAGACAGACAAATGATAACAAAACAAAAACAAATAATATAGAATAAATTATAATCATTACAGCATCTTGCTTAGGTGTTTATCTAAATGATTCTTAAAGCTTCGAACTGAACTGCATTGCACTACCTGTGCAGGAAGTTTATTCCATTCATTAACTACACGGTTGGCAAAGTTGTTTCTACCTACTTCCAAATTGAATCTATTTCCGGACAGTTTGAGACCATTGTTTCTTGTCTGATTCTCATTCAATGTGAAAATTTTGTCACTTTTGATGTTGTCAACTCCCTTTAAAATCTTAAAGACCTGTATCAAGTCACCTCTGAGTCTACGCTTTTTTAGGGAAAACAGATTCATATGTTGTAGTCGATTTTCGTATGATTTATTTTTGATATTTGGAATCAGTTTTGTGGCTCGCCGTTGTACTTTTTCCAGTCTGTCAATGTCTTTTAAGAGATTCGGTGACCATACGGAAACAGCATATTCCAAATGTGGACGAACTAATGATTTATATAGCTTGTTAATGAGTGATGGACTTTTGAAATCAAAAGATCGCGCAATCAGTCCTAGAATCTTATTTGCTTTCTCAGAGGCTGAAATACACTGCTTGGATGATTTGAGGTCATTACTGATAATTACGCCGAGATCTTTTTCACTATCCACTTTTGTTAACGAATTTCCAAATAACTTGTAATCGTACTTACTGTTATTTTTACCTGTGTGCATTACCTTGCATTTACTTGTGTTAAACTTCATTAGCCACTTTTCAGACCATTGCTGTAATTTATCTAAATCTTCTTGAATATCTAATTGGTTTGAGTGATCATTTGCCACTCCACACAGTTTTGTATCATCAGCAAATTTGGAAACAGTAGATTTTAGTCCATGGTCTATATCATTTATATATACTATGAATAGAAGTGGCCCAAGAACGGAACCCTGAGGAACTCCACTTGTAACATTTTTCCATCTAGAAGTTTTTCCATTTAAAACAACTCTCTGTTTTCGACTATTCAACCAATTACTAGTCCAACCTAATAGGCTACCACTTATTCCGTGTAAAGCTAATTTAGTACCATATTTTCCGGCATATAGTGCGCGACTTTTTTCCGTTGGAAGGGCCTAAAAATGGGGGGTGCGCGTTATCCGATGGTGCGCATTATCTACGGCCTACAATAAAAATTCTGCGGCTGTGTGTATAATTTTTTTCACAACAACGTGACGATGTTGGCCGTCACAAAGTCGGGACGGCACACTTCTCCGTGACGTTCCGTGAGAACAAGAAGAACAGCCATGGTGACATGAAAGAATACGCCAGCATGGGCTATATAAATATTTGGTATAGGTAGGTATCTATCGAATCTTATTTTTCATGTTTAAATAGGCCTAAACATGATCAACATTCATGATATTTGCCCATGTTCACAGCATCCTAGTTTGAATTTTTATGTTGGCTTTGTTGCTTCACTTTAGGTACGGTACAAATTCCGTTGCGGCCGTTCATAAACAACACCCTCTTTTGGGAGTTATATTAACTAAACGTCACCTCGATGAGAGACTGTCCTATTTCACCACTGTCATTGTAGGTTCAAAGCTAAAACGAAACAGTCTGTAGTTTGTTTCAGTATTAAATAAAAAATGGTAAAGACGAATTATTTCCTTAAGATATAACATGAAAATTTTCTGTAAAAATCCCGAAATTTTTCTGTATATTTTACTTCCAATAAACTTTTTTTTAGATCATATTTCCTACAAACTATTTAAGCTACAAAGTAATAAGGGACCAACGCACAACATGAGTCATATACCGGTACATGTAGTTCCGACTTTTTCTTAGTTGTGTGCTGATTGATGCCTAAACTGACACTTAATTTAGTGACAAATCAACAGATTTCCCAGCGGTGGCTCTAGCCAATGAAAAATACTTCTCCATGTAACCTCGTTCAAATGATACTAAGTAATTAATCGCCGTTATTTCATTGGTTTATTTTTACTAACATTAATGATCGTAGTCTATGCAAATATTTGGGATCCGTAAAACAGCACTGGTACCAACATCATGAACGTTGGCCGTTTTAGCTCACCCGGAATATGCGAGATCAGGGCCGAGATTGACAGTTCTATTGCCAATCTAGCCTACACTAAACACCCTCTTGCGAGAGTTTGTTAAACTAAACGTCACTTCAGTAAAGACACTTATGAACCGAAACATAGTTGCTGCATGGCGATAAAAACTTGTACACGGTGATAAAAACTTGAACACGGTGATAAAAACTTGCAAGATGAATTATTCCCTCAGGATAGTAAATTACAATTTTTCTGTAAAAATCCGAAATTTTTCATGTACATTTTGTATTCAATAAACTTTTCATGGCTCAAATTTCCCACAAAACAATGGACCAACGCAAGCAGGAGTCGCATACATGCAGTTCACGAGCCTTAGCCACCAGTGAATTTTCCTGGCATGCGCGTTATACGTCGGTGCGCGCTATCTGTGTACTGAGAAACGAAGTGCATGGGTGCGCATTTTAAGCCGGAAAATACGGTAAGTAGTCTTTCGTGTGGGACGGTATCAAAAGCTTTTGCAAAGTCTAGATATATTAAATCTATATTGTTTCTTTTGTCATAATTCAAGATAACTGAAGGCGCAGGAAGTATACGAGGAATAATGGAAGAATTTTACTGCCTTAACGTTTCGACCCTTAGGGTCTTGATCACAATAGGCATGTTTAAGGTAGTAAAATTCTTCCATTATTCCTCGTATACTTCTTCAGTTACATTTGTCATAGTTTAAATCAATATACACACACAGACACACACATATATGCGGAAAAACCACCAAGGAAAAAGAAAAACTGATGACCAAGCACTTTCGTCTATTCAGACATCCTCAGGGTACATGTAACCTGAGGATATCTGAATAGACAAAAGCGCTTGGTCATCAGTTTTTCTTTTTCCTTGGTGGTTTTTCCACATATTTAGATTCACGAGTTTATGTGATTTCTCATACACACATATATACAGTATATCAAAGAAAACCACTCAGGAAATAAGACACTATGATCCGAATGTTTTTGTCTATTCAGAAAATGTCTGAATAGACAAAAAGGTTCAGATCATGGTATCTTATTTCCCGAGCAGTTTTCTGCAAAATCTTACATTCACACATTTTAGTGATTTGTGTTGCATATATATATATATATATATATATATATATATATATATATATATATATACTACACATATACACATACACATAAGCAGTAACATGGACCACTCAATGGAAATTAAAATCAGTAATACAGTGACGGAAATGCATCCCACATTTTTTGGTAACGCACTACCTGTCCGGTGGTAATGCACTACCTGTTCAGTGGTAAAGCGCTCAGCTCTGTAAACAACCTCACCAGCCACTACACTACATCTACTCCACCATTTTTCAGATATTCCATGAAAAACACCCAACCAAAGTGTCTTTTCACATTAATAATAATAATAGTCAAACCTCAGTTTTCATGTGCCATATTTTTTCATTTGATTCGGTTCTCGACAACTTTCTCCTGCAAAATTTTGTCACAGTTTTCATACATCTACAAATGTGCAAAAACTGGAACAAAATTTTCTTTGAAAAAAAGTCATCAAAATCCAAATTGTAAGAAAAATAAGGCATGCAAAAACACATCTGAGTTCAGTAAAATCTGATGGCAAAAAAGAAACGGGTTTGGAAGGAGAGGGGGCTATCGTGTTTCATGTCCCTTATGCACTCAACGCCAACCGGCATACGACATCTGCCACATAACACAACTCACAACACATCCCATCATCCATTGCTAGAAGTCTAGTCACTAGATGAAAACTTTTTATACCACAAAGCAGAAAGTGGTAGATATATATATATATATATAGAGAGAGAGAGAGAGAGAGAGAGAGAGAGAGAGAGAGAGAGAGAGAATGCAGTACCATGACGTAGCTGTTGTTGGCGACTCGCAAGGAGCTGTGCATTAGGGTCTGTCAATTTGACAGCCGTCGTCTGCTTGCGGGCGGTGAGGAAGTACGTGGTCATTTCACCTTTGCCCTTCACCTTCACCTTCCCTCGACACTCGAATTCGTACGGGTAGTTGCGCAGCACCTGGTACACATCCTCCGTAACCTGCAGAAGACAGTGAAATGTATAAATGTAGCTTAAAGGGTGGAAGGGGCAGGTTTTATTTGAACAGGTGGACAGATGGAGTAAGGATGGGGAGAAGGAGAACGTGGGAGAAAATGGGGGAGGATACTGAAGAGGAGGAGGAGGAGGATGGATGGAGAGGAGGATGGGGAGGGGGATGAACAGGAGGATGGGGAGGACGAGGATGTGGTTATTTACCACTTCAAGGTGAACAGGTATCGTCCTAAGTGAAGGATTAATGAAAATTCAAATCTCTTCAGGACTTATTTTTGGATTGCTCATCCGCCATGACATAAACTATACGTGATGAATATATTAATGCTTTGTACAGAGTATGCAAAAAATGTTATATATGAATACATTTTACAATATAACAGCTATCCTTGTATGTGACAATATTCATAATATACAATTTTGATTATAATTGACATATACAATGATTTGACCAAGATTACAAATTTAATTATATTACAAAGCTATACGTGTCAAGGGGACACTGGAGCAGAGGCGTATTGACACAAAGAAGACCAGGAGGATGGGGAGGAGGAGGAGGAGGAAGAAGTTCTGCCCCTTAATTTCCCTTAAATTCCTCAAAAGTGACAAAATTTTCATACTGAATGAGAATTCGACAAGAAATTATGGTCTCTCAAACTTTCAAGATATACATTTAATTTGGAAGTGGGTAGACACAACTTCCCCAACGGAGTAGTTAATGAATGGAATAAACTTCCTGCAGAGGCAGTGCATTGTAGTTCAGTTCGAAACTTGAAGATTCGTTTAGACAAACACCTGAGCAAGGTAAGGAGGATGAGAAGGTTTTTGCCATTTCATTAAATCCCCAACACCTAACTGGTAATGACTTTCAAGAAAAGAGACACAACCTTAAAGTTCTCAAAGATATGAACTGGGGGGGGGGGGACCCATCAGGAAGAACAAGAAGCCCTGGCTGGAAGTCAATTCGAACTTTTAAAAATCATTTAGATAAACACCTAAGCAAGATGCTGTACTATCATTTATATTATTTATTTGTTTTGTTACCATTTGTCTGTTTATTATTATTTGTTTGATTCTCATTTATTATTAGTTATATGTCAATCTATTATTATTTACTATTTACATGTTTGTTTATTATTCATCTATACCTATACATTTATTTATGTATTTTATTATTTACATTATTATAGTATTTATTTATTCATTTATTTGTTTATCATTAATGATTTTTTTTTTCACATCCAGCCTAGATATGGACCAAAAGGTCTTTGTAATCCTTTTAAGTCCCTCTGAAGTTATTCCTACAATGAACAAAGCACCAAGGTAAGGTTTCCATTCGTCTCTTGTTTCGTCACCTGTATGTGGTTGGGTAGCCCAGTTGAGTCCATGCGCGAGGCAACGTTGACGGTGTTGCCCCAGATGTCGTACTGCGGCTTCCGGGCACCAATGACTCCAGCCACAACCGGACCAAGGTTCATTCCTGCGTGGGAGCGAAGAATATTTTCTTATTTTCATGAAAGTAACAGTTGCCGACAAGACTGACGGGTTAAACACCATGTGAGGACGGAGCCTTTATTTGTACAACTTTTCACTTATTACAGCTTTTTCAAGTACATGAAAATAAGTGAAACGTCATACAAATAAAAGCTCCGTCCTCACATGGTGTTTGACTCGTCAACATTTTCTTAATTTTATTTTGGGATGGTTTGGACACATGGAAAGAATGAGTGCAGAAAGACTAGTAAAAGAGGTGTGGAAGGCAGAGGTGGAAGGAGTGAACATGAGGGGGCGACCAAGGATGAGATGGATGGATGGGGTGAAAGAGGCACTGGAAAAAAGGAGGTCTGTTGAAGAAGGAAGGGAGAAGACAGGCGTGAGTGGAGAATGGTTGTGCATGGATGATGCTGTGGATGCATGGAAGGAGGAGGGTGGGGGATGGGGGTGAGGGAGTATGAGTTAACCCATTAAATTCCGATGACAAGATTCTTGTCATTTGGTCAAATAAAACAAAAAAATCATAAAACACCAAAATGTTTGATCAAACAGCACCAGAAAAATATGACGTCAGTCCTCGCACAAAGCGAGGAGGACTGACGTCATGTTCTTCTGGTGCTGTTTGATCAAACATTTTGGTGTTTTATGATTTTTTTGTTTTATTTGACCAAATGACAAGAATCTTGTCATCGAAGTTTAATGGGTTAATGATATTTTGACACAGCCTGAAGGGATTTCTCCCAGTCTTCTCTTTTTCTATATGAGAGGGGCAGAGGGGGGGGGGGTCGCTGATTTAATGAAGCAGCCTTGCTGTGGATGTGCTGTGTCTTGCGACACTGGACAGGATGCAGGGATGACTCGTCACCCAGGAGGTGCCAAGATAAGAGGGAGGGAGGAGGATGGACGGGAGTGGAGTATGTTTGGGTGAAATGGGTGGGAGTGGATTTATACCTTTGACTTTGGCTACCTCCCTTGTAAGGGGTCTTTGGTATTTTTGCTGTGTTTTCGGTGTTTTGGAGTGGTTTTTGGGTGATTGCATAGTGATTGCACAGCACTAAACAACAGCACCAAAAACACTGAAAACACCGCAAACGCAGCTAATTAATGTCCGTTAATGAGAGGTCTCACTGAATATGTATGTAGTATGTATTATTATTATTATTATTATTATTATATGTAAATTACCTTTGTTACCACAATAAAATAAAAGGTCTAACAATAATAATTATACAAACAATCTGATATATAATGATATAGTACATACATATACCAAGGCTTTTTTCCCCCCTCACAAGGGAGGTAGCCAAAAAAAACAAAGGCACAAAATCCACTCCCATCCATTCCATCCCCATGTACTCCACTCCAGACTAGAGAAAGAAATTATACAAAACTGTGTCGGAGGTAAGAAAGGTATGAAACTGTGTTAGGGGTAGCTTTCAGTGTAGGTAAAAAATGGCATGAACATTTACAGAAGATTTTTAAAAATAAAACTGAAAATACAGCAATAATATAACATTAAAAGTTTAATTAATAGTTTTACATATTCACATCCTAAGGATGTGATATGATGTAATTTTTTTTTTTTTTTTTTTCAATTCCATTCATTTACAGATACAGGTGAAGTCCCGATTATCTGGGCTCAGATATTCAAAAAACCCAGAAATTCCGTAAAAAATCACTGTTAAATCAATAATCCGTACACTATCCTGCAAAATCTGTATAAATATCCATAAAAAATCACCGCTAAATCAATAATCTGTTATTTATGGTTTCATTTTATCATTTACCTGTACCTGTATTTCCTTATTTAACTTCTTTAATGACTTCTTAATTAATTTCCTGATCTCTAGTACCATTTTTATTAATTTACACTGAATTCCCGAATCATCCATAAAAATCGATTATCCATTCTGGTAAAAGTCCCGAGTATTTCGGATAATCGAGACTCGACCTGTACAGCAAAATTGAGAACACTCACCGACACGTAATGTGAAGTCATTGTAGGAGTTTTCGTTAATGTTGGCCAACTTCTCCCTGAAGGCGAAGGCCAGTTCGGCAAGAGTGCTCATGTAGAATCCACACGACTCCTCCTTGTCCTCCTGAATCCGCATGTCGGGCATGAGCCCCACCGCGGCCATGAAGGTGGAACCCACCGTCTTGATCTTATCGATGCAGCGGAACCGCTCCTCATCCATCAGCTGTGACGCAGCAGAGAAACAAGTCGTCATTCATTCACACTCTCTAACCAAACCCAAGTCTTCTTCACCTTACATACATACATACATATACCAAGGCTTTTTCCCCCTTCCAAGGGAGGTAGCCACAAAGGGAAAGGCATAAAAACACTCCCACCCATTTCATCCCTAAATACACTCCACACCCCTCCCACCCTTCCTCTCATCTGAGCACCTCCTGGATGACGGGTCATCCCTGAACCCTGCCCACCGCCCTGGGTCAGAAGCAGTGTCGCAAGACACAGTACATCCACAGCAAGGCCGCTTCATTTAATCGGCGACCCCCCCTCTCCGTCCCCCTTTGCATATAAGGAGAGGACGGGGAGAAATCCCTTCGGGCTGCGTCAAAATTTACTCACACATACTACCCCACCTCCCACCCCCCCGCCCATTCCTCCTCATGCAGTCACAACATCATCCATATACAACCATTCTCCACTCACCTCTGTCTTCCGTCCTCTCCCTTCCTTCCTTCCTTCCTTCTTCACCTTAGCCACAATAAAACACATTGAACATAAGAATGAAGGAGACCACAAGAGACCATAAGGCCTACACTAGACAGTTCCATCTCCATTACCACCTGTCATTTCTATCAATAAAGTTGTCTAACCATTGCGACCAATAATGAGGACGTGCAAGTGATGGACATCAAGAAGAATTAACAGATCGCATGAAGAATCGTCACCCCAGACTTGGATAGGGTGACGATTCTCCTCGTGGGCCATCCTGGGTTTACGATTCTTCGGTTGTACAAGTCGACGACAATAGGCATGACCCTCATTCGACCTAATCTAACCTAATCTTTATTCTACAGTAGATATTCGGCATACTGGGGTGACAATTCTTCAGGTGGGATCTCATGGGGTAACAATTCTTCAGGTGGGCGTTCTGGGGTGACAATTCTTCGGTTGTACAAGTTGATGACAATAAGCATAACCCTCATTCAACACAACCTAATTTTTATTCCACTGTTGATATTTGGCATACTGGGGTGACAATTCTTCAGGTGGGACGTGGGGTGACGATTCTTCATGTGACCCAAATCATCTCTTTATAGCCCTTCTTCAAAACTCATCAACACCTTCACACCCCCACCACACTCCCTGACTCACTACCCCAAACTCTAGCCCACCGTTTCCGAACCCTGAGGTCGCCAAAATATCTTGTATGCTAAATTAATATCAAGTTTCATACAGCTATGATAAAATTCAATAATGCTAACTTTGTCTTTTATAACCTTAGATTACCTTTCTTATTTATTATACCTGTCCCCTACTTTTTACAGTCAACTAGTCATATATATTAACATGTGTACGATTAGTGGGGTTGTGGTCATGCCATGAGGATAGTATTGGGGTCCCCTGAAACAAAAAGGTCAGGAAATGCTGCTCTAGCCTGACCAATGTACATGTACCCCACAAGTACAAACAAGGTCATCATATTAAGACAACAGGGCAGGACTTGCGGTAATGGATTTAAACTGGACAAATTTAGATTTAAGAAGGAAATAGGCAAGAATTGGTTTACTAATAGGGTGGTCGACGAATGGAATAAACTTAGTAACCATGTAGTAAGTGCTGAAACTATCAGTTGTTTTAAAAAACGATTAGACAACTTTATGGATGGGGATGACAGGTGGTGATGATATGGAGCTTCCTAGTGTAGGCCTTATGGTCTCTTGCAGTCTCCTTCATTCTTATGTTCTTAAGTATGCTTGTAGGTGCAAATTGATGCAAGATAAGAGTTGTGTGGCAGTCTGACCTGACACCCCAATTAGGTCGCACCTGGTCGAGGCATCAGATCGGGCCTGGGCGTGTATACCGCCTGTTTGCGCTTTCAGTCAATTAGTCTGACCTCTGTACTGTATCTCGTCAATAGGCCTTCACGGTCAGTCGTCAGTCCCATGTACGTCAGTCCATAGACCGATGCAAGTATCCACCAGAATGAAGCGCATAAGCCAAACTGAGTGTCATTCTCTCCCTATGCCACCTAGTCCAGTAACATACGCCCGTACGTTACACCAAAATCCTAATAACTCACCTCGTCAAAATCTGCGATGATCTCGTTGAGAAGCCGAAGACACTCAGCACCTTGGTTGTTGACATCGGCCTCCATGTAGAACTCGTGGAAGTTGGGCACTGAAGCGAACATGACTCCGACACGGCTGTAGCTCTGATGGTACAAGTCCTGCAACCCCAAGGAGAGGAAGAACTTTAATTAGAAGTTCTAAAAAACGACTCTTGGTGGGCACCATAGCGAACCTGAATCCGACGCATCTGTAGCTCTGAGGGTACAAGTCGTGTGAACCCAAGAGGAAGACCTTTATGTAGAGGATTTAAAAAATTACTCTTGGTGCCAGAATCACCATAGTCGACAAGTAGGAACACCTTTTCCTTATCAACCTCCTGCCACTCTTTTTTTTTTTTTTTTTTTTCTGGGGCAATGACAAGTACCTGCGAGTAGTGGCCCAACAGGACAGGCATCAGAGAGAACCATTTCCCTCCTCCTGCCACCGCCCATCTTCAAAAATTCTATTAACACTTTTGCCTCCATCTAGAGTGAAACGGTGGTATTCTAAAAAAAAATTCTTTCCTTATGTAAATCTTATATAAATCCTTGAAAGGAAGGGAAAGATTTATATAAGGCAAGAATTTTCTTTTTAAGAATACCACCATAAGATTCTTATGGTGGTAAGGTTAAAAAAAATTATTTCCTTATATAAATCTTAAATCCTTGAAAGGGAAAGATTTATACAGTGAGACCTCTCATTAACGGACTTTGATTAGCTGCGTTTGCGGTGTTTTCGGTGTTTTTGATGCTGTTGTTTAGTGATGTGCAATCACTATGCAATCACCCAAAAACCACTCCAAAACACCGAAAACACAGCGAAAACACCACAAACGCAGCTAATCAACATCCGTTAATGAGAGGTCTCCCTGTATAAGGCAAGAATTCTTTTTTAAGAATACCACCATAAGATTCTTACAATGGTATTGTTAAAAAAAAATTCTTTCCTTATATAAATCTTAAATCCTTGGAAGGGAAAGATTTATACAAGGCAAGATTTTTTTTTTCAAGAATACCACCACAAGATTGTTATGGTGGCATTGTTAAAAAAAAATCTTTCCTGATATAAATCTTTCCCTTCCAAGATTTTATATAAGATTATAAGGAAAGAATTCTCTTTTTAAGAATACCACCATGAGATTCTTACAGTGGTATTGTTAAAAAAAATTATTTCCTTATACATACATACATATACCAAGGCTTTTTCCCCCTTCCAAGGGAGGTAGCCAAAAAGGGAAAGGCATAAAAACACTCCCACCCATTTCATCCCTAAATACCCTCCACACCCCTCCCACCCTTCCTCTCATCTGAGCACCTCCTGGATGACGGGTCATCCCTGCACCTTGCCCACCGCCCTGGGTCAGAAGCAGTGTCGCAAGACACAGCACATCCACAGCAAGGCCGCTTCATTTAATCGGCGACCCCCCCTCTCTGTACCCCTTTGCATATAAGGCGAGGACGGGGAGAAATCCCTTCGGGCTGCGTCAAAATTTACTCACACATACTACCCCACCCCCCACCCCCCCGCCCATTCCTCCTCATGCAGTCACAACATCATCCATATACAACCATTCTCCACTCACCTCTGTCTTCCGTCCTCTCCCTTCCTTCCTCAACAGACATTCCCCTCTTCCCCAAAGCCCCCTTCACCCCATCCATCCACCTCATCCTAGGACGTCCCCTCATGTTCACTCCCTCCACATCTGCCTTCCATACCTCTTTTACTAGTCTTTCTTCACTCATTCTTTCCATGTGTCCAAACCATCCTAATATTCTTTCATCAACCCTATCTCCCAAATCCTTTTTTACCCCTGTTCTCCTCCTCACCTCCTCATTTCTCACTCTATCCAGCCTAGTAACCCCCACCATACTTCTCAGACACCTCATCTCAAATCTTAAATTTTTGGAAGGGAAAGATTTATAGAAGGTAAGATTTTTTAAGAATACCACCACAAGATTCTTATGGTGGCATTGTTAAAAAAATTCTTTCCTGATATAAATCTTTCCCTTCCAAGATTTTATATAGGATTTATATAAGGAAAGAATTTTCTTTTTAAGAATACCACCATAAGATTCTTACGGTGGTATTGTTAAATTTTTTTATTTCCTTATATAAATCTTAAATCCTTGCAAGGGAAAGATTTATACAAGCTGTGGATGTGCTGTGTCTTGCGACACTGCTTTTGACCCTGGGCAGTGGACAAGGTGCAGGGATGACTCCAAGAGTTGCTCAGATAAGAGGGAGGGTGGAGGGGTGTGGAGTGTATTCAGGGATGGAATAGGGGAAAATGATTTTATGCCTTTCCCTTTTTGGCTACCTCCCTTGTAAGGGGGAAAAAGCCTTGGTATATGTATGTATGTATGTAAGATTTTTTCTTTTTCTTTTAATACCACCACAAGATTCTTATGGTGGCATTGTTAAAAAAATTCTTTCCTGATATAAATCTTTCTCTTCCAAGAATTTATATAAGATTTATATAAGGAAAGAATTTTCTTTTTAAGAATACCACCATAAGATTCTTATGGTGCTATTGATAAAAAAAAAAAATTCCTTATCTTTCCCTTCAGAGATTTTATATAAGATTTATACAAGGAAACTTTTTTTATTTATTTTTTTTTAAGAATACCACCATAAGATTCTTATGGTACTGTTAAAAAAATTCTTTCCTTATATAAATCGTTCCCTTCAGATATTTTATACAAGATTTATATATAGATTTTTTTTTTTTTTTTTAAGAATACCACCTTAAGATTCTTACAGTGGTATTGTTAAAAAAAAATCCTTATATAAATCTTTCCCTTCCAAGCTTTTATATAAGGAAAGATTTTTTTTTTTTTTTTTTTAAGAATGCCACCATTAGGCCCTGAGAGATGGACAGTCTCTGGATTTGAACCCAGATCGTTCCGTCAATTTTAGCCGTATTTGCTCTGCCTTTTCAATGACAACCAGCGACTGCTCCCTTCCCTATCAGGTGACAGAAACATGAATACAGGAATACCTCACTATACAACCGAGTTGTGTTCCCTGCTGACCAATTGCAGTGCAAAAATTTGTACATCAAGGTGGGTTTTATGTGTACGTAAATAATAGGGGGGGTTGTTGTGTTCATGGACCCTGTCAATCAACCCTCTTCCCCCTCAATTATTTTTGCCTCCTCATGGGGGCTTTGACATGTTTGCACCCAACATTTGTTTTAACCTACTTTATAGCACTCGGTTGTATAGTGAGGTATTCCTGTACCCCATTCAAAACAGATATAAAAGTAATATTGCTACGATTATCAACCAAATATGATAGACTATAGATACTAAATGACTCCTCATACAGGTTGAATTACAATTAACAAAGGCCTTTTATATATATTACTCCCATCTATCTCTCTTTTCCACTCCCAAAATAGGTTTACGTCCTGGGGCCCAAACGTCTGCTCAAGTGGCGGTCAGCAAGTGTAGGATTAAGAGACCTATGTGTACTGTCCTACACATGAACGGTTACCCAAATAATTCCGACCGTCGTCCCCAGACCCGAACTGAGGCCCACGAGAATGTGAAGCCGTCGCTTTACCACGTAGCACGTGAGCCTCGGCTCGAATTGTAGACGATGGTCAGAATTATTTGATTGACTACACCATAACTGGTGATTCCATTCAGGTATAAACGGTCACTTTTATTCGATTTCCTATCTTACCTCAGGCAATTTTAGCCAGTTCAGAAGAAACCCTTTTCTAACTCCGACTTTGTCACGGTATCCACCCAAACAACTGCAACCCACCAACGAGAAGTAAACGTAAACATAAATTATTTTTCAAAATACGGATCTACATTTCTCAAGTCTGCTGGAACGTTGCGATGGTCTATGTATAATTTCCCGCTTATAATATTAGTGCCCAGTGGGTGTTAGCCTTTGTCATTGTGAATTGAATTATTGTACGGTATTTTTGTACAAAGTACGAAAGAACCGAGGACACTCGCATCTCTGTGCATTTTGCCGCCAAAACGAGGCACAGCATCAGCTGCGAATCAGCCTCCGAGGTGTACGCATGATTTTGTCTAACGTAGCGTCTTTATGGAATTGTGACTTAATACACTATTTTTACCACTGTGAAGATACTTACAATTGAGAGGGTGATAGATGGGAAAGGGTAAACAAAGGTGGGCTTTAGAATACATTTATTGTCCTATTAACGTTTCGGTCTCTATGACCTTCTTCGGAGGACTCTCTACAATACATCATGATCACAAAATTTATACTTGTAGTGGGAGGAACTCGTCAAGCTTTCAGTGTCAGGTTTTTTCCAGAGCGTTAATTACTAAGAGATTAGCTGCTTTTATATGCCTTTTCAAAGCAGCACGTCTCTTAATAATTAACGCTCTGGAAAAAACCTGACGCTTGAAGCTTGACGAGTTCCTCCCACTGCGGGTATAAATTTTGTGATCATGACGTATATTTGCCGCCCTCCTACAACATCCCAGAAAGAGAACCCCGTACTGCACTGCTCAATGTCCTCTTACGCATGGGCCCGTCTCCCCGTCCCCTCCCCAAATCTCCAACTCCAGTTCCTTACCTTGTTGTCTCGGAACTGATTATCAAGGAAGTACGTGGCGACGTGGGCCGGCAGCAAGTTGAAGAGGATGCGGCGGTTGCTCTCCTGCAGGGCGTCCATCTCCTGCTTCTCCTCCCGTGCCTGTGCAGCCGTGGCAACGCAAGTGTCACAGTGGCCCGTTAGTCGTCGAGAGCGGAAAAAAAAGGAGACGGAGAAACGAATATTACATAAGTGATCCTACAATCCTGCTTCTCCTGTGCCTGTGAAGCCGCGGCAACGCAAGCGTTACGGTGGCTCGGTAGTCGTTGAGAGCGGAAAAAATAGGAGAAATGAATATTACGTAAGCGATCCTACAATCTTGTACATCAAGGGAGGGAGGGGAAAGGGAGGGTAGGAGGAATAGGGAAAGGGGAAGAGAGGAAAGGGGAGGGAAGAGAGGGAAAATGAGGGGAGGGGAGGGGAGTGGAAGGCAGGAGGGGAGGGGAGGAAAAAGAAGAGAACGGAAGGGAAGGGAGAACGAAGGGAAGGGATGAGAGGAAGGGATGAGAGGAAGGGAAGGAAAGAGAGGAAAGGAAGGAAAACGAGGAAAAGGGAAGGGAGAAGGAAGGGAAGGGAAGGGAGAAGGAAGGGAAGGGAGGGAATAGGAGGGAAGAGAACAAGAGGGAGGGGAGGGGAGGGGAATGAAGGGAACAAGGTGGGGAAGAGAGGGGGGAAGACGAGAGGAGAAGGGAGAGGAGAGGAGAGGAAGAAAAGCGGAGGAAAGAGGAGACGAGAGGAAGAAGAGTGGAGGTAAGAGGAGAGGAGAGGAGGGAAGAGGAAAGGAAGAGGAAAGGAAAGGAAGAGAGGGGAGGGGAGGGAAGAGGAGGGGAATGAAGGGAACAAGAGGGTGAGGAGGGAACAGGAGGGGAAGAGAGGAGGGAAGACGAGAGGAGAGGAGGGAAGAGGAGAGGAGGGAAGAGGAAAAGAGAGGAGGGAAGAGGAGAGGAGAGGAGGGAAGAGGAGGGAATAGGAGGGAAGAGGGGAAAGAGGAGAAGAGGGAAGAGGAGAGGAGGAGAAGAGGAAAGACGAGAGGAGAGGAGAGGAGGGAAGAGGAGGACACAGAGCAGATTCCCGGCTTTACCCGTCTCCCAAATAAACAAAGAAATAAAGAACAAAATGCAAAGACTCAAGGTTGGAAAAAATAAATAGAATAGAATAGAAAATAATAATAATAATAATAATAATAATAATAATAATAATAATAATAATAATAATAATAATAATAATAATAATAATAATAATAATAATAATAATAATAATAATAATAACAACAACAACAACAACAACAACAATGACAATAATAATAACAATAGTAACAATAACAATAATCATAACTTCCAGGGCAGTGGGCGAGATGCAGGGATGACCCGTCATCCAGGAGGAGCCAAGTAAGAGGGAGGGAAGGAGGGGGTGGATGGGAGTGGAGTATGTGGAGGATGGAATGGGTGGGAGCGGATTTTATGCCTTTGTTTTTTGGCTACCTCCCTTGTAAGGCGGAAAAACCCATTGGTATATGTATGCATAACTATGATAATAATAATACATATATACTAAAGGCTCTTTCCCCCTAACAAGGGAGGTAGCCAAAGTCAAAGGCATAAATCCACTCCCAGCCATTCCATCCTCACGTACTCCAATCCCATCCACTCACCCCTCCCTCCTTCTTTTCTTGGCTCCTCCTGGATGACAGGTCATCCCTGCATCTCGTACTCCCCTGGGTCAGAAGCAATGCAGCAAGGTGCAGCACATCCACTGCAAGGCCGCTTCATTTAATCGGCAACCCCCCACTCTCCGTCCCCTCATGCAGTACAAGAGAAGATGGAGAGTAATCTCTTTGGGCTGCATAAAAAAAATTAATAAATAAATAAAATAAAATAAAATAAAAATAAAAAAATAAATAAATAAATTACTGACCTGACACTGCCAGAGGAAGTCAAGCCTGGCAGTCCATTCCACCTGGCGACCATGGGCAACGACAGCCAGCACAAACATGATCACATAGACGGCACTCAGCACCTCGCCAGGCACCACAGCCCTGCGTTGAGAGAGAAGGATCTCTTCATTAACCACTTCCATGCGGTGACGCCTACGTAGGCGTCATGAGGAGCAAGTGGGTACGCGATGATGCCGACGTCGGCGTCTTGATTATATTTATTGTAGTTGTACCTACGTAACCTCCATTATCTCTAAACTGGCTTCATCATATTTTCTATGGTTATCAAAATTCATGGGTGAAAGAGAACGAACGATTAAGCACTGACTTTATTTTTTATAATGCGATTATTATGACGCAACATCGCACGTCAGCCAGCTAATGCTGCCAGACGTGCGATGTGCCCCAGAGTGAAGAGGTTAAACCAACTGGCAATGGCACTCATCTATCAAAAAATTTGGCAATTACCGTACCCATCAAGTCTTTATGTTTTTTTCGTAAGTCTTGCATAATTTCTATGATTTTCAAGTCTTACAATGTAAGCTGAAAAATCTTACCCTTTTTTCCGCATGTGATGCACGTTTTAATGTTTTAAACAATTTGAAAACCAACACTGATTACGAGAACCTTTGTAAAGAGTACCATTTTTCATTACGTGGTGTTCGTGTTATGTGAAACAAACAGTGAGTGACAAAAAAAATATGGTTTTCTTATGGTTACAGTTTTATACACAAACTTACAGTCTTGAACGCAAAATCTTATGGCAAGACACCACAGTAACTTAATGGAAATGAATTACCCAATTACCATTTTCAGAAACAAATGCATAAATCATCAATCCCCTCCATTAGTGTGTAGGAGTGAAGAAAAAGAAGAAAAAATTATACAATACATCATATTCATATTTATATATATATATATAATGAGTTATGATGGGTAGAATGCCTGGAAGAAGACCCTGAGGGAGACCTCGAATGAGATGGATAGATGGAGTGGAGGCGGAGATGGACAGAAGAGGAATAAATAAAATAACCTGGATGGAAGCAGCACAGGACCGAAGGGTATGGAGAGGATTACCGTTGGCGGACCAGAATCTACACGAGGTTCAAGATCCAACGGAGTGAGTGTGAGCGAGTGATTATATATATACATATATATACATATATATATATATATATATATATATATATATATATACATATATATATCTATATACATATATATATCTATCTATATACATATATATATATATATATATACATCTATATATGTGTATATATATATATATATATATATATATGTATATATATATATATATATATATATATATGTGTATATATATATATATATATATATATATATATATATATATATATGTAAATATATATATGTACATATGTAAAAACAACTACCTCTCAATTCATAAAAAGTAAACCTTGCCTTAAGCTTCACTTACATCAGTGGTTCCCAACCAGTGTGCCGCAGCAATAAAGAGTGCCGTGAGATCAATTGAGGGTGCCGTGAAAATTCAGGGCAAGAATAATTTTCGTATTACTCTGCCATCCATTTTTGTTCATTAAAGCAGCATCAGTGTAAAGATGAGTATTTTCATATTATCCAGGGACAAAATTTTGTTACACTGATGTTGAATCAATAAAATACTGACAATCTAGAATTTAGATTTTCTAATGTAAGGGTGCTGGGGACTTCTGAAAGGCTTGGCAAGGGTGTCTCAAGCCTCAAGTCAGAGAAGGTTGGGAACCACTGACTTACATGCTTTTTTGTGTTATCCTCAGCAATTGTACTTGCTAATTTGAACTAAGTTTTCTTTTCATTATCTGCACTTGATGTATATTGATTCAATGCCAAATAAAATTATCATCATTATTATTATTATTATTATTATCATTATTATTATCTTTATTATTATACCTAATGCTGCCATATCGTAACAAGCCATTTTTATTTTATTTTCCATTCGAGTTTGGTGCCACTCTCCAACGACAACGAAACGTACTTACCCGACGAAAGCATCATAGCAAGCAAAGAGCGGCTGGTGGGTGACAAAGACGAGGAGGCAGTAGACGGTGGCCATGGACACCAGGAGCAGCATTTTGACCAACACCGGCAGGCGGAGGAACACCGCAACCGTCAAGAACCCTAGGACGCATGACAGCGGGATGTACTCCGGCAGGGGGCACCACAAATTACGTACGCCACTTCTAGGTGGTGCCAACGCCACTGCCGATACCTGTGGCTCTACCGACGTCATCGTCGGTGCTGCTGTCGTCACTGCTGCCGCGCTCGACGGAGATGCAGCCGTCGTGCCGTTGGGGGGCACACAGGCCGACTGGGGAAGTTCGCAGGTAAACTGAAAGAAGAACCCGGCGAAGGTAAGAGACAGAAGGGGAGGGCAAGGAGGTAGAAGAGAGACAAGCGGGCAAGTACGGGATGGAGGAGACGTACATACATACATATACCAAAGGCTTTTTCCCCCTTCCAGGGGGGGTAGCCAAAAAAACAAAGGCATAAACCCATTCCCAGCCATGCCATCCCTAATACACTCCACCCCCATCCACCCTCTACCCTCCCTCTTATCTTGGCACCTCCTGGATGACAGGTCATCCCTACATCTTGTCCACAGCCCTGGGTCAGAGGCAGTGTCACTTCATTAAATTTGGCAACCCCCCCCCCCTCTCCATCCCCTCATGCAGAAAGGAGAAGACGGGGAGAAATCCCTTCGGGCTGCGTCTAATTTTTCTCACACATACTACTTCACCCCCCATCCTCCCACCCATTCCACAAGTACAGGATGTTGACGGGGAACAGGAAAAGAGGAAGATAATCGCTCTGAAATGGGAGCACGGAACAGAAAGACACGAACAAAAGACGATTTGGAGGGACAAGAATACGAGATTAATTCCTACAGGAAAATGGCGGTGCTAAAGATATTAACCACTTCAGTATGACGATGCTCACATGTCATGAGATGCGAGTGGGTACACAAGGATGTCAGTATTGGCACATTGATTGTATATTTTTTGAGTCGTACACGAGTTACCCTCGGATTCTGTGAACCAGTTTGATCACATATTCCGTGTTTATTATTAATCCATGTTATCATTACTCTGTGTTTATTATTACTGAAACATAAGAACATAAGAACAAAGGAGACTGCAAGAGACCATAAGGCCTACACTAGGCAGCTCTGTATCCATCACCACCTGTCATCCCCATCCATAAAGTTGTCCAATCGTTTTTTAAAACAACTGATAGTTTCAGCGCTTACTACATGGTTACTAAGTTCAGCTTGCTGGCTGAGCGGGTTAGGGCATCGTCACTTGTGGCGAAGGTCGAGGTGAGGGCAGTTCGAATCCTGCCACCGGTGAAGTTGAACCAAGGGCATGGTTCGTTGAATTCCACGCTACAAAGCCCTCCGTGAGGGGCACTGTCCTAGCCTCCTGATAGAGGGGGTGTGTGACGTTAAACCATATCATCATCATTATTACTCAGAGTAAAAGAGAACGAGTTATACAGCAGTGACTTTATACTTTATGATGTGAGTAGTGTGATGCATCATACATATGGCAGCCAATACTGTGCGCGAGAATTCGAGTCGTACTGAAGTGGTTAAGAAGCAGCAGCAACAGACCGTTTGCAGTGGACTGAGTGTGTCGCCAGAGGGACGACTGAGCCGACGGATGGGAGTAACGGGTGTGAAAGACTTACCGAGTTGACCTGGGCCATGACGTAGACCACAGTGACGGCAACCACGGTCAAGACCAGCCGCAGGACGAAACGTCGAGCTGGATCCCATGGGGTCACACGCAAACTGCACCAGAACAACAGATATGTTAAAAAGGAAGCGTTAAAGAGAGGAAAGAATAATAGAAGTGGGAGAAGAGAGAGAGAGAGAGAGAGAGAGAGAGAGAGAGAGAAAGAGAGAGAGAATGGGGGAGGAAGGGGGAGAGAAAGAGATAAGGAGAGAGAGACACAGGAGAGGGAGAGGGGGGGGAGAGAGAGAGAGAGAGAGAGAGAGAGAGAGAGAGAGAGAGAGAGAGAGAGAGAGAGAGAGAGAGAGAGAGAGAGAGAGAGAGAGGGGGGGGGGGGAGAAGAGAAAATGAGAGAGAGAAAAGAGAGAGAGAGAGCACATAATTATGTATGGTATGTAAATTCAGACCGATTCCACCGAGTCTGCATGACTAAAATGACTTACCGGGATGCAAGGAGGACAATCAGCATGACGGCAATGGTGACAAAGGCTGCAAGGAAGAGGAACAGGAAGAGAAGCGTGCGCGGGAGAACGAGCGCTTGAACACCCGCCAGCAGGAGCAGCAGGAACAGCGAACAAAGCAGAGATGTCCCAAAGCCGGCATCGGTTTCCTCGTGGTACTGCAAGAAAATTAATTCATTTTTCTTTTGTTTCTTTTAAACAGAAGACAAAGTTGCAAGAAAATTCAATCGTTTTTCTTTCATTTCTTTCAAACATAAGATGAAGTTCATTTTTCTCATTTTTTTCTGGATGTCGCCGGGCAATTCCGACAGCAACGTCCACCGTTTACAAATTAAAAACATGTCCAGCCCGACATCCCCAATCAAAAGTCAGAGAGAGATTAAATGAAATTATATATACATACCATAACAAACACCACAGTCGGACGAAAGAAAGAGTTCAGTAAGCAGAAACTATATATTTCAACTGCTAACTGAAACCCTCTTCAGTTAGCAACATAGTTTTGCTTACTCAACTCTTTCTTTCATCAGACTGTGGTGTTAGTTGTGATTTACAAATGTGTTACTACATTTCTCACCAGTGATATATACATACAACCAAAGAATTTTTCCCCCTTACAAGGGAGGTAGCCAAAAATACAAGGGCATAGAAACCACTCCCACCCATTCCATCGCCTATATATTCCACTCCCCTCCACCCTCTTCCCTCCCTCTTATCTTGGCACCTCCTGGATGACAACGGGTCATCCCTGCACCCTGTCCACTGCCCTGGGTGAGAACCAGTGTTGCAAGACCCAGCACATCCAAAGCAAGGCCGATTCGTTAAATCAGCAACCCCCACTCTCCGTCCCCCCATGCAGAAAAGGAAAAGACGGGGAGAAATCCCTTACATAAATCAACAAATAAGGGAAACAAGGACACATGTGCCCTGGACTGGAACCCCACCTCAGTAAGACTTCCTCGAAGTAAGCCACGGCAAATCACATACGGGGTGTAACTGGACCAAAGGCGTATGCCGCAGGGACATGATTGGATCGATGGAGAGGCTTTGTTGTGTCGGGAACACATCCACACCATATGTCACAGGTGGCCAAACTTGCTTAACGTAAGAGCCGTATTCGATAAAGTCCGGATGTTTGAGCCGCAAGACATGAACAAAACTGAATATAAAGCTTGATCTTTATTTATTTATTCATTTCTATTTTATTTAATTATTTATTCATTTCTATTTTATTTATTCATTTATTTATTTCTCCTTCCACTCCACTACACATTTACCTATCTCTTCACTTACTAGTATAGCCACCCCTTCCCTCCCTCGCCCTCTCTTCACTCCTGATAACCTCCCACTTACACTCCCAAACTTACACTCACCCTTCCCTTTCAACTTAGTTTCACTCAAAGCCAACACATCCATCTTTCTTCTCACAAACATACTACCTATCTCTTCCCTTTTACTCTCATCTGTACCACATCCACACACATTAAAAGACCCAAACCTCAGGGTGCTGGTCCGAAAACTCCCAGACCCTCTTATGCCTTCACTCTTTCGTTTAGGAATGTCCCCTGTGGGGCTACAAGGAGAGGATGCCTAGTCCCAATACCCGTCCCTTTCTTCTCGCCTCTTACGATCCAAGTGGAAATACTTGGTGGCAGTATTCTTTTCCCCCACCACAGGAGTGGAGTGGAAGGAGGTTTCCGCAAGGATAATGTGGATGAAGGTGAAACTGGGAAAGGAGATGTGGATCTTTGTGAGTGCATATGGGCCTGGCAGTGAGAAGAGTGTAGAAGAAAGGGAGGCCTTTTGGATAGATTTAAATGAGTGCATAGAGGATTTAGGAAGAAATGTCAATGTAATAGTACTGGGAGACCTTAATGCTAGGGTAGGAAATGGTCCAATTGATGGAGTGGTTGGGAAATGTGGAGTTCCAGGAAAGAATCGTAGTGGAGAGTTGATGGTGGAAATGTGTCTAGAGAGTTGATGATAGCAAATACAGTGTTTTGGAAGAAAGTCAAGCATAAGTACACATGGGAGAGGGTGGTGAATGGAAGGGTGGTACATAGAGCCTTGATGGATTATGTAGTGGTAAATAGGACTATGATGGGAAGAGTTAAGGATGTACATGTGCTAAGGGGAGAGGGTGGGGGAATATCAGATCATTTTTTGGTGGAAGGTATGTTGAGAGTGGAGGATAGATGGAGAAAGAGGAAAGGGACAAAAGGTAGGGAGGTGCTTAGAGTGAACTCTTTAAGTGAAAATTAAAAGGAGAAGGAGTACAAGAAGAAGCTGAAGGAGGAGTGGGAGGGAGTGAAGGATAGAGTGGAGCTAGGTGTGGAGGAGGAATGGGGATGGTTCAAGGAGGGAGTCATAAAGTGTGCAAGGATGGTGTGTGGAACAAGAAGGACAGAAGGAAATAGAAGGAAGGGTAGTGAATGGTGGGATGAGGAAACAAAGAAGGTTGTAGAAGAGCAGAAGCGAGCTTTCACAGATTGGTTACAAAATAGGATGATGGAGTCATATGAGAGGTACAAAGAAAAGAAAAGAGAAGTAAAGCAAAAGGTAAAGGAGGCAAAGAGGAGAGCAGATGTGAGGTGGGGTAAGAGTACGACAGAAATTTTTGAAAGTAATAAAAAGATGTTTTGGAAAGAAATTAAGAGAGGAAGAGGAGGCGAATCAAGTAGAGAAGAAAAGGTAAAATGTGCAGATGGAGAGATGATAATGGAAGAGAAGGCAGTAAGGGGAAGATGGGCAGAATATTTTAGGGAGTTGCTAAATGTGAAGGAGGATAGGGAGGGAAAGATAGTTGCAGTGGGAAATGCTAAGAAAATGACCATGATGAGTGAGGAAAATGGAAGAGAAATAAGGAAGGATGAGGTGAAGGCAGTTGTTAAGATGATGAAACCAGGTAAGGCACCTGGGCTGGATGGATGCCATGCAGAATGTTTAAAAAAAGGAGGTACAGTGATGGTGGACTGGTTGGTGAGGTTATTTAATGTTTGCTGGAGAGAGGGTAGAGTGCCGGAGGACTGGAGGAGTGCCTGTATAGTTCCTCTTTACAAGGGAAAAGGGGACAAGTGTGAATGTAGTAGTTTCAGAGGGATTAGCTTGTTAAGTGTAGTTGGGAAGGCTTATGGGAGGATCTTGATTGAGAGGATTAGGAGAGGAACAGAGGGAGTAATTGATGAGGAACAGTGTGGTTTTAGGACGGGTAGAGGTTGTGTAGATCAGATTTTTGTGGTAAGACAAATATGTGAGAAAGCTATAGGAAAGGGGAAGGATGTTTTTTGGGCTTTTATGGATCTGGAAAAGGCTTACGATAGGGTAGACAGAAAGGCACTGTGGGAGGTTATGCAGATATATGGGATAGGAGGAAAGCTTCTAGGAGCTGTCAAGAGTTTTTATGAGAGTAGTAGAGCTTGTGTCAGGATTAGAAATGGAGAGAGTGAGTGGTTTGAGGTAAAGGTGGGACTTCGTCAAGGATGCGTTATGTCACCCTGGCTGTTCAACTTATACATGGATGGGGTAGTGCAAGAGGTAAATGCAAGGGTAGTGGGTCAGGGATTGGAGATGGTTAAAGAAAATGGAGAAAAGTGGGAGGTGAGCCAGCTGTTGTTTGCGGACAACACTGCACTTGTGGCAGGATCGGAGGAGGGATTGAGGAAGTTGGTGACAGAGTTTAGGAGAGTGTGTGATAGAAGAAAGCTAAAGATAAATGTGGGTAAAAGTAAGGTGATGAGATGTACAAGGGGTGAAAGTGGCAGTAGACTGGAAGTGAGCATTAAGGGAGAGCGACTGGAGGAAGTGGATAGTTTTAGATACTTGGGTGCAAATGTGGCAGGAAAAAGTGGAGTGAAGGTGGAGGTAGAATGTAGATTGAGAGAAGTGAGTAAATGCCTTGGTGGATTAAAGAGTGTAATGAGG
This sequence comes from Oratosquilla oratoria, assembly GCF_046742065.1. NCBI lineage: Eukaryota > Metazoa > Arthropoda > Malacostraca > Stomatopoda > Squillidae > Oratosquilla > Oratosquilla oratoria. The sequence goes on from NC_134788.1 coordinate 35,625,876, forward strand.
AATAGACATTTGGGAATGGATGCGAAGAGGAGACTGTATGAAGGAGTGATTGTGCCAACAGCACTGTATGGGGCAGAAACATGGATCATAAGAGAGGAAGAGAGAAGGAGTTTGAATGTGTTTGAGATGAGGTGTCTGAGAAGTATGATGGGGGTTACTAGGCTGGATAGAGTGAGAAATGAGGAGGTGAGGAGGAGAACGGGGGTGGAAAGGGAGTTGGGAGATAGGGTTGATGAAAGAGTATTAGGATGGTTTGGACACATGGAAAGAATGAGTGAAGAAAGACTAGTAAAAGAGGTATGGAAGGCAGATGTGGAGGGAGTGAACATGAGGGGACGTCCTAGGATGAGGTGGATGGATGGGGTGAAGGGGGCTTTGGGGAAGAGGGGAATGTCTGTTGAGGAAGGACAGGAGAGGTCAGAAGACAGGGGTGAATGTAGAATGGTTGTATATGGATGATGATGTGATGCATGAGGTGGAATGGGTGGGGGGATGGGGGATGGGGGATGAGGTAGTATGTGTGAGCAAAATTTGACGCAGCCTGAAGGGATTTCTCCACGTCTTCTCCTTTTATGCATGGGGGGATGGAGAGGGGGGGTCGCCGATTTAATGAAGCGGCCTTGCTGTGGATTTGTTGTGTCTTGCGACACTGCTTCTGACCCAGGGCAGTGGACAAGGTGCAGGGATGACCCGTCATCCCGGAGGTGCTAAGATAAGAGGGAGGGTGGAGGGGTGTGGAGTGTATTCAGGGATGTAATGGGTGGAATAAATTTTATGCCTTTTCCTTTTTGGCTACCTCCCTTGTAAGGGGGAAAAAGCCTTGGTATATGTATGCTAAGAGAATGGATCCTAAGAGGAGACTGTATGAAGGAGTGATTGTGCCTACAGCATTGTATGGGGCAGAAACATGGAACATAAGAGAAGAAGAGAGAAGGAGTTTGAATGTGTTTGAGATGAGGTGTCTGAGAAGTATGATGGGGGTTACTAGGCTGGATAGAGTGAGAAATGAGGAGGTGAGGAGGAGAACAGGGGTGGAAAAGGAGCTGGGAGATAGGGTTGATGAAAGAATATTAGGATGGTTTGGACACATGGAAAGAATGAGTGAAAAAAGACTAGTAAAAGAGGTATGGAAGGCAGATGTGGAGGGAGTGAACATGAAGGGACGTCCTAGGATGAGGTGGATGGATGGGGTGAAAGGGGCTTTGGGGAAGAGGGGGAATGTCTGTTGAGGAAGGACAGGAAAGGTCAGAAGACAGGGGTGAATGGAGAATGGTTGTATATGGATGATGTTGTGATTGCATGAGGTGGAATGGGCGGGGGATGGGGGGTGAGGTAGCATGTGTGAGCAAAATTTGACGCAGCCCGAAGGGATTTCTCCCCTTCTTCTCCTTTTATGCATGGGGGGATGGAGAGGGGGGGGTCGCCAATTCAATGAAGCAGCCTTGCTGGGGATGTGCTGTGTCTTGCGACACTGTTTCTGACCAAGGACAGTGGACAAGGTGCAGGGATGACCCATCATCCAGGAGGTGCTAAGATAAGAGGGAGGGTGGAGGGGTGTGGAGTGTATTCAGGGATGGAATGGGTGGAAATGATTTTATGCCTTTTCCTTTTTGTCTACCTCCCTTGTAAGGGGGAAAAAGCCTTGGTAAATGTATGTATGTATATGTATGTGTATGTATGTGATGAAAAAAGAAGATCGCCCAACATATTTCCGTGAGCCACATTAGAAAGGATTACAAAGGCGGAGCATGCCGACAGGAGACCTTTTGATCCATATCTAGGTCGGATGAAAAAAAAAAAAAAAAAAAAAAAAAAAAAAAATCATATTAATAATAAATTAAAACTATAATAATGTAAAAATAACAAATAAAATACATAAATAAATGCATAGGTATAGTTGAATAACAAACAAAAAGGTAAATAGTAAATGATTATAAATTGACATATAACTAATAATAACTGAAAATCAGACAGACAAATTATAACAAAACAAAAACAAATAATATAACATAAATTATAATCATTACAGCATCTTACTTAGGTATTTATCTAAATGATTCTTAAAACTTCGAACTGAACTACATTGTACTACCTGTGCAGGAAGTTTATTCCATTCATTAACTACACGGTTGGCAAAGTTGTTTCTACCTACTTCCAAATTGAATCTATTTCCGGACAGTTTGAGACCATTGTTTCTTGTCTGATTCTCATTCAATGTGAAAATTTGGTCACTTTTGATGTTGTCAATTCCCTTTAAAATCTTAAAGACCTGTATCAAGTCACCTCTGAGTCTACGCTTTTTTAGGGAAAACAGATTCATGTGCTTAAGTCGATTTTCGTATGATTTATTTTTGATATTTGGAATCAGTTTTGTGGCTCGCCGTTGTACTTTTTCCAGTCTGTCAATGTCTTTAATGAGATTCGGTGACCATACGGAAACAGCATATTCCAAATGTGGACGAACTAACGATTTATATAGCTTGTTAATGAGTGATGGACTTTTGAAATCAAAAGATCGCGCAATCAATCCCAGAATCTTATTTGCTTTCTCAGAGGCTGAAATACACTGCTTGGATGATTTGAGGTCGTTACTGATAATTACGCCGAGATCTTTTTCACTATCCACTTTTGTTAACGAATTTCCAAATAACTTGTAATCGTACTTACTGTTATTTTTACCTATGTGCATTACCTTGCATTTACTTGTGTTAAATTTTATTAGCCACTTTTCAGACCATTGCTGTAATTGATCTAAATCTTCTTGAATATCTAATTGGTTTGAGTGATCATTTGCCACTCCGCACAGTTTTGTATCATCAGCAAATTTGGAAACAGTAGATTTTAGTCCATGGTCTATATCATTTATATATACTATGAATAGAAGTGGCCCAAGAACGGAACCCTGAGGAACTCCACTTGCAACACTTTTCCATCCAGAAGTTTTTCCATTTAAAACAACTCTCTGTTTTCGACTATTCAACCAATTACTAGTCCAACCTAATAGGCTACCACTTATTCCATGCAAAGCTAATTTAGTAAGTAGTCTTTCGTGTGGGACGGTATCAAAAGCTTTTGCAAAGTCTAGATATATTAAATCTATATTGTTTCTTTTGTCATAATTCGAGATAACTGTGTTGTAGAATTCGAGTAAGTTAGTCACACAAGAACGTTTCGGTCTGAAACCATGCTGGCTATCATTTATCAAATGGTTACTTTCTAAATGATATTCGATATCATCTCTGATGATAGTTTCCATTATTTTTCCTACGATCGAAGTCAAACTTATAGGCCTATAGTTATTTGGTTTCTTTTTGTCACATATCAAAGGTCAAAAAGCCACGGTTTGGAGAGCGCTGCCATACACAAACAAAACCCGTTCATTCAACCCTCCTACCGCAGCAGTGCCACACTATGTTCCTGTGTAAGGTAGCACCGCCTACTGAGAGACAACTGTGAACCAATTATGAAAGATCCAGATGCCTCCCAGCCACAAGGGGCTGTCAAACAACCCCCATCTGTGCAAGAACGTGTGGCAACTCTAATTATTTGCCATGTGCAACCTTTGCCTTCTCTGAAAAGTATGTGCGCACCTGTGTGAGTCGCCATCTGATTGTTTTAGCAAATACGCACGATTGTTTTCGAACAATTTATACACACCAGCCAGGTGGCAAAGTAATCTCATTTGCGATAAAATTGCTAGAGTAAGAAGCAGGAAAAAAACAAAGCAATTATTGGTCTGGTGGTTGGCAAGTTACCGTATTTTCAGAGAATTTATAAAGTTGATATTTGGGTGGAACTTCTTTATTGAATGGATGTTAATAACATTTGAAAACCTTGTTTGTGCACATTTTCTCTTTATGTGCGCTAAATGTAGAACATGTGCATGCGCACACAGCTTAGAAGGAATGCTGGCTGTACGGCCGTGTAGGAGCTGCAGGTTTCCCGCACAAGATATCTGGGGCAACAGATCGAACGATCGATTCTCTCTTGGCACCTCTGAGACGAGGGGCCAATCGTACAAATAGAACCCGAAGCTGTGATAGACAACGAAACCTTTTCTACTTACGTCTCTTTCCTTCTCTCGATCCCTGAAGCAGAGCGTCAGCAGTGACACGTGCGTCGACTTTTCCCTATCCACCGAGCGTGCTTCAATGGCCTGAGCCAGATATTTGTTGACTCGGTTCGTCGGTGCGTGAGGGAGGGATGAGTGTCGCTTCTTGAAGGGTCGCTTTAACTTGTCAGACAGCAGGCTGGACTGCAACAGACAAATAAAACAATACACTTCGTAAGCAGGAAGACCCAGTTATTCCGTCTGCTGAGAGACATCATCCGTACGAATGAAATCAAGGAAGTTGACAATACATCCATCAATGAGGTCCCGGTTGTTGTTTTTTTTTAAGCGAGAAAAATATATACGTAATTAAGTTGTTATAGGTCAAGGATTAACTGATTAAAACTGGGTAAAATGAGGAGATTACTATGCAAAACTGAAATTAATTTGCCAAAACATGAATGAATTAAAAACGCTTACCTCAGAGTGAATTTAAAAATAGCAAACATTAGAATTAATGTCATCATTTATCATGAGAACAGAGAGGAACTGTATGCTAAACTGGGACGATATCAAGACATTACAAGATAAGCATAGAAAGGGAAATAATGATAAAAAAAACACTAAATATAAGGCTGGAAAGGGAGAGAGAAAGCACAACAACAAACACACAACATTCTAAAGCTAACAAATTTACACTACATTCAAGTAACACCTCTCAAACTACCTGGAAATCAAATTGTCTACAATCATATACACAAATACTTGTGTACATGGCTTTCCAACAACTAGCTCTCCCCCCTTTGCAGGGGATAGCCGTTACTACCTGTACAACGTGAGAGGGAAAACAGAGCTCCTACGTGTGAAGGTGGGCTAGTACAATCTCCTCGCTGCATGTACGTGTATATTTACATACTGTGTATGCATACTACGTGTGTATATATAATATATATATACATACATATATATATATATATATATATATATATATATATATATATGCAATAAAAACACTAGGAACGTCTGTTCACAAATGCATAACCACTGGGAAAAATAAACAAACGAAGCAGAGCGCTTTCGTGTAATAACATCTTCAGTGCTAATACAAAGAAGGAATTATTTGTTTCATTAGTTTACTTTTTCCAGTGGTTACTTATGCATATATATATATATATATATATATATATATATATATATATATATTTATATGTATATATATTTATATGTATATAATCACAAAGACACCACAGTTGTAAAGCAAAAGGGCTATATAGCTATTAGCTGCCGAAATATAGAAGTCATGCTTTCTTCTAAGTTTCCTTTTATTCCAACTGTGGGTTCTTTGTGATTATTATTTACAATATGCCACTACATTTTGTCCAAGTGATATATATATATATATATATATATATATATATATATATATATACATATATATCTATATACATATATATGTATATATATATATATATATATCACAGTAATATCATAGCACATGAGTTAAATAAACTTTTTATCCCATAGTCAGAAAAGAAGACACTACTATCGAAAGTTCTGTATATTTCGATCACTAACTGTGATCCTCTTTCTGATGAAGAGGATCACAGTTAGTGATCGAAATATACAGAACTTTTGACATTAGTGTCTTCTTTTCCAGCTGTGGGATAAAAGTTTATATACATATACATATATATATATATATATATATATACTTATATATACATACACATAGATATACAACACATATTATATGCACTGTCTGAAGAAGGAGGAGATTGAGGAAGTTTTCAAAGAAGAAAGATATATAAATTTGTTCTTGGAGAAATTTGATGAATAGTGGACAGGATACGGAAAAACCTACAGAGAGAGTATGACATGGGACAAATGGGTAAACCAAACGGTTGTAAGGAGAGTGTATGCAGGCAAGGGAAGGGCGGGGGGCAATCTACATTGCCACGGAGATGTGGTCAATTGTGCTCGGCTACGGCCGGACAGGCAAGATCAAGACACAAGCAGCTTGTAAGACTCCGTTCTGGATTTACACCAAGAGGCACTCAGCCACCTTTGGGCCCGTCTCCTTTGCCCTCTGGACTAGGACAGCCCGGTGTGTGGTCGTCGCCGGAAACTGCTGAGAACTGAGTTGGCAGGACGACCCAATTTAACTCGTTCGCTCTTTTACTCCAATGAGGTTCGGAGCAGTCGTCCAACTCTTCTGTGGCTCGACTCGTATCGTCCGGCACTGGACGCACCTGTAAGTGTGCAGTCACCAGACGAACCCCAGATCCTGCCCGTGACGACCAACCGAGACACTGGGGGACAACGGAGCAAAACTTCCTCCCCAGTCCACCAGATCCTCCCCAGTTTGTTGCCACAACGACCTCTGTTGGCTACCATGGCAAAGGTTGAGGGGATGGCAGTTTGAACCCTGCCACCGGTGAAGTTGAACCAAGGGCACGGTTCATTGAATTCCAGGCTACAAAGTCCTCTGTGAGGGGCACCGTCCTAGCCTTCTGATTCGGGGGAGTCTGTGACGTTAAATCGTGTCATCGTCTTCAGTGTTGAGTGAACATGGAGGGAGGATTACCGTATAACAAAGCGGCAGGGGCACGGCATCTCTGGTTCTCCGGCTCTGGTCGTCATCAGGCCCTATGGTCTCTCGGCATCATATTGGCTTTGACACGAGTGGTGTGGCACACACCGTCCACACGGAGTTACGACAGTAGGAGTTATGAATGGGTGTTCGACGGGACGGGTGTGGAGTGGGCGTATGTTCTGATTCGGCCACCCCCAGCTAAGGGGGGGGGGGTAAAGGACCCTCTGGTACGTACATGTACACAGGCGTATTCATTTGCCTGTTACGAAAAAAGATGGCAGGGTCAAACCACACACCTGCTTCGTGTACGTTACAACCCGCTACACACACCTCCCGTCTCAGCACCTGGAGGACGTATGTTACACGTCTCAGCACCCAGAGACGTGTTCCTCTCAAAAGTAACACCTTTCCTCCACTGGCGGGCCAAAGTTACGTCCACAGAAGACGAGCCTCGAACGGGTCAACACATGAGTAGTCCCAAGAGGAGGAGTAGAAGTAGGAGAGGAGGAGGAGGAAGAAGAAGAGGAGTAAGAAGAAGAGGAGTAGCAAGAAGAGGAGTAGGAAGAGGAGGCAGAAGAGGATTAAGAAGAAGAGGAGGAAGAAGAGGAGTAAGAAGAAGAGGAGGAAGAAGAGGAGGAGGAGAAGAGGAGGAAGGAGGAGGAGGAGGAGTAAGAAGAAGAGTAGGAAGAAGAGGAGTAAGAAGAAGAGGAGGAGTAGCAAGAGGAGTAGGAAGAGGAGGCAGAAGAGGAGGAAGAAGAGGAGGAAGAAGAGGAGGAGGAAGAAGAGGAGGAGAAGGAGAAGGAGGAGGAGTAGGAGGAAGAGGAGGAGGAAGAAGAGGAAGAGGAAGAGGAGAAGGAGGAGGAGGAGAAGGAGGAGGAGAAGGAGGAGGAGGAGGAGGACCTGCCTGATGGAGGTTCTCAGTGGCAGCAGCATTACGTGGGGGGAGGGGTCACTACGCCAGTGGATAGAAATCGGACAAAAATCCTGGATCTGTCCCTCTTCAAATCCATGCATTGTGTGTGTGTGTGCGTGTGTGTGTTTACCTTGGTCTTTTGGATCACATGCTGGACTTGTGATCAACAGCTAGTTCCCTCGCGGAAGAGAGCTCAGGGCTCGTATGACCGATCTATGGGTAATGCTGTGACCTTACACGCACACACACATACCCAACTCCCCGCCCACAAGAGTTGGAGTAACGACTCGAAGCAAAGCAATACTGCCCTGGGCGGGATTCGAACCTGGACCGCGCCACCGAGTGTATGTATTCACCTCGGATCTGCTGCAGTCTCTGTCGAGACAGCCAGACACCACCCTACGGCAGTGAGCTCAGAGCTCCTTATTAGCTGATCTCTGGGTAGGTCTGAGACCACTCACACACCACAAACTGGGACAGCAAGGTTACAACTCCTTGACTAACGTCCCGTACCTACTCGCTGCTAGGTGAACAGGGGCTACACATGAAAGGAGACAAACCCAACTTATCTCCGCCCGACCGGGGAATCGAATCCCGGTTCTCTGGCTTGTGGAGCCAGTGCTTTACCAATCCGCCACCGAGCCGTGTGTGTGTGTGTGTGTGTGTGTGTGTGTGGAGGGGGAGTGGATGAGTATGAGGACAAGGTATGTTAGGAGGAGGAGGAGGAGGAGGAGGAAGAGGAGTTGTGCATCCCTACATACGGAGAAACTTTATTCATTCCATTACGTGTCAGAGGACCAATAGGAGGAGGGGTGGGGGGGGGCGTGTGTCGCAGTACGTAGATTGGCTGTAGTACATGAGGGCACCGCAAGGACTTGACCATATCTGGGCTTTAAAAGTGGGTCATTGTCGTTGTTGGTCGTTGTTAGTCAGGAGCTCGGACAATTCCCTTCAGGACCTGGGACATCCTCACTGCCCAGAGCACAGAACCGCACTGTACACCTATTTCGTCTTGATTTGCGGGTCGAGCAGGAGGAGGTCCTGCCTCCCTACAATGACCGCCCACCCTCCCTTCCTGCTCTCTCTCTCTCTCTTTCTTCCTCACTCCTCCTCTCTCTCTGTTTCCAACAACACCCACCCTCCCTTCCTGCTCTCTCTCTTCTTCACCCTCCCTTCCTGCTCTCTCTCTCTTCTCTCCTCTCTCCCTTTCCTCCTCTCTCCTCCTCTCTCTTCTTCACTCACTCTCCTCCCCACTCTCCCTCTCACCTCTCTGATGCCCATCTCCTCTCTTTCAACATCCGTCCCTTTGACACATTAACCACGCTTTCCATGTCCTGCTTCAAATGACCTAAGAAAAACAAGGCTCACTCCCACAGCAACGTCGCCAGTGAAACGTCTCCACAAAGCGAGAGGCAATTATCTTATACGTCAATCAACCAATCGATCAATCTATTGTTCCCTGGGTCTCCCTTACGGGTGGCTAGCAATTGCCACCAGATTGGCTCGAACATCGCTTAAGGAAGAAATACAGTGTTGTCTGGGTACGGCTACATATGGTGGGACGGTGCTTTTTCGACCAGAACGAAATAAGTAAGGTGCGTCTGTGCCGTGGGAATGGAGGTGCCTAATCGGTGCCGCACAAGCAAAACAAAACTCACCTCTCGTCAAATGCATCCCTACTTTCGACCCACGCAATTCAGGGGGGAAAAACGAATCTCTAATATGCAAACCGCCCGTCTCTACGAAGCCCTCGCTCATCCAGAAATTCCCTTTTATTTTCTTTTATTCGTTTATTACTTTATTATATTTTTTTCTGACACAATTAAACTCTAGGATATATCTGAATTACTGATGTTGTTGGATATTATCTCAATAAATATCTAATCTGCAAATTTCTTTTGTTTTTCTTATATTCATTTATTAATTTATTTCTTTTTTTCCGACACAAACTCTGTAGGATATCTCTGAATTACCGATGTTGTTGAATATCATCCCAACAGTAGAGCTGAGTACATTTATTTATGGTCGCATCCATGTAGTTGCCACAGAGTTCACTACACATTTTCAGCCACGAAGTCACAAGCAGTATAAGAATGAGCTGCTAATTCTAAAGTGACGGCTGCCTGGAAAGTGAACCTGGCCATGTAGGCATCAAAATTGGCGATTTCCTCAGTAGCGAACTGACCAAGCACATCGCCAATTCCTAAAATGTCGTCAAGATTGTTTTCGCTCCAATACTAACCACTTCAGTACGCGTCAAATTCTCGCCCGCAGCATCGGCTGCCATATGTATGATGCATCACACTACTCACATAAAATATAAAGTCACTGCTGTATTACTTGTTCTCTTTTACACGAAAAACATAATCAAACCTATTCACAGATTGCAGGGGTAACTCATGTACAACTAAAAATATATATATATATATATATATATATATATAATCAAGACACTGATGCCGGTATCCTCGTGTATCCACTTGCGCCCCATGACACCTACATAGGCATTATCGTACCGAAGTGGTTACGTGTGATGTCCAATCTGCTCTGACGACATAAAGGACCGCTGGTCAGTTTTCATCTACGGAAGGAAAGTCCCCACAGAAGCGGAAGAGCACCTCCTGATCAGCCGCGACAAGGAACTTGGACGAAAAGTTGTGCTAGGCGGCCTCTGGCTCTGCCTATAAGGTTATGACATGCTGTCCTCCCGTGTCGTTGGTGCACAGACCTTAGAGTCGCACTTTTAAAACCTTTTGCCAGCTCTAGCGAATTGCTTCTATCATTGGGACGTAGAATTTTACTAACTTTATCAATTATACTTATGGAAATGACCAGTAGATTTTTTTTAGGTGAGCCAGTAAGATAGGTCAACTCAACCAGAAATCCAGGTGAAATTAATTTTTAATGACAGAAAGCGTTCTTCAGGGTTGGCGAATGGTTTTAAACGTATGGCCATAAATGAACACCTGTTGGACAGTCTCGAGATCCTTATGCATCCTGGTCACAGATCCTACGTAAGATGCGGCTTTTCAAGTCTCGCTTACCGAAAAGCTACAGACCAGGTTGGTGATCAAACACGAGATTTTTTCTTTTCAATCAAACGTCTTTGCTTGACTCCTGCTTCGAAATTTGGCAACTCGCCTCCTCCCGTGGGAGTATCTAGACCAGTGTTTCTCAACCAGGGTTTCCCAGAACCCTAAGGTTCCACAAAAGGTCCCTAAGGGTTCCGCAAGAACATGTGAGATAAGCTAATGCACGTTTGATTTTTGATTTTCATATACATAATATAATTTGACATTTGACATGCACGGCATATTCTTGGTTATTGTAATAATGTAATATAGACATCATCCTATCTAACCTATTATTATGATGAAAACAAAATGAGAAAGATGGTATACTTTCTTTTTTTGTGCAGGGGTTCCTTGAGACGTGCAATTTATTTAAAAGGTTACGCAAGGGTAAAAAGGTTGAGAAACACTGATCTAAACAACGACAGTTTGCAAGGTCGTTGTAGTTCAAGGTGTTCCATGTCGTCCGTGTGTCGGTTGCATCTGGGGCAGTTTGAGTCTGCGACCAGGCCGACTCAGTCTTGCAAACAAAGCAAAAGCTTTTCACGCTTTCTCACTGTCCCAAGTTCCTCGAACGACCAAGAAACTCTGGGACGGGAATGAGGTTCTCCTCGTTGTGACGCAAGTTCTTCGAACGACCATTGAAAAGGTTCTCCTAACTTCCCCAGCGAGTAAGTTGCTCTGACAGACGAGGTAGCTTGATGCGGGCACACTTTTCCATGGGAACGTGAACAAGCACTTCCTTCCTTAGGGTTGAGGAGGAACTATACACAAAAGAGGGTGGTCAAATATAAGAGGAGACCAGCACATAGGAGGACAGAAAGGTGCTAAAATAAGCAAATGATTACTTATTTAAAAGGATTGAAGCAAAGAATTTAACTGAATGAATTATCCATTTCAAAGATAAAATACAAAATCATGAGCATTATTATCTTTATCATTATTAATTATAATCATTATTAAACCATTTACAACAGTTAAAAAACCATTCAAATTAAAACCAAGACTATCAAATCCTTGGGTCGAAATGACGGAAGAGCGCAAGGGAGGGAATGCGAGCGAGACAAGCTTCCGCCGCCACAGCCCGGAACTCACTTGTTGATTGGCTCTCTCAATTTCGTAGTATTCGTGAAAGAATATATTCCTCTGAAAATCAAAACGAGTTGTGGTTAGTACAGGAAGTAGTTACGGTTGTTATCTCACCCCTAGAGACTGGCATGCCACCACCAACACCATTAACGACAACAACAACAAACGACAACAACAACGCAACCACCACCAAGCCAAGGCATCAGTGTCAACATCACCCTTGTCCTTCACCCTGAACTGTAGATGCTGATCAATGACGAGTACTTCAGTACTTCGCCATGAGAACCTGCCCTCACTCCCGCTGCTCCTCCTCCTCCTCCTCCTCCTCCTCCTCCTCCTCTTCCTCTTCCTCCTCCTTTGGGTACTGTGAACAGGACTTCCAAGCTAAAGGAGCACTTCTGTGACCACGTTCTGGCTAATGATAAAGAACCTTGTTCAGCCACAGGGCCCTTCTTAGAACAAAGCAGATCCCCGCTGACGACAAGAAGCGAACGAAACGAGTCGTTCAGCCCTATTGGCCACCCGGGCTTCCTTTCGGGGCGAGCAGCTGTCGGGACTGAATGCAAGTCCGCACCGGGAGTATCGTAACCAAAAGCTAAAATGCTAATCAAAACCGAGATAGAGGAAGAAAGGGAAGGAGAAAGTAGGAAAGGAAGAAGGGGGGGGGAGAGAGAGAGGGGGAGAGAGAGAGGGGGAGAGAGAGAGGGGGGGAGAGAGAGAGAGAGAGAGAGAGAGAGAGAGAGAGAGAGAGAGAGAGAGAGAGAGAGAGAGAGAGAGAGAGAGAGAGAGAGAGAGAGAGAGAGAGGAGAGAGAGAGAGAGAGAGAGAGAGAAACAGATCACATTCCCCTCCCTGATCAAAATCCATCCCCTTGGCTGAACAAAATAAATGAACGCTACGACCACGGAATCTATGTATACGGTCACACTGCTCACTCCAAGTAGCTTCAACCCTTCACTGCACCAGCTGTGCATGGATGGGGAAAAAAGTATATATATATATATATTGAGCAGTAGCTTCAATGAAACAAAAAGTACTCCTTCATATGGAAAAGGTTACTAGGCTTTTAAGTACAGTGAGACCTCTCATTAACGGACGTTAATTAGCTGTGTTTGCGGTGTTTTCGGTCTTTTTGGTGCTGTTGTTTAGTGCGTGCAATCACTATGCAATCACCCAAAAACCACTCCAAAACACCGAAAACACAGCGAAAACAGCTAATTAACGTCCGTTAATGAGAGGTCTCACTGTAAATCGAACACACCATCAATTCTGTCATCCCATTTTTCTTTTTTGAACATCGTAAAGAAAACGACAAATCCATGTGGTGGCTGCCACACTCTCCCGGACACACATGGGTGGTCATGGAGTAGATATTAATCTCACAAGTCAAAAACACGAAACATGTTATATCTAAGTTAAGAAAAATTATCATTTGAAAAGTAAACATGTTAATTTCAATCTGGTCATTAAAAGCAGGACAAAAAAAAAAGAAAAAAAGAAAAGTTGCCAACCCTTCAGTCCTCAAGTCATCTAGAATTTCACAAATTTCCTGCACTAAAACAAAATTGCACTAGAGTATAAAAATTTGTCAAACTAGGTTCAGTACTTCTAGAATTTCACAATTTTACTGCATTGAAACAAAATTGCTTTAGAATGAGAAAACTGATCAAACTAGGTTCAATGCTTCGAGAATTTCATGATTTTATGGCACTAAAACACATCTTCCGAACTCTTCTCACATTGGATTAATCATATGAATAAACACCACGTGAAGACGGAACCTTCACTGTATTAGTACGACATTTCGTTTGTTGCGTCTTCTATCACCCAGATCCTGGCACTCTCAGGAACCTGGCCTCCGCCGTAACAATAAATTTAACATCTTCAATTTGTGTTGGATACTATCGCGCACATTAGGCTGCCTGAATTACAATGATCCAACAATGCATCACAATATGCATGTTATAAAATATAAAGTTACAGCTGCAATACTCATTCTCTTTTACCCTGAATATTAACAACTACAAAAAACAGGATCAAGCCAGTTCACAGCATATGGAGGTAACTCGGCTACAACTAAAAAAATATGATCAGGACACTGTCGCTGGCATCCTAGTATACCCGCTGCACCTGATGATGCCAACGTTGGCGACATAGTATGCTAAGGGTTAAGATCTACTCTGGACTTGAAGGGTTAACACTCAGGGGGGGAGGGGGTGGCAAGAGATAAACCAGAGCCACGTCTCGAATAGGTCTGCTCCGCTCGCTACACCCGTCCCCTTTACGTCAGTCGGGTGATGAGGAAATCAAACAAACAAAAACGTAAGCTGGTGAGGAGGCATTCCAAGTCAGAAGAAAATAAAGGGGGGAAAACATACACAAAAACCATATCAAGCAAATTATGAATCGTATCAAGCAAATTATGGGGGAAGAATTGTAATTCTCGAAAAACCCGAGAATGGTGTTCCGCATGGACGAGGATATGATGGAATGAATTGTCAGAAAACTGAACCACTCCAGGTTGGAATACGCTGCAATAGCCTGGTCACCACAGAAAGAAAATCACAATTGAGATTCAGAACTACGACTAAAATCCTCTCAGGTCTTGTTAACCCATTCAACTCCGATGACAAGATTCTTGTCATTTGGTCAAATAAAACAAAAAATCATAAAACACCAAAATGTTTGATCAAGCACCAGAAAAATATGACGTCAGTCCTCGCTTCGCTGCGAGCGAAGCGAGGACTGATGTCATATTTTTCTGGTGTTTGATCAAACATTTTGGTGTTTTATGATTTTTTGTTTTATTTGACCAAATGACAAGAATCTTGTCATCGGAGTTGAATGGGTTAATAAAGCGTACAAATAAACACCACGTGAGGACGGATCCTTCCTTGTACTAGTACGTTTCGCTTGTTACGTCTTTTTTCACATACCTGAAAAAGCCATAACAAGCGATACGTCGTACTAATAAGAGCTCCGTCCTCACGTTTGGTGTTCATTTCGATAGACAACTGTCACTTTCATACAAAACGTATGAAGATCGGCTAACTGTACTGGAGCTGCCTACGTTCAAAAGAGGAAAAAGAGGTGACGTGCAAGAAGCATTTAGAGCCGCGAGAAAATTGGATACACTCATGAGTGACACAAATTCATAGATACCAGAGGCTGAAGGATCAACATACATACATACATATACCAAAGGCTTTTTCCCCCTTACAAGGAAGGTAGCCAAAAAGAAAAAGGGCATAAAAACCATTCCCACCCATTCCATTCCTATCACACTCCACTCCCCTCCACCCTCTTCCCTCCCTCTTATCTTGGCACCTCCTGGACGACAACGGGTCATTCCCGCATCTTATCCACTGCCCTGGGTCAGAGGCAGTGCAGCAAGACACAGCACATTCACAGCAAGGCCGCTTCATTAAATTGGTGACCCCCCCCCTCTCTGTCCCCTCATGCAGAAAGGGAGAAGACAGGGAGAAACCCCTTCGGGCTGCGTCAAATTTTGCTCACACATACTCCCTCACCCCCCATCCCTCCACCCATTCCACCTCATGCAACACAACATCATCCATATACAACCATTCTCCATTTCACCCCTGATCAAACTAAAAGAAAAAAGAAAAATTTGAAGGATATTAAAACGAGTTTTCCTCAAAGAAGCATCGATTCATGGAATAACAAGAAAGGGGAACTAGTGCAGAGCTGGGAAGTATTGTATTCTCATACAGAACTCTGTGAACACAAAGAGGACTTATGAAAGCAGGACAGAGGAAAAACAAGAGGATATGGAATGAAACTCAAAAAGGACAACTACAGAAGAGACCTGAAAAAGAACAGCTTCTCACACAGAGTGATAGATATATGGAACAAATTGGATGAAGAAATAGTGTGTGCTAACACAATACAAGAATTTTAAGAACACATTTGATCATATGAGATACAAAAACGGGTCACCACGAGCATAGCTCCCCTTCCTGTATAATACAACTAGGTTAATACAACTAGGTAAATACAGATACACACACAAACTTTTGCCCAGCCTTTTAGATACAATACCCAGAGATTAGAAGCACTGAACCTGTCATTATTGAAAGAAAGAAGAGAAAAAGTTGACACAATTACACTGTTCAGTTCACTGATGGGAGCTGAAAAGACCAACTTGCCAACAAAAGGTCACAGAAACACACTAACCCATTCAACTCCGATGACAAGATGTCTTGTCATTTGGTCAAATAAAACAAAAAATCATAATAAAACAACAAAATGTTTGATGATCAAACAGCACCAGAAAAATATGACGTCGTCAGTCCTCCTCCTCCTCGAGGAGGAGGAGGAGGACTGATGACGTCATATTTTTCTGGTGCTGTTTGATCATCAAACATTTTGTTGTTATATTATGATTTTTTGTTTTATTTGACCAAATGACAAGACATCTTGTCATCGGAGTTGAATGGGCTAAAGAAGACTGCACGTCTACGGGACTTCACAAAACACAGTTGTCCGCACAGATCAAGACCTGAGGGTGACGAAGTCAGTTTGAGGCAATTGAAATCGTGTCTCCTCATAACAGCATAACAACTATGGATGTCAGGGGTGCCGAACTGTCTACGCCTGCAATTTAATAAGATTTTTGGAGAGAGAGAGAGAGAGAGAGAGAGAGAGAGAGAGAGAGAGAGAGAGAGAGAGAGAGAGAGAGAGAGAGAGATATAATACCCAAGACCATGGCTCCTTTCCCGCACACCGCAAATACGTAAAAACACAACACGACCGTGCTCCCACACCCGCCCACATCTCTCGACACAATCTGCCAACAAAAAAACCGTTTGGACTCGCCAACTTGAAGAACGAGCACAACGCCATCCACCGTTATCTGCTCTGCCGTCAACCTACCTTCTTGGTGATGGAAGTCGTCTTCTCCTGCGGCGGAAGCGCCATGTTGGAGAACGGCACCTCCATCGAGTAGTTGCTGAAGTGAAGCAGCTGCATGACGACATTGCTAAAGTTCTTGAACGACAGCTTCCTTCGGTGGGACGAACTAGACAGTGCCGACCGCACCTGAAATAAAAAAAAAGTGTTAACCTCTTCAGTACAAGTCAAATTATCATGCGCAGCATCGAAAAAAAATGTATTAACCACTTCGGTACGAGTCAAATTCTCGTGCGCAACATCGGCTGCCATATGTATGATGCATTACACTACTCGCATTATAAAATATAAAGTCACTGCCGCTGTATTACTCATTCTCTTTTACTATGAGTAATAATAAACACAGAAAACATGATCAAACCGGTTCACAAAACCTGGGGGTAACTCATGTACAAAAAAAAAAAATACATAATCAAGATACCAATGCCAGCATCCTCACGTACCTACTTGCGCCTCACAACATCTATGTAGGCATCATCATACCGAAGTGGTTAATACATACATACATATACCAAAGGCTTTTTCCCTTACACGGGAGGGTAGCCAAAAAGAAAAATGCATAGAAACCACTCTCACCCATTCCATTTCCTATGTATTCCACTCCCCTCCACCCTCCTCCCTCCCTCTTATCTTGGCACCTCCTGGATGACGGGTCATCCCTGCATCCTGTCCACTGCCCTGGGTCAGAGGCAGTGTCGCAAGACACAGCACATCCACAGCAAGGCCGCTTCATTAAATTGGCGACCCCCCCCCTCTCTGTCCCCCCCCATGCAGAAAAGGAGGAGATGGGGAGAAATCCCTTCGGGCTGCATCAAATTTTTCTTACACATAATACCTCACCCCCCATCCCCCCACCCATTCCACTTCATGCATCACAACATCTTCCATATACAACCATTCTCCATTCACCCCTGTCTTCTGTCCTCTCCCATCCTTCCTCAACAGACATTCCCCTCTTCCCCAAAGCCCCCTTCACCCCATCCATCCACCTCATCCTAGGACGTCCCCTCATGTTCACTCCCTCCACATCTGCCTTCCATACCTCTTTTACTAGTCTTTCTTCACTCATTCTTTCCATGTGTCCAAACCATCCCAGTACTCTTTCATCAACTCAATCTCCCAGTTCCCTTTCCACCCCTGTTCTCCTCCTCACCTCCTCATTTCTCACTCTATCCAGCCTAGTAACCACCATTATACTTCTCAGACACCTCATCTCAAACACATTCAAACTCCTTCTCTCTTCCTCTCTTATGTTCCATGTTCTTGCCCCATACAGTGCTGTTGGCACAATCACTCCTTCATACAGTTTCCTCTTAGCATCCATTCCCAAATGTCTATTCCTCATTACACTCTTTAATCCACCAAGGCATTTACTCACTTCTCTCAATGTACATTCTACCTCCACCTTCACTCCACCTTTTCCTGCCACATTTGCACCCAAGTATCTAAAACTATCCACTTCCTCCAGTCGCTCTCCCTTAATGCTCACTTCCAGTCTACTGCCACTTTCACCCCTTGTACATCTCATCACCTTACTTTTACCCACATTTATCTTCAGCTTTCTTCTTTTACACACTCTCCCAAATTCTGTCACCAACTTCCTCAATCCCTCCTCCGATCCTGCCACAAGTGCAGTGTCGTCCACAAACAACAGCTGGCTCACCTCCCACTTTTCTCCATTTTCTTTAACCATCTCCAATCCCTGACGCACCACCCTTGCATTTACCTCTCGCACCACCCCATCCATGTATAAGTTGAAAAAAAATAGATAAAAATAATAAAAAAAAAATAATAATAATAATAATAAATGAATAAATAAAAAAAATCTTCTAAAGTAATATGACCATATAAAGACGACCCCGTCTTCTAAATCGCGAACAGGTCATCATAAACACGTTACCTTGGTGCGGCGGGCTGGCGGCACGATGAAGTACGTCGTGACACGGTGATCCCGGAGATAGGAGGACCGCAGGTGTCCGTCACCAGGCTCCACGGCATATTCGCCCCCGAGGCAGTCCAGGGTTGTTTGGGTGATGTGCACCCGCCTGAGTAAGTAGAATCGTACGGGTGAGTGAACTGTACGGGTGACTAAAATCGTAGTAGAATCGTATGGGGGAGTAGAATCGTACGGGGGAGTAGAATCGTACGGGTGAGTAGAATCGTATGGGCGAGTAGAATCATATGGGTGAGTAGAAACGTACGGGTGAGTAGAATCGTATGTGGGAGTAGAATCATACGGGTGAGTAGAATCATATGGGGGAGTAGAATCGTATGGGGGAGTAGAATAGTACGGGGGAGTAGAAACCTACGGTAGACTAGAATCGTACGGGTGAGTAGAATCGTACGGGTGAGTGGAATCATACGGTTGAGTAGAATCATACAGGTGAGTAGAATCATACGGGGGAGTAGAATCGTACGGGGGAGTAGAATCATACAGGGAGTAGAATCATATGGGTGAGTAGTCATACGGGGGAGTAGAATCATACAGGTGAGTAGAATCATACCAGGGAGTAGAATCATACCAGGGAGTAGAATCATATGGGTGAGTAGAATCATACCAGGGAGTAGAATCATATGGGTGAGTAGAATCATACCAGGGAGTAGAATCATACAGGGAAGTAGAATCATACAGGTGAGTAGAATTGTACGGGTGAGTAGAATCATACAAAGTAGAATTGTATAGGGGAGTAGATTTGTACAGGAGAGTAGAATCATATGGGGGAGTAGAATCATACCAGGGAGTAGAATCATATGGGTGAGTAGAATTGTACAAGGGAGTAGAATCGTATGGGGGAGGTGAATGGTACTGGGGAGTAGAATCATACGGTGGGTGTAGAATCATACGGGGGAGTAGAATCATACGGGTGAGTAGAATGGTATGGGTGAGTAGAATGGTACGGGTAAGTAGAATCGCATGGGTGAGTAGAATCGTACCGGGGAGTAGAATCATATGGGTGAGTAGAATCATACGGGTGAATAGAATCGTATGGGTGAGTAGAATCGCACGGGTGAGTAGAATCGTACAAGTGAGTTGAATCGTACGGGTGAGTAGAATCGTATGAGGGGAGTAGAATCATACCAGGGAGTACAATCATACGGGGGAGTAGAATCATACCAGGGAGTACGATCATACGGGGGAGTAGAATCATACCAGGGAGTACGATCATACGGGGGAGTAGAATTGTACGGGTGAGTAGAATTGTACGGGTGGGTAGAATCGTACGGGTGAGTAGAATCATACAAAGGAGTAGAATCGTATGGGGGAGTAGAATTGTATGGAAAGTAGAATCATACCAGGGAGTAGAATCATACGGGCGAGTAGAATCATATGGGTGAGTAGAATCATACGGGTAAGTAGAATCGTACGGGTGAGTAGAATCGTACAAAGGAGTAGAATCGTACGGGAGAGTAGAATCATTCGGGTGAGTAGAATCGTATGGGGGAGTAGAAGCATATGGGTGAGTAGAATCGTACGGGGGAGTAGAATAATACGGTAGAGTATAATCGTACGGGTGAGTAGAATTGTACATGCGAGTAGAATCGCACGGGGGAGTAGAACCGTACCGGGGAGTAGAATCGTACGGGTGAGTAGAATCGTACAGGGGAGTAGAATCGTATGGGTGAGTAGAATCGTACGGGTGAGTAGAATCGTACAGGGGAGTAGAATCGTATAGGTAAGTAGAATCGTATGGGTGAGTAGAATCGTACGGGTGAGTACAATCATACAAGTAGAATCGTACGGGTAAGTAGAATCGTATGGGTGAGTAGAATCGTATGGGTGAGTACAATTGTACAGGTGAGTAGAATAATACAGAGGAGTAGAATCGTACGGGGGAGTAGAATCGTACGGGTTAGAAGAATCGTACGGGTGAGTAGAATCGTATGGGTAAGTAGAATTGTATGGGTGAGTAGATACGTACGGGTGAGTGGAATCATACGGTGGAGTAGAATCGTACGGGTTAGAAGAATCGTACGGGTAAGTAGAATTGTATGGGTGAGTAGATTCGTAAGGGTGAGTAGAATCGTATGGGTGAGTAGAATTGTACGGGTAAGTAGAATGATACTGGTTAGTAGAATTGTAAGGGTGAGTAGAATCGTAAGGGTGAGTAGAATCGTATGGGTGAGTAGAATTGTATGGGTGAGTAGATTCGTACGGGTGAGTAGAATCATACGGTGGAGTAGAATCGTATGGGTGAGTAGAATCATACGGTGGAGTAGAATCGTATGGGTGAGTAGAATCGTATGGGTGAGTAGAATTGTATGGGTGAGTAGATTCGTACGGGTGAGTAGAATCGTATGGGTGAGTAGAATCGTACATGTGAGTAGAATCATACGGGGGAGTAGAATTGTACGGGGGAGTAGAATTGTACGGGGGAGTAGAATTGTACGGGGGAGTAGAATTGTACGGGGGAGTAGAATTGTACGGGGGAGTAGAATTGTACGGGGGAGTAGAATCGTACAGGTGACTACCATCACAAAGAAAACGGACAAAAGGAAATCTTTCCGTTCCTCACGTGGCCGGAAACAAGAAAATAATGTAAAACAAATACGCAAAGGGGCATGTAGTCGGCCAAACGGTTTGACAAACCCGGTTTGTCAAACAAGTGTTTGAAGTGATGTTTGACCGTGTGAATAGGGTATTTGGTTGTCAAACACGTTCGACAAACGTGTTTGACGACCAAATACCCCATTCACACGGTCAAACATCACTTCAAACACTTGTCTGACAAACCGGGTTTGTCAAACTGTTTGACCGTGTAAATGGCCCTTAGGACAGAACGACTTACCCGGGGACGCCTCCAGCCTCCATCTGGTTGGCCAGAGTTACGTCGTTGCTCCAAACGTCGTACTGCCACTTGCGAAGGCCCAGCACCCCACACAGGACGCCTCCCGTGTGGATACCCACCCGCATGCTTAGCTGCACATCAGTCGCATCCACCACAGACCTGAGCAAAGAACGACGTTACGGAAGAGGTCCTAGCCTATGTAGGTAGAAAACTATGGCAGTATTTGGATAGGAGGTAAAGGGAACACGGGCTGAGGGAAATACTTTTATTCCTGACTAGTTTTTTTTATTCCTGACTAGTGGCTTCTTCAGAGGAACCTTCTTCACCACTCAGGCGAAACTAGTCAGGAATAAAAGTATTTCCCTCAGCCCGTGTTCCCTTTACCTCCTATCCACATTTGTCACAATGTATACACATATGGCAGTATTCTTAAAAAAAATTATTTCCCTATGTAAATCCTTGGAAGGGAAAGATTTATATAAGGAAAGATTTTTTTTTTTAAGAATACCACCGTAAACTTCTTGACACACATATAAAACCATCCAAGTATTATCCGACCCGGCCAAAAGGAGCCCTACCCTTTCTCAAAATTAAAACCAATCATGATTTACGTTCATCTTTACGCACTCTCCTAGCCGTTCACGGGCAATCCTATTCAGCTATAGGCGGCACCTCGTTTCTCTCCTCGTGCGAGTACTTACGCAATGGCGTCGATCATGTCCAGACCCATCTCCACAGCACAGCGGGCGTGGTCAGAACGAGACTCCGGTAGGCCAGACACACAGTAATAGCAGTCGCCCAGGATCTTGATTCGCAAGCAGTGGTTGTTCTGCACGGAAAAATGACAACGATGTTGACAACAGCAAGGGAATTGTGAAGTCCATACATACATACATACATAAAAAAAAATTCATCTGAGGGTCAATCGTCAATCATCGTGTTCCTCTGTCCACCTGTACCGTCAGTCAGTTGGTTCGAATTAATGGGGCTACACACTATCAAACATGTTTGTCCAACGTGTTTTTTCAAACACTGCCACAGACTGTACCATCGAGTATCAAACTGCTTGTTAAACCTTCCAACCTGCCCACACACTCTCAAATTGTTTGATCAAACACCTTGTTGGAGAAGCATGTTTGATAGTGTTTAGCCCGCTTTACGTCCAGTGCAAATGGTACTACGTGTGTTTACAACGAAAAAGCAAAGCAAGGTTTGTATCACTAATCTTTTTCATTTGTATTTGTATTGGAAGGCGGATGCGAGGAATTTTTCTGAGATATCAAAGGGTACGGAAACGGAAAAAGGTATTGTATGTCTACTTCCTAGTTTATGGCAAAATATATTCAATCTTAGGAATTACAAAAGTAATGCGTAATTGAAAGTAGGTTCGTATGTATATGTAATTATTCTCGAAGTTTCCGTGGGAGTAGTACGATCACTATTCCTGTATACTTACCATTTCAATTCTTGTAATGTGAAAGTGGGATGAATGTGTAATAGGATATCTCTGTAAATATATCTATAGATTTTATATTGAGTGTCCGCTGTTTTCTGTGTGAAAGGGAATAAATGGAACTAATTGAGCAAATGGTAACTTTAGGGAAATTCACGGCATGCCCACAGAAAGGACGTGCAGTCAGTTAGTTAGGGAGCGTGGGTGCATACAGAATAAAGCAGTGATACGTGTCCGTGTCTATCTTTAGTGCCTCGTCTCTAATGTTGAATACAACTATTATAACCTAGTAACATTCAACAAAGGTAAAGAACCACCGTACTAACGGTTTTGTTCCAGAATTGACCTGCGGCCCCAAACTTCCAGTGACTGAAGTGCCGTACAGGTCCCCGTACAGGTCCCGACAATGCCGGGAAATACGAAAGAGATCCGACGACCCGACCAAAGTCGCAGACGACGGGACCTACCTGGGCGAGTTGGTCGAAGCGGCCGAAGAGTTCGTTCAGGAGTCGGACGAGTTCGGGAGCAGAGCACTGCGAAGCCAAGACGGTGAAGCCCACAATGTCGGCGAAGACCATGCTGGTAGGAGAGATACGGGTCTCGTCAACAAACGTACGTACGTACCTGGATGCTTGGGCGCACACGCACACACACGCACACTAGACGTAGGAAGTGTGCAGAAAATATACACAAATTTAAGGACGAATCAGACTCGGCGAGATGCACAGACGGGACGCCACGAGCGTAGCCCCCCTTTCCCGTAAGATGCGACTGGGTAAACACACACACACACACTTCGACCTAGAGAAGGCTTTTGACAAAAGTACGTCACAGTCGACTTACGTGGAAATTGGAGGACCACGTTCGAAGCCCCAGAGCCGAACTGCTCGAACGGAGGGGGGGAGGGGCAAAGGGAGGGGGAGGGGGAGGGGCAAAGGGAGGGGGAGGGGCAAGGGGAGGGGGAGGGGCCAAGGGAGGGGGAGGGGCACAGGGAGGGGGAGGGGAGGGGGAGGGGCAAAGGGAGGGGGAGGGGCAAAGGGAGGGGGAGGGGCAAAGGGAGGGGGAGGGGCAAAGGGAGGGAGAGGGGCGAGGGGAGGGGGTGGGGGAGGGGCAAAGGGAGGGGGTGGGGGAGGGGCAAAGGGAGGGGGGTGAGGGGCAAAGGGAGGGAGGGGGGTGAGGGGCAAAGGGAGGGAGGGGCAAAGGGAGGGGGGGTGAGGGGCAAAGGGGGTGAGGGGCAAAGGGAGGGAGGGGAGGGGCAAAGGGAGGGGAGGGGTAAAGGGAGGGGGAGGGGCAAAGGGAGGGGGAGGGGCAAAGGGAGGGGGAGGGGCAAAGGGAGGGGGAGGGGCGAGGGGAGGGAAGGGGCGAGGGGAGGGAAGGGGCAAAGGGAGGGGAGGGGCAAAGGGAGGGGAGGGGCAAAGGGAGGGGAGGGGCAAAGGGAGGGGAGGTGAGGGGGAGGGGCAAAGGGAGGGGTAAAGGGGGGAGGGGTAAAGGGAGGGGAGGGGGTGGTGAGGGGCAAAGGAAGGGGGTGGTGAGGGGCAAGGGGAGGGGGTGGTGAGGGGCAAGGGGAGGGGGTGGTGAGGGGCAAGGGGAGGGGCAAGAAGAGGAGATGGTGAAGGGGAGGGACAAGGGGAGGGGATGGGGAAGGGGAGGGGCAAGAAGAGGGGATAGAGAAGGGGAGGGGCAAGAAGAGGGATATAGAAGGGGAGGGGCAAGAAGAGGGGATAGAGAAGGGGAGGGACAAGGGAGGTGAGGGGAGGGGCAAGAGGGGAGTGAAAGGGGCAAGAGGGGAGGGGAGGGGCAAGAGGGAGGGGAGGGGCAAGAGGGGAGTGGGAGGGGCAAGAGGGGAGTGGGAGGGGCAAGAGGGGAGTGGGAGGGGCAAGAGGGGAGTGGGAGGGGCAAGAGGGGAGTGGGAGGGACAAGAGGGGGAGTGGGAGGGACAAGAGGGGGAGTGGGAGGGGCATGAGGGGAGTTGGAGGGGCATGAGGGGAGTGGGAGGGGCAAGAGGGGTGTGGGGAGAGAGGGGAGTGAAAGGGGCAAGAGGGGAGTGGGAGGGGCAAGAGGGGAGTGGGAGGTGCAAGAAGGGAGGTGAGGGGAGTGGAGTGGACCTTAGCCTGAAAGGTGCAATCGTCGTCGTCGTCGTCGCCGCCGCCTCCCCCGTTGGTTAAGCACAAAAGGTCATAGGTCAACCTTACGACAGGAGGAGGAGGAAGAGCAGGAAGAGGAGGAGGAAGAGGAGGATGAAGAGAGAGAGGAGGAGGAGGAAGAGAGGGAGGAGGAAGAGAGGAAGGAGGAGGAGGAGGAAGAGAGGGAGGAGGAGGAAGAGAGGGAGGAGGAGGAAGAGGGGGAGGAGGAAGAGGGGGAGGAGGAAGAGGGGGAGGAGGAAGAGGGGGAGGAGGAGGAAGAGGGGAGGGAGGAGGAAGAGGGGAAGGAGGAGGAGGAGGGGAAGGAGGAGGAGGGGAAGGAGGAGGAGGGGAAGGAGGAGGAGGGGAAGGAGGAGGAGGGGAAGGAGGAGGAGGGGAAGGAGGAGGGGAGGAGGAGGAGAGGAGGAGGAGGAGGAGGGGAAGGAGGAGGGGAAGGAGGAGGAGGGGAAGGAGGAGGAGGGGAAGGAGGAGGAGGGGAAGGAGGAGGAGGGGAAGGAGGAGGAGGGGAAGGAGGAGGAGGGGAAGGAGGAGGAGGGGAAGGAGTGGGAGGGGCAAAATGGGGAGGGGCAAGAGGGGGAAGGGGAGGAGGAGGAAGAGGAGGAGGTAAAATTAACGATCACTACTGAAACTATTCGTACTAATAACAACAATGACCATGATAACCGACATTTAATAATAAACAATACCACTACAAATAACAATAACAAAATAATAATTGTAATATTACTATTACTAATAATAATAATAGAAATGATAATGATGATGATAATGATGATAATAATAATGATTAAATTATGGAAATCAGCCAAGGGCCCCCCACCCCCTCCCTGTCAGGCCAGGACTACGGAAGGGAGGAAGGGAGGGAGGGAGGAAGGGAGGGAGGGGCAAAGTCTTGGTTGGGGGTGCTTCGCTGGAGGGAGGGAGGGAGGGAGGGAGGGAGGGAGAGGGAGGAAGGAGGAGCAAGGGGAATGGAGGAGGAGGAAGGGAGGAGGAGGAAGGGGAATGGAGGAGGAACGGGAATGGAGGAGGAGGGGGAGTGGAGGAGGGGAAGGGAGGAGGGAGGGGAAGGGAGGAGGGAGGGGAAGGGGGGAGAAGGGAGGAGGAGGAAGGGAGGAGGAGGAAGGAGAAGGGAGGAGGAGGAAGGAGAAGGGAGGAGGAAGGGAGGAAGGAGAAGGGAGGAGGAAGGGAGGGAGGAGGAGGAAGGAGAAGGGAGGAGGGAGGAGGAAGGGAGGGAGAAGGGAGGAGGAGGAAGGGGAAGGGAGGAGGGGGAGGAAGGGGAAGGGGGAGGAAGGGGAAGGGGGAGGAAGGGGAAGGGGAGGAAGGGGAAGGGGAGGAAGGGGAAGGGGGAAGAAGGGGAAAGGAGGAGGAGGAGGAGGAAGGGGAAGGGAGGAGGAGAAAGGGGAAGGGAGGAGGAGGAAGGGGAAGGGAGGAGGAGGAAGGGGAAGGGAGGAGGAGGAAGGGGAAGGGAGGAGGAGGAAGGGGAAGGGAGGAGGTGGAAGGGGAAGGGAGGAGGAGGAAGGGGAAGGGAGGAGGAGGAAGGGGAAGGGAGGAGGAGGAAGGGGAAGGGAGGAGGAGGAAGGGGAAGGGAGGAGGAGGAAGGGGAAGGGAGGAGGAGGAGGAGGAAGTGAAGAGGAGGAGAACAGAGTCGGTGCTACTATAAAAAGAAAAAATCCCAACACGATATCATAGCAAGAGTTACACTCAAGCCAAAGCTCTCTCCCTCTCTCTCTTTCAATCTCTCTCTCTCTCTCAATCTCTGTTCCTGTGAGGCCGCGATGACGTCACGTCGCTTGTTTCTGCCGAGCCGAGTTTTGTTTACAAGCGCATTTGATATCGCCTCAGGCGCCCGGCCGGCTACGAAGCATTTGATACTACGAGTTCTCACTGCCTGTTTCCCAAGCATCTGATATATTTTCTTTTTCACTTGAGAAATGCATTCCACCATTAACACGTGCGCGCGCGCACGCATACACACAGTGAGAGGGATAGATGGATGGATGGGAGGTAATTGATGGGGGGAGGGGGGCGAAAGAGAGAGGGTGGGGGATAACACGGAGAGAACGGGAGAGAGAGAGAGAGAGAGAGAGAGAGAGAGAGAGAGAGAGAGAGAGAGAGAGAGAGAGAGAGAGAGAGAGAGAACGAGGGAGAGAGAGGGGGGAACGAGAGAGAGAGAGGGGGAACGAGAGAGAGAGAGAGAGAGAGAGAGAGAGAGAGAGAGAGAGAGAGAGAGAGAGAGAGAGAGAGGGAACGAGAGAGAGAGAGAGGGAACGAGAGAGAGAGAGGGAACGAGAGAGAGAGAGAGGGAACGAGAGAGAGAGAGAGGGAACGAGAGAGAGAGAGAGGGAACGAGAGAGAGAGAGAGGGAACGAGAGAGAGAGAGAGGGAACGAGAGAGAGAGAGAGGGAACGAGAGAGAGAGAGAGGGAACGAGAGAGAGAGAGAGGGAACGAGAGAGAGAGAGAGGGAACGAGAGAGAGAAAGAGGGAACGAGAGAGAGAGAGAGGGAACGAGAGAGAGAGAGGGAACGAGAGAGAGAGAGAGAGGGAACGAGAGAGAGAGAGAGAGGGAACGAGAGAAAGAGGGAAGGAGAGAGAGAGAAAGAGGGAAGGAGAGAGGGAAGGAGAGAGAGAGAAAGAGGGAAGGAGAGAGAGAGGGAAGGAGAGAGGAGAGAGAGAGAGAGAGAGAGAGAGAGAGAGAGAGAGAGAGAGAGAGAGAGAGAGAGAGAGAGAGAGAGAGAGAGAGAGAGAGAGAGAGAGAGAGAGTGGGATCGAGAGAGAGAGAGAGGGGGAACGAGAGAGAGAGAGGGGGAACGAGAGAGAGAGAGAGAGGGGGAACGAGAGAGAGAGAGAGAGGGGGAACGAGAGAGAGAGAGAGAGGGGGAACGAGAGAGAGAGAGAGAGGGGGAACGAGAGAGAGAGAGAGAGAGGGGGAACGAGAGAGAGAGAGAGAGAGGGGGAACGAGAGAGAGAGAGAGAGAGAGAGAGAGAGAGAGAGAGAGGAGAGAGAGAGAGAGAGGGGGGAAATGAGAGAGAGAGAGAGAGGGGGAACGAGAGAGAGAGAGAGAGGGGGGAACGAGAGAGAGAGAGAGGGGGGGAACGAGAGAGAGAGAGAGGGGGGGAACGAGAGAGAGAGAGAGAGAGGGGGAACGAGAGAGAGAGAGAGAGCGGGAAAGAGAGAGAGAGAGAGAGAGAGGGAGAACGAGAGAGAGAGAGAGAGGGAGAGGGGGAACGAGAGAGAGAGAGAGAGGGGGAACGAGAGAGAGAGAGAGAGAGGGGGAACGAGAGAGAGAGAGAGAGGGGGAACGAGAGAGAGAGAGAGAGGGGGAACGAGAGAGAGAGAGAGAGGGGGAACGAGAGAGAGAGAGAGAGAGGGGGAACGAGAGAGAGAGAGAGAGAGGGGGAACGAGAGAGAGAGAGAGGGGGACCGAGAGAGAGAGAGGGGGGACGAGAGAGAGAGAGGGGGGACGAGAGAGAGAGAGAGAGAGAGGGGGGACGAGAGAGAGAGAGGGGGGACGAGAGAGAGAGAGAGAGAGAGAGGGGGGACGAGAGAGAGAACGAGAGAGAGAGAACGAGAGAGAGAACGAGAGAGAGAGGGAACGAGAGAGAGGGAACGAGAGAGAGAGAAAGAGGGAACGAGAGAGAAAGAGGGAACGAGAGAGAAAGAGGGAACGAGAGAGAGAGAGAGAGAGATAGGGAACGAGAGAGAGAGAGATAGGGAACGAGAGAGAGAGAGGGAACGAGATAGAGAGAGAGGGAACGAGAGAGAGAGAGAGAGAGGGAACGAGAGAGAGAGAGAGAGAGGGAACGAGAGAGAGAGAGGGAACGAGAGAGAGAGGGAACGAGAGAGAGAGAGAGAGAGAGGGAACGAGAGAGAGAGGGAGAGAGAGAGAGAGAGGGAGAGAGAGAGAGAGAGAGAGGGAGAGAGAGAGGGAACGAGAGAGAGAGAGAGGGAGAAAGAGAGAGTCAACGAGATAGAGAGAGGAAGAGAGCGAGAGAGAGAGAGAGAACAAGAGAGAGATAGGGAACGAGATAGAGAGGGAACGAGAGGGAACGAGAGAGAGAGAGAGGGAACGAGAGAGAGATAGGGAACGAGAGAGAGAGGGGGAACGAGAGAGAAAGGGGGAACGAGAGAGAGAGGGGGAACGAGAGAGAGGGGGGGAACGAGAGAGGGGAAACGAGAGGGGAAACGAGAGGGGGAACGAGAGAGAGAGGGGGAACGAGAGAGAGAGAGGGGGAACGAGAGAGAGAGAGGGGGAACGAGAGAGAGAGAGGGGGAACGAGAGAGAGAGAGGGGGAACGAGAGAGAGAGAGGGGGAACGAGAGAGAGAGAGGGGGAACGAGAGAGAGAGAGGGGGAACGAGAGAGAGAGAGGGGGAACGAGAGAGAGAGAGGGGGAACGAGAGAGAGAGAGGGGGAACGAGAGAGAGAGGGGGGGAACGAGAGAGAGAGGGGGGGAACGAGAGAGAGAGGGGGGAACGAGAGAGAGAGGGGGGAACGAGAGAGAGAGAGAGAGAGAGAGAGAGAGAGAGAGAGAGAGAGAGAGAGAGAGAGAGAGAGAGAGAGAGAGAGAGAGAGAGAGAGAGAGAGAGAGAGAGAGAGAGAGAGAGGTGGGGGCTTATCTCAGGCCCCCCTGAAATGCGCATTTCCCCCCCTCCCTCTCCCCCCCTCCCACAGCCACTTTGGGCATGTGGCAGACAGGGAGGGGGGAGGGGGAGGGGGGTCGAGGATGAGGTGGATGGATGGGGGAGGGGAGGGGAGGGGAGGGAAAGAAGGGGAGGGGAGGGAAAGAAGGGGAGGGGGAAGAGGGTGGAAGAGGAGGAGGACGAGGAAGACTTGGAGGAGGAAGACTTGGAGGAGGAGGAGGAGGACGAGGAAGACTTGGAGGAGGAGGAGGAGGAGGAGGAAGACTTGGAGGAGGAGGAGGAGGAGGACGAGGAAGATTTGGAGGAAGAGAAGGAAGAGGAGGAAGAGGAGGAGGAAGAGGAGGAGGAGGAAGAGGAGGAGACGGAGGAAGAGGAGGAGGAGGAAGAGGAGGAGGAGGAGACGGAGGAAGAGGAGGAGACGGAGGAAGAGGAGGAGACGGAGGAAGAGGAGGAGACGGAGGAAGAGGAGGAGACGGAGGAAGAGGAGGAGACGGAGGAAGAGGGAGAGGAGGAGGAAGAGGAGAAGGAGACGAAGGAAGAGGAGGAGAAGGAGGAGGAGGAGACGGAGGAAGAGGAGGAGGAAGAGGAAGAAGAGGAGGAGGAGGAGGAGGAGACGGGGGAAGAGGGGGAGGAGGAGGAGGAGACGGGGGAAGAGGAGAAGGAGACGGAGGAGACGAGAGAGTAGGAGGGGGAGGGGGAGCAGGAGGGGGAGGGGGAGCAGGACGGGGAGGAGGAGGAGGAAGACTTGGAGGAGGAGGAGGAGGGGGAGGACGAGGAAGACTTGGAGGAAGAGAAGGAAGAGGAGGAGGAAGAGGAGGAGGAGGAGGAAGAGGTGGAGGAGGAAGAGGAGGAGGAAGAGGAGGAGGAAGAGGTGGAGGAGGAAGAGGTGGAGGAGGAAGTGGAGGAGGAGACGGAGGAAGAGGAGGAGACGGAGGAGGAGGAGACGGAGGAGGAAGAGGAGGAGGAGGAGGAGGAGGAAGAGGAGTAGACGGAGGAAGAGGGGGAGGAGACGGAGGAGGAGGAAGAGGGGGAGGAGGCAGAGGGGGAAGAGGAGGAGGAGGAGGAGGAGGAGGAGGAGGAGGAGGAGGAGGAGGAGGAGACGACCCCGGAGATTACAGTCAATTTTTAAAGTTTGTCCCGCACCTACACAAATTGGTTTGTGTGCGTGTATGTGTGTGTGCGTGTATGTGTGTGTACGTGTGCGTATATGTGTATATGTGCGTGTATGTGTGTGTACGTGTGTGTACGTGTGTGTATGTGTGTGTGCGTATGTGTGTGCGTGTATGTGTGTGCGAGTATGTGTGTGTGCGTGTATGTGTACGTGTATGTGTGTGTGTGTGCGTATGTGTGCGTGTATGTGTGTGTGCGTATGTGTGCGTGCATGTATGTGTGCATGTATGCATGTGTGCGTGTATGTATGTGTGCGTGTATGCATGTGTGCGTGTATGTATGTGTGCGTGTATGCATGTGTGCGTGTATGTATGTGTGCGTGTATGTATGTGTGCGTGTATGCATGTGTGCGTGTATGTATGTGTGCGTGTATGCATGTGTGCGTGTATGTATGTGTGCGTGTATGCATGTGTGCGTGTATGCATGTGTGCGTGTATGCATGTGTGCGTGTATGTATGTGTGCATGTATGCATGTGTGCGTGTATGCATGTGTGCATGTATGCATGTGTGCGTGTATGCATGTGTGCGTGTATGCATGTGTGCGTGTATGCATGTGTGCGTGTATGTCAGTGTATGTATGTGTGCGTGTATGTATGCGTGCGTGTGTGTGTACGTGTGCGTGTGTGTGTACGTGTGCGTGTGTGTGTGCGTGTGTGTGTATGTGTGCGTGTAGGTGTGTGCGTGTAGGTGTGTGCGTGTAGGTGTGTGTGTATGTGTGCGTGTATGTGTGTGTGTATGTGTGTGAGTATGTTTGTGTATGTGCGCGTGTGTGTATGTGTGCGTGTATGTGTGTATGTGTGCGTGTATGTGTGCGTGTATGTGTGCGTGTATGTGTGCGTGTATGTATGTGTGTATGTATGTGTGTATGTGTGCGTGTATGTGTGCGTGTATGTATGTGTGTATGTGTGCGTGTATGTGTGTATGTGTGCGTGTATGTGTGCGTGTGAGTGTATGTGTGCGTATATGTATGTGCGTGTATGTGTGTATGTGTGCGTGTGTGTATATATATGTGTGTGTATGTGTGTATGTTTGTGTGCATATATGTGTGTATGTTTGTGTATGTGTGTGTATGTATGTGTATGTATGTGTGTGCGTGTATTTACCTAGTTGTACCTAGTTGTATTTTACGGGAAGGGGAGCTATGATCGTGTGTCCCGTCTTCATATCTCATTTTATCTAAACTATTTTTAAATCATGTGTGTGTGTGTGTGTGTGTGTGTGTGTGTGTGTGTGTGTGTGTGTGTGTATGTGTGAGTATGTGTGAGTATGTGTATGTATGTGTGTATGTGTGTGCGTATGTGTGTGCGTGTATTTACCTAGTTGTACCTAGTTGCATTTTACGGGAAGGGGAGCTATGCTCGTGGTGTCCCGTCTTCATATCTCATTTTATCTAAACTATCTTTAAATCATGTGTGTGTGCGTGCGTGCGTGTGTGTGTGTGCGCATGTGTGTCTATGTGTGCGCATGTACAGTGTGTATGTGTGCGCATGTGTGTGTATGTGTGTATATGTGCGCATGTGTGTGTATGTGTGTATATGTGCGCATGTGTGTGTATATGTGCGCATGTGTGTGTATGTGCGCATGTGTGTGTATGTGCGCATGTGTGTATGCGTGCGCCTGTGTGTGTGTGCATGTGTGTGCGCATGTGTGTGTATGTGTGTGTAATTCACCATGGTCTTGGATCACGTGTTGGACTCGTGATCGACAGCTATTTCCCTCTCGGAAGAGAGCTCAGAGCTCATGTACAACCAATCTATGGGTAATGCTGTGACCTTACACATACGCAAAGTCCCCGCCCACGAGTTGGAGTATCACCTCGCAGTGCGGCGATATTGAAATTATTTCAGCCCTTGGCGGGATTCAAACTAGGACAGCTGGGTTAGCAGTTGCGAACGCTACCACTGCGCCATCGAGCCGTGTGTGTGTGTGTGTGTGTGTGTGTGTGTGTGTGTGTGTGTGTTGGTGATAAAACTGGCAATAAACGATAATGTTTGTTACCAGTGGGCGCCTCCCTCACTGCCTGGCTCCAGCAATACTTACCTGACGTTCTCGTGGCGTTGGATATAAATCTTGTGGAACTGACGCTCGACGGGGGAGACGATGTCGGCCTTCATCTCGAGGGCGACGTGCTCCG
This sequence comes from Oratosquilla oratoria, assembly GCF_046742065.1. NCBI lineage: Eukaryota > Metazoa > Arthropoda > Malacostraca > Stomatopoda > Squillidae > Oratosquilla > Oratosquilla oratoria. The sequence continues at coordinate 35,658,850 of NC_134788.1, forward strand.
GCAGCACCGAGAGAAGCAACCGCTCCTGGAGGAGGAAGAACACGTAAATAAACAAAGCGTTGCCACATCTTGAACTTACCCCAAGTTTCACAAACTTTGTGTGTGTGTGTGTGCGTGTGTGTGTGTGCGTGTGTGTGTGTGTGTGTGTGTGTGTGTGCGTGTGTGTGTGTGTGTGTGTGTGTAGGAAGAGTTCACTGGCGACAGGAGGAAACTATAAAAAAAATGTATCACAATGTAAGGTCAGTTAAAATGACATTCATTTCTGCGTGACTGGAAGGCGCGTGCCTCTGGTCCGTACGGGCGTGACTGAGTGCAAAAAACAGCGCTGCCAAAGTTCTCTAGATTGCCGTCGTTCCAGCCCAAAGTAAACAAACACAACGTTGCCACGTCTTACGCAACTCGTGTCCAATTCAACAGATACAAGTCTGCCATATCTCCCAAATTAATCAATCTCTGTCTATCCTTCTCTCTCTCTCTCTCTCTCTGTCTGTGTGTGTGTGTGTGTAATGACGACGGCCATGTTTGTTTCGTGTGACGTCATGTCGCCAAGCGGAGTCTGAGGAACGAAGAGGGTAAGTCATCACGAGGCTTAAATGGATTTGCATTTTTTTTTTTGGCGGGGGGATGGGTTAGCGGAAGTGCATCTCCGCCGCGAATATAAAAAATAAAATAGTCCGCCAATATTAGATTAGATTCAGGGAAGAAATAGGAAGTCAGGGGGAGGGGGAGGAGAGGGGGGGAGGGGGAGGAGAGGGGAGGGGAGGAGGGAGGAGAGGGGAGGGGGGGAGGGAGGAGAGGGGAGGGGAGGAGGGAGGAGAGGGGAGGGGAGGAGGGAGAAAGAGGGAGACGGGGGAGCGGAGAAAAGGGGAGTGAGAGAGAGAGGAGAGAGAGAGAGAGAGAGAGAGAGAGAGAGAGAGAGAGAGAGAGAGAGAGAGAGAGAGAGACAGGGAGAGAAAGAGGGGGAGAGAAAGAGGGGGAGAGAGGAGAGAAGAGAGAGAGGAGAGAAGAGAGAGATAGCGAGAAGAGAGAGGGAGAGGACGAGGAGGATGAGGGCGAGGAGGATGAGGGCGAGGAAGAGGGGGGCGAGGAAGAGGAGGAGGAGGAGGACGAAGAGGAGGAGGACGAGGACGAAGAGGAGGAGGAGGAGGAGGACGAGGACGAAGAGGAGGAGGAGGACGAGGACGAAGAGGAGGAGGAGGACGAGGACGAAGAGGAGGAGGAGGACGAGGACGAAGAGGAGGAGGAGGACGAGGAAGAAGAGGAGGAGGAGGACGAGGACGAAGAGGAGGACGAGGACGACGAGGACGAAGAGGAGGAGGACGAGGACGAAGAGGAGGAGGACGAGGACGAAGAGGACGAGGACGAAGAGGAGGAGGAGGAGGACGAGGAGGAGGACGAGGACGAAGAGGACGAGGAGGAGGACGAGGACGAAGAGGACGAAGACGAGGACGAGGAGGAGGACGAAGAGGAGGACGAGGACGAAGAGGAGGAGGACGAGGACGAAGAGGAGGAGGAGGACGAGGACGAAGAGGAGGAGGAGGACGAGGACGAAGAGGAGGAGGAGGACGAGGACGAAGAGGAGGAGGAGGACGAGGACGAAGAGGAGGAGGAGGACGAGGACGAAGAGGAGGAGGAGGACGAGGACGAAGAGGAGGAGGAGGACGAGGACGAAGAGGAGGAGGAGGACGAGGACGAAGAGGAGGAGGAGGACGAGGACGAAGAGGAGGAGGAGGACGAGGACGAAGAGGAGGAGGAGGACGAGGACGAAGAGGAGGACGAGGACGAAGAGGACGAAGAGGAGGACGAAGAGGAGGACGAAGAGGACGAAGAGGAGGAGGAGGAGGAGGACGAAGAGGAGGAGGACGAAGAGGAGGAGGAGGACGAAAAGGAGGAGGAGGACGAAGAGGAGGAGGACGAAGAGGAGGAGGAGGACGAAAAGAAGGAGGAGGACGAAAAGAAGGAGGAGGACGAAAAGGAGGAGGAGGACGAAAAGGAGGAGGAGGACGAAAAGGAGGAGGAGGACGAAAAGGAGGAGGAGGACGAAAAGGAGGAGGAGGACGAAAAGGAGGAGGAGGACGAAAAGGAGGAGGAGGACGAAAAGGAGGAGGAGGACGAAAAGGAGGAGGAGGACGAAAAGGAGGAGGAGGACGAAAAGGAGGAGGAGGACGAAAAGGAGGAGGAGGACGAAAAGGAGGAGGAGGACGAAAAGGAGGAGGAGGACGAAAAGGAGGAGGAGGACGAAAAGGAGGAGGAGGACGAAAAGGAGGAGGAGGACGAAAAGGAGGAGGAGGACGAAAAGGAGGAGGAGGACGAAAAGGAGGAGGACGAAAAGGAGGAGGAGGACGAAAAGGAGGAGGAGGACGAAAAGGAGGAGGAGGACGAAAAGGAGGAGGAGGACGAAAAGGAGGAGGAGGACGAAAAGGAGGAGGAGGACGAAAAGGAGGAGGAGGACGAAAAGGAGGAGGAGGACGAAAAGGAGGAGGAGGACGAAAAGGAGGAGGACGAAAAGGAGGAGGACGAAAAGGAGGAGGAGGACGAAAAGGAGGAGGAGGACGAAAAGGAGGAGGAGGACGAAGAGAAGGACGAAGAGGAGGAGGAGGACGAAGAGGAGGAGGAGGACGAAGAGGAGGAGGAGGACGAAGAGGAGGAGGAGGACGAAGAGGAGGAGGAGGACGAAGAGGAGGAGGAGGACGAAGAGGAGGAGGAGGACGAAGAGGAGGAGGAGGACGAAGAGGAGGAGGAGGACGAAGAGGAGAAGGACGAAGAGGAGAAGGACGAAGAGGAGGAGGACGAAGAGAAGGACGAAGAGGAGGACGAAGAGGAGGAGGACGAAGAGGACGAAGAGGACGAAGAGGAGGACGAAGAGGAGGAGGAGGACGAAGAGGAGGAGGAGGACGAAGAGGAGGAGGAGGACGAAGAGGAGGAGGAGGACGAAGAGGAGGAGGAGGACGAAGAGGAGGAGGAGGACGAAGAGGAGGAGGAGGAGGAGGACGAAGAGGAGGAGGAGGAGGAGGACGAAGAGGAGGACGAAGAGGAGGAGGAGGACGAGGAGGAGGACGAGGAGGAGGAGGACGAGGAGGAGGAGGACGAAGAGGAGGAGGACGAGGAGGAGGAGGACGAAGAGGAGGAGGACGAAGAGGAGGACGAAGAAGAGGAGGAGGACGAAGAGGAGGACGAAGAGGAGGAGGAGGAGGAGGAGGACGAAGAGGAGGACGAAGAGGAGGAGGAGGAGGAGGAGGAGGAGGAGGAGGAGGACGAAGAGGAGGAGGAGGAGAAGGACGAAGAGGAGGAGGAGGACGAAGAGGAGGAGGACGAAGAGGAGGAGGACGAAGAGGAGGAGGACGAAGAGGAGGAGGACGAAGAGGAGGAGGACGAAGAGGAGGAGGACGAAGAGGAGGAGGACGAGGAGGACGAAGAGGACGAGGAGGACGAAGAGGACGAGGAGGAGGAGGACGAGGAGGAGGAGGACGAGGAGGAGGACGAAGAGGAGGAGGACGAAGAGGAGGAGGAGGACGAAGAGGAGGAGGACGAAGAGGAGGAGGACGAAGAGGAGGAGGAGGACGAAGAGGAGGAGGAGGACGAAGAGGAGGAGGAGGACGAAGAGGAGGAGGAGGACGAAGAGGAGGAGGACGAAGAGGAGGAGGACGAAGAGGAGGAGGAGGACGAAGAGGAGGAGGAGGACGAAGAGGAGGAGGAAGAGGAGGAGGACGAAGAGGAGGAGGACGAAGAGGACGAGGACGAAGAGGAGGAGGACGAGGAGGAGGACGAAGAGGAGGAGGACGAAGAGGAGGAGGACGAAGAGGAGGAGGACGAAGAGGAGGACGAAGAGGAGGAGGACGAAGAGGAGGAGGACGAAGAGGAGGAGGACGAAGAGGAGGAGGACGAAGAGGAGGACGAGGAGGAGGAGAAAGAGGAGGAGGAGGACGAGGAGGAGGAGGAGGACGAGGAGGAGGACGAGGAGGAGGAGGACGAGGAGGAGGAGGACGAGGAGGACGACGAAGAGGAGGAGGACGAGGAGGAGGACGAAGAGGAGGAGGACGAAGAGGAGGAGGACGAGGAGGACGAGGAGGAGGAGGACGAAGAGGAGGAGGACGAAGAGGAGGACGAAGAGGAGGAGGACGAAGAGGAGGACGAAGAGGAGGAGGAGGAGGAGGACGAAGAGGAGGAGGAGGACGAAGAGGAGGAGGAGGAGGAGGACGAAGAGGAGGAGGAGGAGGACGAAGAGGAGGAGGAGGAGGACGAAGAGGAGGAGGAGGAGGACGAAGAGGAGGAGGAGGACGAAGAGGAGGAGGAGGACGAAGAGGAGGAGGAGGACGAAGAGGAGGAGGAGGACGAGGAGGACGAAGAGGAGGAGGAGGACGAAGAGGAGGAGGAGGAGGACGAAGAGGAGGAGGAGGAGGAGCGAAGAGGAGGAGGAGGAGGACGAAGAGGAGGAGGAGGAGGACGAAGAGGAGGAGGAGGAGGGCGAAGAGGAGGAGGAGGACGAAGAGGAGGAGGAGGAGGACGAAGAGGAGGAGGAGGAGGACGAAGAGGAGGAGGAGGAGGACGAAGAGGAGGAGGAGGAGGACGAAGAGGAGGAGGACGAAGAGGAGGAGGAGGAGGAGGAGGACGAAGAGGAGGAGGAGGAGGAGGAGGAGGAGGAGGAGGAGGAGGACGAAGAGGAGGAGGAGGACGAAGAGGAGGAGGAGGAGGAGGAGGACGAAGAGGAGGACGAAGAGGAGGAGGAGGACGAAGAGGAGGAGGAGGACGAAGAGGAGGAGGACGAAGAGGAGGAGGACGAAGAGGAGGAGGAGGAGGACGAAGAGGAGGAGGACGAAGAGGAGGAGGAGGAGGACGAAGAGGAGGAGGAGGAGGACGAAGAGGAGGAGGAGGAGGACGAAGAGGAGGAGGAGGAGGACGAAGAGGAGGAGGAGGAGGACGAAGAGGAGGAGGAGGAGGACGAAGAGGAGGAGGAGGACGAAGAGGAGGAGGAGGAGGACGAAGAGGAGGAGGAGGAGGACGAAGAGGAGGAGGAGGAGGACGAAGAGGAGGAGGAGGACGAAGAGGAGGAGGAGGACGAAGAGGAGGAGGAGGAGGACGAAGAGGAGGAGGACGAAGAGGAGGAGGAGGAGGACGAAGAGGAGGAGGAGGACGAGGAGGACGAAGAGGAGGAGGACGAAGAGGAGGACGAGGAGGACGAGGAGGACGAAGAGGAGGAGGACGAAGAGGAGGACGAGGAGGAGGAGGAGGACGGGGAGGAGGAGGAGGAGGAGGAGGAGGACGTGCAAGAGGAGGAGGACGAGCAGGAGGATGAGAAAGATGAGGACGAGGAGGAGGATGAGGACGAGGAGGAGGACGAGGAGGAGGATGAGGACGAGGAGGAGGATGAGGACGAGGAGGAGGAGGAGGAGGACGAGGAGGACGAGGAGGAGGACGAGGACGAGGAGGAGGAGGACGAGGAGGAGGAGGAGGACGAGGAGGACGAGGAGGAGGAGGAGGAGGACGAGGAGGAGGAGGAGGAGGAGGAGGAGGACGAGGAGGAGGAGGAGGAGGAGGAGGAGGACGAGGAGGAGGAGGACGAGGAGGAGGAGGACGAGGAGGAGGAGGACGAGGAGGAGGAGGACGAGGAGGAGGAGGACGAGGAGGACGAAGAGGAGGAGAAGGACGAAGAGGAGGAGGGAAAGTAATAGAAGGCAGAATAGATGTGTGTGTGTGTGTGTGTGTGTGTGTGTGTGTGTGTGTGTGTGTGTGTGTGTGTGTGTGTGTGTGTGTGTGTGTGTGTGTGTGTGTGTGATTCACCATGGTCTTGGATCACGTGTTGGACTCGTGGTCGACAGGTACTACCCTCCCGGAAGAGAGCTCATAATATATGACCGATCTATGGGTCATAATGCTGTGACCTTACACGCGCCCCCAACTCCCCGCCCACGAGAATTGAAGTAACAATTCGAAGCGCAGCGATACTGAAATTATTTCAGCCCTGGGTGGGATTCGAACCCGGACCGCCTCCCGTGTGTGCATGTTGTTCTCAGGTCCCCCTCGGAGGTCACCCTCGGAGGTGGTCCTCGAAGGTCACCCTTGAAGGTGGCCCTCGGTCCCCCTCGAACATCTCACCAGTTTCTCGTTCTCGTCCTCCATCTGTAGTCGGCCGGCTATGCAGTTCCTGGTGTCGAGGAAGGCCTTGCGCTGGGCCGCCTCCATCAGGTGGTGTAGCCAGACGCCGCAGACATTCACCGCCACTACCACGGCCAAGTTCGCCAACAGCTGCGGCGGCAGAAAAGGGGAGTGTTTATAATAATAATAAGTAATAATAAATAATAAAAATGGTAGTAATGATAGTAGCCGTAGTAGTAATAATAATACTATAATGATAATAGAATAATAATATAATAATAAAAATGGTAGTAATGATAGTGTTAGCAGTAGTAATAACAATAATAATAATAATAATAATAATATAGTAATAATAATATAGTAATAATAATAGAATAATATAATAAAAATGGTAGTAATGATTGTGTTAGCAGTAGTAATAACAATAATAATAATAATAATGATATAGTACTAATTATATAGTAATAATAATAATAACAATAATAATAATGACTACAAAAAATAACTATGGTAACTAAGAGGGGGTTTAGACGGTCTAACGGTGTTTAAAGTGACGTGTGATCGGGGTATTTGGTTGTCGAACACGTTGGTCAAACCCCAAATACCCCGTTCACACGTTCACACATCACTTAAACACGTGTCTGTCGAACCGCGTTCGACGAACCGTTAGACCGTCCGTGTAAACCCCCTCTAATATAACGTAATAATATTAATATTCTTATTATCATCATTAATTACAGTAATAATAATGATAATAAAATAAAAAATAATGGTAATTACAGCAATATAAATAAAAATATTGCAGTAATAATAACGGTAATAATAATAATGATAAAGTAATAATAAAAATATGGATAATAATAATAATAATAATTTCATAATAATAATAATAATAATATAATAATAATATAATAATAATAATATAATACAAGTAATAATAATATAATAATGATAATAGACAATAATAACAACAATAATTATAATAATAATAATAATAATAATAATAAGACAATAATAATAACAATAATTATAATAATCACAGATACAGAAAGAGATGGAGTGGGGGGGGGGGGGGTTAAGGGTCCTTCCTACCTGTTGCCAGTGCAGGGCCGGGAAGGTATGCGCGAACGCAAGTGCAAGGGCCATGTGGAGGGCAGGCAGAGCCACCCCGTAGAGCGCGGCCGCCCAGGTCTGCAGGGGCGTGAGGGCGTAGACGACGAAGACGGTGAAGGCGAGCTGCCAAACGCCCTGGCCGGCCGTGGGCACCGCCTGCCAGCCGCCCAACTCGCCGAAATTGCCGGACAGCCTGTTGGCGCCCCCGCCGCCGATCGAAGAGGAGGACGCGGAGGAGGAGGAGGAGGAGGAGGAGGAGGAAGGTCGCCCTCCTCCTCCTCCTCCTCCGAGGCCCGGCAGCGGGAGGGCGGCCGCTACGACGCCTGCGGCCACCACCAGGAGACCATAGCACGCCGGCAGGAGGTAGGCGTCCCGCATCAGGCGCGTGTGGAGAAGGACCAGGAGCACCGTCAGGAGGACGGCCAGCGCCAGGAGGGCTAGAGGCGCCGGCGCGGGCGTGGCCAGGGCGCCGTTCGAGACGTAGGCGAGGTGGAGGGCGGCCAAGACGACGCACAGGAGTAGGAGAAGGGCGGCGGCGACGGAGACGGAGGCCTGCTGGAGTTTGAGGGTGTACCGCCCGTAGAGTTCCTCCAACTCATCGTTCTGGAAGAGGTGGGGGGGGTCAGATATATATATATATATATATATATATATATATATATATATATATATATATATATATATATATATATATATATATATATTTTTTTTTTTTTTTTTTTTTTTTTTTTTTTTTTTTTTTTTTTTTTTTTTTTTTTTTCCCCGAGATCGGCATCGTCATGGGGCAAAATACTGCCGATGAGGATGCCCATTCAAAAAAAAAAAAAAAAAAAACAGTGCCGATTCTTAGCGATTAATCGGCACACCCCCTAGAATTACTATTTCAACTCTGAAATGGTGACATTAATGGCCACCTCCTTCACCAGGAAGTAGAGCATCAGACTGTCCAGGCTCGCAGTGGTGAGAAAGAACTCCTGATATTTTACAATTCAAAAAATTCAACGAAATTATATTTGGCGACTGGGGGGGGGGGGGTCACACATGCCCCTAGTGGGGCAAAGGGGAGTTGCCCCTTGCCCCCCTTTCCCATCTACGGAAAGATAAAAAGAGAAGGAGGATGGGAACGAAGGAGACGAGGAGGAGGAGGAAGAGGAGTTGGGAAGTGGGGAAGGGGAAGAGGAGGAGGAGAAGGAGGAAGAGGAACAGGAGGGGAAGGAGGAAGAGGAGGGAAGTGGGGAAGGGGAAGAGGAGGACGGGGAGGAAGAGGAACAGGAGGGGGAGGAAGAGTAACAGGAGGGGGAGGAAGAGGAACAGGAGGGGGTGGAAGAGGAGGGGAAGGAGGAAGAGGAGGGGAAGGAGGAAGAGGAGGGAAAGGAGGAAGAGGAGGGAAAGGAGGAAGAGGAGGGGAAGGAGGAAGAGGAGGGGAAGGAGGAAGAGGAGGGGAAGGAGGAAGAGGAGGGGAAGGAGGAAGAGGAGGGGAAGGAGGAAGAGGAGGGGAAGGAGGAAGAGGAGGGGAAGGAGGAAGAGGAGGGGAAGGAGGAAGAGGAGAAGGACGAAGAGGAGGGGAAGGAGAAAGAGGAGGAGAAGGAGGAAAATGAGGGGAAAGAGGAAAAGAAGAGGAAGGAAAAAGAGGAAGAGGAGCAGGAAGAGGAGGGGAAGGAGGAAGAGGAGGGGAAGGAGGAAGAGGAGGGGAAGGAGGAAGAGGAGGGGAAGGAGGAAGAGGAGGGGAAGGAGGAAGAGGAGGGGAAGGAGGAAGAGGAGGGAAGGAGGAAGAGGGGGGGAAGGAGGAAGAGGAGGGGAAGGAGGGGAGGAGGGGGAGGAAGGTGGAGGAGGGGGGAAGGGAAGGAGGAAGAGGAGGGGGAGGAAGAGGAGGGGAGGAGAGGAAGGAGGAAGAGGAGGGGAGGGAGCGAAGAGAGGAAGGAGGAAGAGGAGGGGAGGGGGAGGAGGAGGAGGAAGAGGAAGAGGAAGAGGAGGGGAGGAAGAGGAGTAGAGGGAGAGGAGGAGAGGAAGAAGAGGAGGAGATAGGGAGGAGAGGAAGAGGAGAGGGGAGAAGAGGAGGAGGAAGAGGGGAAGAAGAGGGAAAGGGAGAGAGAAACGGAGAGGAAAAGGAAGAAGGAAAAGGAAGAGGGAGAAGAGGAAGAGAGAAGGAAAGGAAGAGGAGAAGGAGAGAGAAGAGAGGGAAGAGGGAAGAAGAGAGAGAAGGAAGAGGAAAAGGAGAGGAAGAAAGGAAAAAGGAAGGAAGAGGAAGAGGAGGAAAGAAGAGAGGAGAAGGAAGAGGAGAAGGGGAAAGAGAAGAAAGAGGAAGAGAGAAGAGGAAGAGGAGGAGAGGAAAAGAAGAAAAAGAAAGGAAGAAGGAGGAGAGAGGAGAAAGAGAGGAGGGAGAGGAATGCCATTGGCCAAAATATTTTACAAAAAGAAATGAATTTGGTCAATCATAGAGGAGGGGAGGAGGACTTTTAGGTCCTTATGCCATTGGCCAAAGAATTTTACAAAAAGAAATGAACTTGGCCAATCATAGATGCTGTGTACGACTTTCAGGTCCTTATGCCATTGGCCAAAATATTTTACAAAAAGAAATGAACTTGGCCAATCATAGATGCTGAGGTTGTACGACTTTTAGGTCCTTATGCCATTGGCCAAAATATTTTACAAAAAGAAATGAACTTGGCCAATCATAGATGCTGAGGTTGTACGACTTTTAGGTCCTTATGCCATTGGCCAAAATATTTTACAAAAAGAAATTAATTTGGACAATCATAGATGCTAGGGTTGTACGACTTTCAGGTCCTAATGCCATTGGCCAAAATATTTTACAAAAAGAAATTAATTTGGACAATCATAGATGCTAGGGTTGTACGACTTTTAGGTCCTTATACCATTGGCCAAAATATCTTACAAAAAGAAATGAACTTGGCCAATCATAGACGCTGAGGTACGACTTTTAGGTCCTTATGCCATTGGCCAAAATATTTTACAAAAAGAAATGAACTTGGCCAATCATAGACGCTGAGGTTGTACGACTTTCAGGTCCTTATGCCATTGGCCAAAATATCTTACAAAAAGAAATTAACTTGGCCAATCATAGACGCTGAGGTACGACTTTTAGGTCCTTATGCCATTGGCCAAAATATCTTACAAAAAGAAATGAACTTGGCCAATCATAGACGCTGAGGTACGACTTTTAGGTCCTTATGCCATTGGCCAAAATATTTTACAAAAAGAAATGAACTTGGCCAATCATAGATGCTAGGGTTGTACGACTTTCAGGTCCTTGTGCCATTGGCCAAAATATTTTACAAAAAGAAATGAACTTGGCCAATCATAGACGCTGAGGTTGTACGACTTTCAGGTCCTTATGCCATTGGCCAAAATATCTTACAAAAAGAAATTAACTTGGCCAATCATAGACGCTGAGGTACGACTTTTAGGTCCTTATGCCATTGGCCAAAATATTTTACAAAAAGAAATGAACTTGGCCAATCATAGACGCTGAGGTTGTACGACTTTTAGGTCCTTATGCCATTGGCCAAAATATTTTACAAAAAGAAATTAACTTGGACAATCGTAGACGCTGAGGTTGTACGACTTTTAGGTCCTAATGCCATTGGCCAAAATATTTTACAAAAAGAAATGAACTTGGCCAATCATAGACGCTGAGGTTGTACGACTTTTAGGTCCTTATGCCATTGGCCAAAATATTTTACAAAAAGAAATTAACTTGGACAATCGTAGACGCTGAGGTTGTACGACTTTTAGGTCCTAATGCCATTGGCCAAAATATTTTACAAAAAGAAATGAACTTGACCAATCATAGACGCTGAGGTTGTACGACTTTTAGGTCCTTATGCCATTGGCCAAAATATTTTACAAAAAGAAATTAACTTGGACAATCGTAGACGCTGAGGTTGTACGACTTTTAGGTCCTAATGCCATTGGCCAAAATATTTTACAAAAATAAATGAACTTGACCAATCATAGACGCTGAGGTTGTACGACTTTTAGGTCTTAATGTCATTGGCCAAAATATTTTACAAAAAGAAATGAACTTGACCAATCATAGACGCTGAGGTTGTACGAATTTTAGGTCCTTATGCCATCGGCCAAAATATTTTACAAAAAGAAATGAACTTGACCAATCATAGATGCTGAGGTTGTACGACTTTTAGGTCCTTATGTCATTGGCCAAAATATTTTACAAAAAGAAATTAACTTGGCCAATCATAGACCCTGAGGTTGTACGACTTTTAGGTCCTTATGCCATTGGCCAAAATATTTTACAAAAGTCGGTTATTGATCACACAAAGAATCAAACCCCAACTGAAGAATTGCCACCCCTATTACGCCTATTAATTATCAACAGTGGAATAAAGATTAGGTTGAATGAGGGTTAAGGTTAGTCATCAACTTATACAACCGAAGAATCACAGACCCAGGATGGCCCACATGAAGAATTGTCACCCTAAGATAGTCCACGTGAAGAATTGTCACCCTAGGATAGTCCACGTGAAGAATTGTCACCCTAGGATAGTCCATGCGAAGAATTGTCACCCTGGGATAGTCCACATGAACAATTGTCACCCTAGGATAGTCCACACGAAGAATTGTCACCCTAGGATAGTGCACATGAAGAATTGTCACCCTAGGATATTCCACGTGAAGAACTGTCACCCTAGGATAGTGCACGTGAAGAATTGTCACCCTAGGATAGTGCACGTGAAGAATTGTCACCCTAGGATAGTCCACGTGAAGAACTGTCACCCTAGGATAGTCCACGCGAAGAATTATCACCCTAGGATAGTCCACGTTAAGAATTGTCACCCTAGGATAGTCCACGCGAAGAATTGTCACCCTAGGATAGTCCACGTGAAGAATTGTCACCCTAGGATAGTCCACGTGAAGAATTGTCACCCTAGGATAGTCCACGTGAAGAATTATCACCCTAGGATAGTCCTCATGAAGAATTGTCACCCTAGGATAGTCCACGCGAAGAATTGTCACCCTAGGATAGTCCACGCGAAGAATTGTCACCCTAGGATAGTCCACACGAAGAATTGTCACCCTAGGATAGTGCACGTGAAGAATTGTCACCCTAGGATAGTCCACGTGAAGAATTGTCACCCTAGGATAGTCCACGTGAAAAACTGTCACCCTAGGATAGTCCACGCGAAGAATTATGACCCTAGGATAGTCCACGCGAAGAATTATGACCCTAGGATAGTCCACGCGAAGAATTATCACCCTAGGATAGTCCACGCGAAGAATTGTCACCCTAGGATAGTCCACGTGAAGAATTGTCACCCCAGGATAGTCCACGTGAAGAATTGTCACCCTAGGTTAGTCCACGTGAAGAATTGTCACCCTAGGATAGTCCACGTGAAGAATTGTCACCCTAGGATAGTCCACGTGAAGAATTGTCACCCTAGAGTAGTCCACGTGAAGAATTGTCACCCTATCGAAATCTGCGGTGACGATTCTTAGCGTGATCCGTCATTTGTTTTAAGTTGAGCTCTGGGCTTCGCGGTGGAACAAGGTCAAAGAAACACACGGTGGTATTCTTAAAAAAATTCTTTCCCTTCCAAGGATTTATGTAAGATTTATATAAGAAAGATTTATACAAGGAAAGATTTTTTTTAAGAATACCACCGTAAGATTCTTTCGGTGGTATTCTTAAAAAAATCTTTCCTTTCCAAGGATTCTTAAGGATTTATACAAGATTTATATAAGAAAGATTTATACAAGGAAATATCTTATTAAGAATGCCACCGTAAGATTCACAGTTAAGGATTTATATGATTCATATAAGGAAAGATTCATACAAGGAAAGATTTTTTTTTAAGAATACTACCATAAGATTCTTAAGGATTTATACAAGATTCATGTAAGGAAAGATTTATACAAGGATTTTTTATTTCTAAGCATACCATCGACAAAACTCGGGGGCGACCTTCTTCGTCAGGAAGGTCCTTACTCACCGCAAACCTCAGGGGCGACCTTCTTCGTCAGGAAGGTCCTTACTCACCTCAAACCTCAGGGGCGACCTTCTTCGTCAGGAAGGTCCTTACTCACCGCAAACCTCAGGGGCGACCTTCTTCGTCAGGAAGGTCCTTACTCACCGCAAACCTCAGGGGGGACCTTCTTCGTCAGGAAGGTCCTTACCACCTCAAACCTCAGGGGCGACCTTCTTCGTCAGGAAGGTCCTTACTCACCGCAAACCTCAGGGGCGACCTTCTTCGTCAGGAAGGTCCTTACTCACCGCAAACCTCAGGGGGACCTTCTTCGTCAGGAAGGTCCTTACTCACCTCAAACCCCAGGGGGGACCTTCTTCGTCAGGAAGGTCCTTACTCACCGCAAACCTCCAAATTCAGGGGGGGGGACTTCCTTCGTCAGGAAGGTCCTTACTCACCTCAAACCTGTGTCGATTGCAGAGCCGAGCGAAGGCGACCTTCCGGTGAGACGCCATCGCCTTCACGCTGTGATCCATGGTTCGCGCCTCCCTCCACCTCCACCACCCACCTCCCCCTCCTCCTCCTTCGCCGCCACCTCCTCCTCCCCCTCCACACCCGAGACCGCCACACCCTCCGCCACCGCCTCCGCCGCAGCCACAACCACAGCCACAGCTACACAGACCTCCTCCTCCTCCGCCTCCTCCTCCTCCTCCTCCCCCTCCACCACCACCGCTACCGCCGCCAAGGGGTCTGAGGACTCGGTGAGGCACGGCGGCGAGGGTCAAGGAGCAGCTACTGACGAAGGCGAGGACGAGGGCGGGGGTGGTCGGGCGGAGGGCCCGAGGGACGACGGCGAGGCCTGGGAGGGAACTCGGAGGAGTAGGAGGAGGTGGTGGGGGAGACCGAGGAGGAGGTTAAATGGTGGAGGAGGGAGAGGAGGCGCAGCCTCGCGGGGAGAAGAACCCCGAGGGCGAGCTCCTGAGCCTTGTCGTCCACTAAGAGGAGGTCCCACGCCACCTGCTGGGGGGCGACCTGCCTGACGCAGGCCAGAACGAGCGGTGCGGGGGGACTGTGGGGGGGAGAAGGAGGGGCGGCGGGTCCTCAGGTCATGGGCGGCGCCGCGGGAGACTCAGGGCTCAGGGCGTGGGTGAGGAAGAGGGAGGAGGAAGAGGAGAGGGAAAGGGAGGAGAAGGAGTAGGCCAACAACGAGGACAAGGAGGAGAACGAGGAGGAGGAGGAGATTTCGGAAGCGATCTCGAACCTCCTGACGGACAGACCGTGTGTAGGACGAGTCTTAGGTCGACCAAGCAAGGACGAGAGAATCATGGAGGAGGAGGAAAGGGAGGAGGAGGAGGATGACGACGACGACGACGGCGATAAGGACGAACTATACTTCTTCTTGCTGCTACTGGCGAAGGGAGGGCTCCTGGTGCAGGGGCTCCTGATGTATGTCTGGGGAGTTCTACCACGTTTCCTCCCACAAGAACACGACCTCAACGGTCCCCTGAGGAGGGGAGCCCATCGCTGGGGAAGAGGCGTCTCCTGTAGGGGGGGAAAAGAGGACGGAGGTTAGTACACGGGGGGGGACTTTCAATAAGGACTATAAAATAAACTGATGCGTGCCTCCGGTCCGAAGAGGTGCACCTCAAGTCGTCAAAACATCTATAAAGTCTATGTCATATACGGAGCGGATGAGGGGGAATTGAGGAGGAGGAGGAAGAGAAACGGGAGGAGGGGGAGGGGGAGAGGGGAGGAAGAGGAGGAATTGAGGAGGAGAAAGAGGCGAAGGAAGAGGAACGGGAGGAGGGGGAGGGGAAGAGGAGAGGGAGGAGAGAGAGAAGAAAGATGAAAAGGAGGAAGCGGAGGAAGAGGAGGAGGGGGAATTGAGGAGGAGAAAGAGGAGGAGGAAGAGGAACGGGAGGAGGGGGAATTGAGGAGGAGAAAGAGGAGGAGGAAGAGGAACGGGAGGAGGGGGAATTGAGGAGGAGAAAGAGGAGGAGGAAGAGGAACGGGAGGAGGGGGAATTGAGGAGGAGAAAGAGGAGGAGGACGAGGAACGGGAGGAGTGGGAATTGAGGAGGAGAAAGAGGAGGAGGAAGAGGAACGGGAGGAGGGGGAGGATAGGAGGAGGGGGAGGATAGGAGGAGAGAGAAGAACGAGGAAGAGAAGGAAGAGGAGGAGAGGGAGGAGAGAGAAGAAAGAGGAAGAGAAGGAAGAGAAGGAAGAGAAGGAAGGGAAGGAAGAGGAGGAAGGGAAGGAAGAGGAGGAAGAGAAGGAAGGGGAGGAGAGAGAAGAAAGAGGAAGAGAAGGAAGAGAAGGAAGGGGAGGAAGAGGAGGAAGGGGAGGAAGAGGAGGAAGGGGAGGAAGAGGAGGAAGGGGAGGAAGGGAAGGAAGGGGAGGAAGAGGAGGAAGGGGAGGAAGGGAAGGAAGGGGAGGAAGGGAAGGAAGAGGAGGAAGAGAAGGAAGGGGAGGAAGAGGAGGAAGAGAAAGAAGGGGAGGAAGAGGAGGAAGAGGAGGAAGAGAAGGAAGAGGAGGAAGAGAAGGAAGAGGAGGAAGAGAAGGAAGGGGAGGAAGAGAAGGAAGGGGAGGAAGAGGAGGAGGAGGAGGAGAGAGAAGAAAGAGGAAGAGAAGGAAGAGGAGGAGCGGGAGGAGAGAGAAGGAAGGGGAGGAAGAGGAGGAAGAGAAGGAAGGGGAGGAAGAGAAGGAAGGGGAGGAAGAGGAGGAAGAGAAGGAAGGGGAGGAAAGAGGAGGAAGAGAAGGAAGCGGAGGAAGAGGAAGAGGAAGAAGAAGAGGAAGAGGAAGAAGAGGAAGAAGAGGAAGAGAAGGAAGCGGGGAAGGGGGAAGGGAAGAGAATGTTTAGGATTAAGATTAGGATAAGCTAAGATCCCCCCCCCCCAAGTCTTGTCCCTCCCTCCCTCCCTCCCTCGTACCCCACCCATCAACCTCCCCTTCCAGTCTGTCCGCCTCAAGTTTAATAACACAGCAGCTCTCAACAAATTCAGTGCCCACAGAGGCGGAGTTTCTGTTGTTTTGGGGGACGTCCCCAGCGAGCCTTACGAGGGCGTGGTAAAAAAAAAAAAAGTGGGCGGGGCTATAGATGCAACTAAACGAGACCGTGTTTTTTCGTATATAAAAAAGTTTTTTGTAAAAACATGTTTTTTTATAGAAAGAAAAAAAAATTGATATTTTCGTGTGTGTTTTTTTTTATATTTGCCAGGCCCAAAGACCACGGTTAATTTGTGCATACCTTATTGTATATCCTATTTTGTGTGTATGTTTATCCATTCATGAGAAGGACATTTGGAGTTTTTAATCTTTGAAGATTATACTAAGAGTAAATTTTGTAAGGTAGCCATATTGGCCCATATACAGTACCTACACTTGTTGCAACATCTCAGTCCTGACTAAAAAGGTCAATTACTTGTTTAATTTTATACCGTGTCTGATGTCTTGATATTTAATATCTGAACAAATTTGGACGTGTAAAAAATCATGAAAACAAATTATAAAAAATGCGATTAAAAAAAATTATTTCATCATTAGGCGGAGCTGTGGCGTCAGTGGGCGGGGCCTATGCAATAAATAGGTGCAGCTATGACGTCAGTGGGCGGGGCCTATACAACCAGTAAGTGAAGCTATGACGTCAGTGGGCGGGGCATATACAACCAGTAAGTGGAGCTATGACGTCAGTGGCGGGGCCTATACAACCAGTAAGTGGAGCTACGTACAAGGGGGTAGGGCTTATGCAGCCAGTAAGTGGAGCTACGGACAATGGGGTAGGGCTTATGCAGCCAGTAGGTGGAGCTATGGCATCAGTGGGCGGTGCCTATGGAGAAGGGGGAGGGGCTTGTGCAATCAGTGGGAGGAGCTTAGGTGGCAGAGGGGCGTGGCTTGCCTGAAAACCTGCCAGTAAGCGTGGACCCCGGTCCCAGTCTCACACCCAGCAGTCCACAACTCTTGGGCTTGCCTACATGAAGAAACTGGATTGTATCGACCCGACTATTAGCTCACAGAGAGAACCTCTCTCTCTCTCTCTCCCCTCTTTCGTTTTCTCTCCCCCCTCTCTCTCTCTCTCTCTCTCTCTCTCTCTCTCTCTCTCTCTCTCACTCACACACACACACGCTACAAAAACAGTGCCATCCCATCCATTGTGCGCATAATCAACTCCATGTGAACTTATACAGTGTATATACTCTAAGTCCTATATTTTTAATCAGCTTTTGCAATGTATTATTGTCAGTGTACTACTGCAATTGAAGTAAACCTTCTATTATTATTATTATTACACACACTTTCTCTCCCGCCCCGTCAAATCTCTCTCTCTCTGACCCCCACAGTCTCTCTCTCTCTCTTTCTCTCCTTCGCGTGACAGCCGTACCAGTAATAGGCACATTTGCTACCAGGTGTGCGTGCGAGGTCCAGACCCCGATACAAGGACCTCCACCCACCCCACCCCTCACCTCCCACCCCCCAATTCCCCCCACTAGGTATTCTCAGAGGTAATGTGTGCCGGTGGGGGGGGGGGCAATTACCACGGGGGCCCTATATACCACGGGGCCCCTTCCTGGAACGTCTTCGTGGGATCCCCGACCCCCAACATTCAAGACATGAAATGTTTGCGAGAACAATTTTCGACTTCCAAAACGACGATGCAAAATGTCGACAAAAATCCAAAGACTAACATTATCATTATTATTATCATTTATTATTATTATTATCATTATTACTACTACTACTATTATCAATATCACTATTAGTTATTACTAACACTCAAATTATGAAATGTTTACGAGAAACAGTTTTGAGTTCAGAAACGACTGCAAAATATCGACAAAATTCAAAGACTATCATAATTATTACCATTATTAATATTACTATTAGTTATTACTAACACTCAAGATATGAAATATTTACAAGAAAGATTTTCGATTTACCAAACGATTGTGCAAAATGTCGACAAAATCCAGACTAATATAGTCATTATTATCACTATTATTATTATTATTATTATTAGTAATAATAATAATAATAATAATAATAATAATAATAATAATAATAATAATATTATTATTATTAATATTATCATTAGTTATTACTAACAATTATAAAATGGGGTTATATTCAAAATTTGTGTGGCGTGCGCGACGTTCGTGAGGACCCGTCGGTTACTTTCCAATGGAGGATGAATTTATACAAATGAATAAATAAATAAGTTAAAAGAAATCAGAGATGACCCAAGTTATGGTGTACTACGCCCTGCCGCATTGCCAGCAACAAGTGTACTTAATATACAGGGATGATGAGAGAGAGAGAGAGAGAGAGAGAGAGAGAGAGTCAATAAAGCAAATCAGCCAGACATGTTGCTCCTGTAGTAGGGGCGAAGGAGGAGGAGGTGAGGAGGAGAAGGAGGAGGAGGAGGAGGAGGAGGAGGGAGGAGGAGGAGGGAGGAGGAGGGAGGAGGAGGGGGAGGAGGGAGGAGGAGGGGGAGGAGGAGGAGGAGGGGGGGGAGGAGGAGGAGGAGGAGGGGGAGGAGGAGGAGGAGGAGGGGGAGGAGGAGGAGGAGGAGGAGGAGGAGGGGGAGGAGGAGGAGGAGGGGGAGGAGGAGGAGGAGGAGGAGGGGGAGGAGGAGGAGGAGGGGGGAGGACTAGGAGGAGGAGGAGGAGGAGGAGGAGGAGGAGGAGGAGAGGGTGACTCTGCGACAGCTGTTCAACAGCTCATATGCTCTTCGTCCTCTCCCTCCTCCTACTCCTACTCCTCATCTTCATCGTCCTCCTCCTCCTACTCTTCGTCCTCTTTCTCCTCATCTTTGTCGTCCTCCTCTTCCTCTTCGTCCTCTCCCTCCTCCTCATCTTCGTCGTCTTTCTCCTCCTCATCTTCGTCGTCTTTCTCCTCCTCATCTTCGTCGTCTTTCTCCTCCTCATCTTCGTCGTCTTCCTCCTCCTCCTCTTCGTCGTCCTCCTTCTCCTCATCTTCGTCGTCTTCCTCCTCCTCTTCGTCATCCTCCTCCTCCTCTTTGTCGTCGTTCTCCTCCTCCTTTTTCTTCCTACTCTTCCTCCACTTTGTTTCCTGGGAGGAGGAGGAGGAAGAGGAAGAAGAGAGGAAGAGGAGGATGAAGAGGAAGACGAGGATGATGATGATGATAAGGATGATGATAAGGATGATGAGGAGGAAGAAGAGGGGAACAGGATGAATATGAAGAGGAGGGGGAAGAGGAGGAAGAAGAGGAAGAGGAACACAAACACAAAAGAACACAAAGGAAGAACAAACAACAGCAGGAGGCCTACTGGCCCTAACGAGGCTGTTTGTGTTTACTATACTAAGCTACAGTTAAGAAAACAGGTCAGAAGATGAACTAACACCACTGCTGTCACTATCCTATCCAATTGATCCAATTGCAATTAAATGCCTGGTTGTCATATCTTTTATTGCAAGGGACAATATTTGATTTGCGGATTACATTCCAAGTATTTATCTAGGCGATTTTTAATTGTTGTTATCGTATTACTTTCAACGACAGTGGAAGGTAACGAATTCCCAGCGGCGGCGCCAGGAATTTTTAGTTGGGGAGGCTAAGGGGGGGCTGAGCAAATTTTTTTTGGGGGGCTAATAGTAATATGATAATACACATATATCATCCTCATTTCAGAAGGGGAGGGGGTTATGGTTGGGCTAGCACTGATGGCTGACAAATCTTTAGCCCTGGCAATTAAAAATTCCACTTAATAAAATTATTTCAATGAGTGTTTTAAATTTTCAATTTGCTCATTTCAGTTGGGGGGGCTAATGGGGGGGCTGGCCACTTTTTGGGGGGCTAAAGCCCCCCCCCCAAGCCCCCCCCCTGGCGCCGCCACTGCGAATTCCACACATTAACAACCCGGTTAAAGAAGAAGAGCACACTTTCGTTCGTAGAGAATCTTTTGCCAATTACATTAAAATCGCGGCGTCTTCTTGTATTTGATTGGTCTAATGAGAAGTAATCTTTGACATTAATGTTGCCAAAGCCTTTGAACATTTTAAAACCCTCAATCAAATCTCCTCGCATTCTTCTTTTTAAAAGTGAGAATAAGTTTAGACTTTTAAGTCTGTCTTCATACGGCAGATTTCTCATTCTTGGTATCATTTTGGTCATTCTCCGTTCCACTCTTTTTTCTAGTTTGTTAATATCTTTCTGGTAGTATGGGGAAGGAGGAGAAAGGGGGAGGGTATGAGGAGGAAGAGGGGGAGGAGGAAGAGGAGGAAGAGGAGGAAGAGGAGGAGGAGGAGGAGGAGTGTGAACTGCTAATGTTAGCCACATGTGCGACGACGACTGATGACATCACGATTGGACTCCAAAGACTTCGAATCCCGCCCCCCCCCTCCTACGGACCACGGTCACGAATGGGGACCACTCCCCATTTTCTAATAAATAAAGGAGAGAGAGAGAGAGAGAGAGAGGAAGACGATGAAGAAGAGGAGAAAGAGAATAAGGAAAAGAGGAGGAAGAGGAAGAAGAAGAGGAGGAGGAGGAGGAGGGAGAGAATAAGTAAGAAAAGGAGGAAGAGAGGAGGAAGGAGGAGGAAAAGGGATAAAATAAGGAAGAGGAGAAGAGGAAGAGGAGGAGGAGGAGGAGGAGGAGGAGAAGGAGGAGGGAGAGAATAAGAAAAGGAGGAGGAGAGAATAAGGAAGAGGAGGAAGAAGGAAGAGGAGGAAGAAGAAAGAGGAAAAGGAGGGAGAGGAAAAGGGAGAGAATAAGGAAGAGGAGGAAGAGGAACAGGAGTAGGAAGAAGAGGAAGAGAAGGATGAGGAGGAAGAGAAGGATGAGGAGGAAGAGGGGAGGAAGAGGGGATGAGGAGGAGGAAGAGGAGGTGGAGGAACAGGAGTAGGAGGAGGAAGATGAAGAAAAGGAGGCAGAGGAGGAACAAGAAGAGGAAGAAAAGGAGGCAGAGGAGAAAGAGAAGAGGAAGAAAAGGAGGCAGAGGAGGAAGAGAAGGAAAGAAGAGGAGGAAGATGAGGAGGAGGTGGGCATGAAAGTCCCTCCCCCATCCTCCTCTTCCTCTTCCTCCTCCAAGAGGGGTGTCGGAGAGGCTTCTCTCCCCGCACACACCTTCTGTCCCATGTCGAGGTGCAGCCCCGAGCAGCCGGCACTCGCTCCCCGCCCATGTGACCGTTGCCGTAGACTGTGGGGCGGCGGTGGCGGGGTCTGCTGGTAGCGTTACTTGATACACTGTTATGGAAACGAGGAGGAGGAAGATGAGGAAGAGGAGGAAGAGGAGGAAGAGGAGGAAGAGGGGAGAAGAGAGAAGAGGGGAAGAGGAGGGGAGGAGGAAGGGAGGGAAGAGAAGGGGGAAAAGGAGGAGAGGATGAAGGGGGAAGAGAGGGAGAAGAGAGGACTAGGAGGAAGAGGGAGAGAAGATTGGAAGAGGAGGGGAGGAGAAGAGGGGAGAGGAGGGGAGGAGGAAGGGGGAGGGGAGGAGAAAGGGGGGAAGAGAGGGAGAAGAGGGGAAGAGGAAGAGAAGAGGGGAGGAGGAAGGGGGAAGAGAGGGAGAAGAGAGGACGAGGAGGAAGAGGAAGAGAAGATTGGTAGAGGAGGGGAGGAAGAGGGGGAGAAGAGGGGAGGAAGGGGGGAGAGGAGGAGAAAGGGGGAAGAGAGGGAGAGGGGAAGAGGAAGAGAAGAGGGGAAGGGGAAGAGAAGAGGGGAAGGGGAAGAGAAGAGGGGAAGAGGAAGAGAGGAGGGGAGGAAGAGAGGGAGAAGAGAGGACGAGGAGGAAGAGAAGACTGGAAGAGGAGGGGGAGAAGAGGGGGAGAGGAGGGGAGGAGGAAGGGGGGAGGGGAGGAGGAAGGGGGAGGGGAGGGGGGAGGGGAGGAGGAAGGGGGAGGGGAGGAGGAAGGGGAGGAGGAAGGTGAGGAGGAAGGGGGGAGGGGAGGAGGAAGGGGGAGGGGAGGAGGAAGGGGGAGGAGAAAGGGGGAGGGGAGGAGGAAGGGGAGGGGGAGGAGGAAGGGGGAGGGGAGGAGGAAGGGGGAGGGGAGGAGGAAGGGGAGGAGGAAGGGGGAGGGGAGGAAGGGGGAGGGGGGGAGGGGAGGAGGAAGGGGGAGGGGAGGAGGAAGGGGAGGAGGAAGGGGGAGGGGAGGAGGAAGGGGGGAGGGGAGGGGAGGAGGAAGGGGGAGGGGAGGGGAGGAGGAAGGGGGGAGGGGAGGAGGAAGGGGAGGGGAGGAGAAAGGGGGAAGAGGGGAAGAGAAGAGGGAAGAGGAAGAGAAGAGGAAGAGAAGAGGGAAAGAGGAAGAGAAGAGGGGAAGACGAAAGGGGGAAGAGAGAAGAGGAGGGGAAGAGGAGGGGAGGAAGGGAGAAGAGGGGGAAGAGGAAGAGAAGAGGGGAAAGAGGAGGAAGAGGAGGAAGAGGGGAAAGAGGAGGAAGAGGGGGAAGAGGAAAAGAAGAGTGGAAGAGGAAAAGAAGAGTGGAAGAGGAAAAGAAGAGTGGAAGAGGAAAAGAAGAGTGGAAGAGGAAAAGAAGAGTGGAAGAGGAAAAGAAGAGTGGAAGAGGAAGGGAGGGAAGAGGGGGAGGGGGAGGAGAAGAGGAGGGGAGGAAGAAGGGAGGGAAGAGGGGGAGGAGAAGAGAGGAAGAGGAGGCGAGGAGGAAGAGGAGGAAGGGGGAAGATGAGGAAGAGGAGGGGAGAAGGAAGAGGAGGGGAGAAGGAAGGGGAAGAGGAGGGGAGAAGGAAGGGGGAGA
>NC_134788.1:35686702-35714202 GCF_046742065.1 Oratosquilla oratoria
GAGAGGGGGATAGAGGGAGAGGGGGATAGAGGGAGAGGGGGAGAGGGAGAGGGAGATAGAGGGAGGGGGAGAGGGATGGGGGAGGGGGAGAGGGATGGGGGAGAGGGAGGGGTGAGGAGAGGGAGGGGTGAGGAGAGGGAGGGGGAGAGGGAGGGGTGAGGAGAGGGAGGGGTGAGGAGAGGGAGGGGAGAGGAGAGGGAGGGGGAGAGGGAGGAGAGGGAGGAGGAGAGGGAGGGAGAGGGAGGAGAGGGAGGGGGAGAGGGAGGAGAGGGAGGGGGAGAGGGAGGAGAGGGAGGAGAGGGAGGGGGAGAGGGAGGAGAGGGAGGGGAGAGGGGGAGAGGGAGGGGAGAGGAGGAGAGGGAGGGGAGAGGAGGAGAGGGAGGGGAGAGGAGGAGAGGGAGGGGTAGAGGAGGAGAGGGAGGGGGAGAGGAGGAGAGGGAGGGGGGAGGAGGAGGAGAGGAAGAGGAGGAGAGGAAGAGGGGGAGGACCGTCAGAAAAAAAAAAAAATAATAATAATAATAATAATAATAATAACTGCAATGAGGATAACCCCAAGAAAGCAGCCAACATCGTTCAAATATCCCAAACGAATCCCTCGGCGCCCCTACGGCCCAGAGCAGGCAAAGAGGGGGGGGGGCTGAACCACAAGGACGTCCCTCCCAGCTAAAACACAAAACACACCGAGCCGGGAAAACTCAACACAGAATAAACACAAATAAACACAATACGCTAAAAAAAAAACACTCCAATCTGAGGATCTGACAAAACACGAGATAAAAACACGACAAAGACAACAAATACAAAAAATAGGAATTGAAAAACACGACACAAACCCCAAAACACAAAAAAACAAAACACGAAATAAAAAACACGGCAAAAAAAACACAAAACCCCAAAAACCTTGACAATAACAAACACAGAAACTTAAAAAACAACATAATTGGGATTTGGGGTTTGGTATACGAAAGACAAACACGCCAAACCCAGACGAATAAAAAAAAAACACAGAGCAGAGGCGACAGCAGCAGCCCCATACTATAGGGGGCACAAAAAAAAACACACAAAGCACAAAGCACCAACACGGATCCAATACACGGCAGGCAGGCAGGCAAACACCGTCAGAGAGAGAGAGAGAGAGAGAGAGAGAGAGAGAGAGAGAGAGAGAGAGAGAGAGAAAGGAGGGAGAGAGAGGAGGGAGAGAGAGGAGGGAGAGAGAGGAGGGGGAGGGGGAGAGAGAGGAGGGGGAGGGGGAGAGAGAGGAGGGGGAGGGGGAGAGAGAGGAGGGGGAGGGGGAGGGAGTGAAGGGGGAGAGAGAGGAGGGGGGAGGGAGTGAAGGGGGAGGGAGTGAAGGGGGAGAGAGAGGAGGGGG
This sequence comes from Oratosquilla oratoria, assembly GCF_046742065.1. Classification (NCBI taxonomy): domain Eukaryota; kingdom Metazoa; phylum Arthropoda; class Malacostraca; order Stomatopoda; family Squillidae; genus Oratosquilla; species Oratosquilla oratoria. Next base: position 35,688,072 of record NC_134788.1, read on the forward strand.
GAGGGAGTGAAGGGGGAGGGAGTGAAGGGGGAGAGAGAGGAGGGGGGAGGGAGTGAAGGGGGAGAGAGAGGAGGGGGGAGGGAGTGAAGGGGGAGGGAGTGAAGGGGGAGAGAGAGGAGGGGGGAGGGAGTGAAGGGGGAGGGAGTGAAGGGGGAGAGAGAGGAGGGGGGAGGGAGTGAAGGGGGAGAGAGAGGAGGGGGGAGAGAGAGGAGGGGGGAGAGAGAGGAGGGGGGAGAGAGAGGAGGGGGGAGAGAGAGGAGGGGGGAGAGAGGAGGGGGTAGGGGGAGGGAGAATGGGGAGAGAGAGAGAGAGAGGGGGTAGGGAGAGAGAGGGAAAGAAAGAGGGAGGGAGAGAGGAGGGAGAAAGGGAAAGAGGGAGAGAGAGAAAGGGAAAGAGGGAGAGAAAGAGGGAGAGAAAGAGGGGGGGAGAGAGAGAGAGAGAGAGAGAGAGAGAGAGAGAGAGAGAGAGAGAGAGAGAGAGAGAGAGAGAGAGAGAGAACGGAGGGAGAGAGAGAGAGAGAACGGAGGGATTGAGAGAGAGAGAGAGAGAGAACGGAGGGATTGAGAGAGAGAGAGAGAGAACGGAGGGAGAGAGAGAGGAGGGGGAGGGGGGAGGGAGAGGGAGTGAAGGGGGAGAGGGAGTGAAGGGGGAGAGAGAGGAGGGGGGAGGGAGTGAAGGGGGAGAGAGAGGAGGGGGGAGGGAGTGAAGGGGGAGAGAGAGGAGGGGGGAGGGAGTGAAGGGGGAGAGAGAGGAGGGGGTAGGGAGAGGGAGGGAGAATGGGGAGAGAGGGAGAATGGGGAGAGAGGGAGAATGGGGAGAGAGGGAGAATGGGGAGAGAGAGAGAGGGGGTAGGGAGAGGGAGAGGGAGGGAGAGGGAGAGAGAGGGAAAGAAAGAGGGAGGGAGAGAGAGAGAAGGAGGGAGAGAGAGAGAAGGAGGGAGAAAGGGAAAGAGGGAGAGAGAGAAAGGGAAAGAGGGAGAGAAAGAGGGAGAGAAAGAGAGAGAGAGAGAGAGAGGGGGGGGAAAGAAAGAGGGAGGGAGAGAGGAAGGAAAGAGAGAGGAGAGAAGGAGGGAGAGGAGAAGGGAGGAAGAGGGGGAGGAAGAGGAGGAGGAGGAGAGAGAGAGAGAGAGAGAGAGAGAGAGAGAGAGAGAGAGAGAGAGAGAGAGAGAGAGAGAGAGAGAGAGAGAGAGAGAGAGGCTGCAACCTCAACCTTCTCGAGAGAAAAAAAATGATTACAATAAATCTGGGAGGCTGATGCACAAGCACGTAGGCCCCGGTGCAGGAAGGCACAGCACCACATTAATCCAACACCACCACCACCAACATCATCGCCTTCCCGCGGGGGAGAGAGAGAGAGAGAGAGAGAGAGAGAGAGAGAGAGAGAGAGAGAGAGAGAGAGAGAGAGAGAGAGAGAGAGAGAGGACTCGGGGCATGATGTACCGATCAAAGCCGTGGCGACCGTTAGGAATTCAAATTCAAATTCAAATTTCTCAAACGGTTAACCGTTTTAACGATTAATCCAGATTCGGGTCAGCGTGTTGTGGTGGCTGTGGCAATGGCGGCGGCGGCGGCTGCCAGCCCCCTCATATCCCCCTCCCACAGCCGACAGACAGACGGGGTTAGACAGAGGAAAATCATTAAAGTGTATCGGTAATGGGGAAGAGGGAATTTCTCTCTCTCTCTCTCTCTCTCGGCCGAACACAACACGCCACTGGGCTCTGTGGAGGCGGCCGTGGACAAACAGGTGACAGAGAGAGAGAGAGAGAGAGAGAGAGAGAGAGAGAGAGAGAGAGAGAGAGAGAGAGAGAGAGAGAGAGAGAGAGAGAGAGAGAGAGAGAGAGAGAGAGGCTAAAAATATAGAGAGTGAGAGGGGGAACGGCGAGATTAGTGAGAGATTAGAGAGGAAAAATAGACAGAAGAGAAGAAGAGAGAACAGACCACAAATCTCTCTCTCTCTCACACACACACGCCGTAAATTATCTCTCTTCCTAAGAGAGAGAGAATAGAGAGAGAAAAATAGAGAGATAAAGACGGTCCCCTTCATGAAAAGACCAACAATGGACCGCGACCCTCCTCCTCCTCCTCCTCCTCCCTCCCCCTTTCCCCTCGTCCCTCGCAAACAAGATCAAAGATCGTCCAACTTCAAAACATTTGGTCGACAACTCGCCGCTGCGGGTATCGAGTGAGGGACAACACGCACGCACGTACGCACACACACACGGTAATAATTCATTATGTATCTTAGCTTAATGTGTTTTTTCCAGCCTTCGGCTGCCATGTTTTCAATAAACCATTATTATTACTATTACTTATTATTACTATTATCTATTACTATTATTTATTACTATTATTGTTATTACTATTATTATTGTTACTATTATTAGTTATTACTATTATTATTGTTATTACTATTATTACTATCATTATTATTATCATTACTATTATCATTATCAATTATTATCATCATTATTACACGCGCGCACAATTACACATACGGGCTCTGAGCTCTCCCCCGGGAGGGCAAAAGCTGTCGATCACGAGTCCAGCAGGTGATTCAAGGCCATTGTGGTGAATCACACACTTTCCACATAGAAAACTGAGGTACAGAGACGGTACACCACGACCATAGCTCCCTTTCCCGTAAGGTACTAGGTAAAATGCGCGCGCGCACACACACACACGACTCAATGGCGCAGTTGGTAGAGTTCCCGGCCCCCACTACGGCGGTCAGGGCTCGAATCCCGCCCAGGACTGAAATAATTTCAGTACTGCTGAGTCGTTCCTAAAACTCTCGTGGGCAGGAAGTTTGTGTGCGTGGGCGTGTAAGGTCACAGCATTACTCATAAATCGGTCATTTAATACGAGCTATGAGCTCTCTTCCGGGAGGGTAGTAGCTGTCGATCACGAGTCCAACACATGATCCAAGACCACTGTGGTGAGTCAGAGTCGTTTTACACAAAGACCCTTCCTTGATTATTCATATTTTTATTTTTTATTTTACCATTACCTTTACCTTTACCATTATCATTACCATTATCATTACCATTACCATTACCATTATCATTACCATTATCATTACCCTTACCATTACCCTAATCAATCATTACCATTACCACCATTACCCTTATCAATCATTACCATTACCCATTACCATTATTATTATTATTTACAACAACGAAGGCGAGCACAAATGTATATATATTTTTATGAAGTCGTTTTCGAAAGGAGGACATGGCTGCAATGTACAGGTAGTTCAGTTCGATGCTTAAAGATTCGGTGAACATCTAAGCGCGATGCTGTAATAATGTCTGCCATTTATATTATTTGTTTGTTACTATTTGCCTATTTCATTATTTAGTTATTTACCTGTGCGTTTATTATATAACTATTTAATTTTATTAGATTATTATCTATTATTCACCTGTTTGTTTATTACCTTTACCTTCTTTATAATCATTTATATTATCATTGTTTTTATCAATCATTTCCACAGCATCCTTTGTAATCCTTTAGAAGGTCGTCACGTGTGGTCCTTGGAGATGGACGTCGTATAGAAACGTCTCCCCCACTCGTTCGTCTTCTATACTCCTATTTGGAGGTGCTACCCCAGGCGGCTGGCTCTCGGTTCCAGAGACCTGTCTCTCCATTAACTTCGATTATTTTTCTTACAACCTTTGACAAACGACACCTCCCGTGACGTAGTAACATACCGACGTATTTAAAACGCAAATGTCATTTCTGATGCCAAGAGAGGGGGGAGGGGGTGGCGGGGGAGGGGGGAGGAGGGGGAGGGGAGGAGGGGGGGAGGGGGAGGGGGAGGGGGAGGGGGGATTCCCCCCTCCCCCTCCCCCCTACTACCCTGGGGTTCTCAGTTACGTTTCAGAATAGCCTGGGAATGTTGTACGTCGAAAGTCGACTTACATCCTGATCGTTGGAAAATGCAAACGACGGACAATTCATAGTAAAAAAAAAAAAAAAAAAAAAAGACTTTCCACACACTCATGCACCTTAAAACTTTAAGCGTAAAGGAACTTAGTCGCCCGCACAGGGCGACACCAACCATATTTCTGGTCGCAATCCACTTTTTCTTCCGAGACAGATGTAAAAACATTACCGGATCCTTCGAAGCTGTGGATTTCCGTCCAATCGATGAAATTCGTGACGACGAATATTGTCACAAAACTCCTACGCCTCCGAAGGTTCAAGACTGTCTCGACTAATCCGACAAATTAACGGCATCATGATGGTCTACTTCAGGGACTCCTAAACTGCGGATCATGAGCCCTAAGAAAAGCCTTTTTCTCGACATTTTTCTGGCCGTGCTTCGCCTAATCACCTTTAAAATCCTGACCTCTGCCCCCCCACCCATGTGGTGATGTATACAATTCTTATCATTCGAAAAATAAATTCCCCCCTTCAGCTGAAAAAAGTATAAAACCTTTTTCTCGACATTTTTCTGGCCGTGCTTCGCCTAATCACCTTTAAAATCCTGACCTCTGCCCCCCCACCCATGTGGTGATGTATACAATTCTTATCATTCGAAAAATAAATTCCCCCCTTCAGCTGAAAAAAGTATAAAACCTTTGCTTAAAACCACTTCAAAAGAACAAAGCATCAATGAAAATTAAAATAAATAATAATAAATACGGTAAATAAAAATAAATAAAATAAAATAAAATAAAGAATTTACCCAGACATCCTCAGTTGCCCTTAATTGCCCCCCATTAAAAATTCTGTTGCCCCATCTGTGGGGCATACATTCCACAAGACCCCACATTGGGAAGCATATATATGTACATTGAGCCCCATACTGCTTTGTCCGTATCAAAAATAAATAAACACATCCTTCTCATTAAAATGTATAATTAAATCAATCTTTTTTAATAAACCTTAATAAAAAAAAATATTGCTCTCTGCTGTGATTAATCTTTTAGATTTGAAGATAACATTGCAGCGATATAATAAAAAAATTAGTACATTTTCAGAAGGTTTACAAAGGTGGAATCCTGGGGTTTCATTGATGCTATTTTGTGGAAATCTTCCACAAATCTGTGTCCAAGAAAGCTGCTCACATGGTATGTGTTGCAATGAACTTATTTGTGTCTATGATAATAATTCCTTCTTTTTGTGGGAAGAGAATGTGGATATCCAGATTTCCTTGTGGAAATTTTGTGGAAAAAATCTCGCTCGTTTATGGGAACTGGCATATATCACAGTGGCAACACTGGTAGGTTTGCTACGACTGAAAGGGGTGACATATTGGAAAAGGCTGTTTCGGTTAAACGCCGAACAATCCTAAATGAGCCCTCACACCCCAGTAGGTTTGGGGCCGCCATCAACTCCTAAAGTGAAGATAAAGATGGAGGGCAATAGGAAAACGGAAAACGGAGAACAAAACATGCGGAGAGTCCGCTGAAGTCCTCTGGATAAATAAATCACGGCACACTTAATCATGACAACATAAGAATGGAGAAGACTGCAAGAGACCATATGGCCTACAATAGGCAGTCTCATGTTCCTGACCACCTGCCATCCCTACCCATACAATGATTTCATCTCTTAAAATAACCATGGTTACTACGTCTACTCCATTCATTAGCTACTCTGTTGGTTAACCAGTCTTTATCTAGTTTCTTTGTAATCTAAACTGTGACTACAACAATGATGGAAAATGAAAAACTGCACTAAATGCTTTGTTGTAGTCTAAACTGCAACTACAACAACAACGGAAAATGAAAAACTGCACTAGTTATTTTGTAGTTGTCTAAATTGTGACAACAATGATGGAAAATGAAAACTGCAGGCGCTTTAAGATCACATATTTAAGGAAAACGGGAACACCCCGAGTGGATTGATACACCATGTACTCGCTGGCCTATGCAACAGAACTGACTTATGTCCTGGCTAGGTTCGTCACGTCACGGTTGGTGGCCACGCATATAATGGATCACAGCATGTTTCCATAACAACAAAGTAATGTAGCACATTGGTAAAATTATACTATTGACCCACTTTCAGAGAAGAATAAGCAAAAGTAAAAAAGATCCATATATTTTGATCACTGTGATCCTTTTCAGCAGCATCTGCTGAAGAGGATCACAGATAGTGATCGCAATATATGGTTCTTTTTACTTTCACTTATTCTTCTCCAAAAGTGTCATTAGCATAATGTTTCCGTAAGTATAACTCCTACACCTTCTTAAATGTCAACGATACCATCTCTGGAAAAGGCAAAGAGGAATATTCCGTACAAAGGGCCTTCAAGAATCAAGAGCGATGTCCTCCCAGACCCTGAACACCACCTGCCCGCAACCCTCCGTGCCCTCGTAATGCATCACTCCAGGAGGCATGACTTAATTCCGAAGAACTCTAAACGGAAATTCTCTCACCGAGGAAGATTTGATTACTACTCACCCTTATTAGTCTTGGATACTTCCACACAGGTGCAGTTTTTTTCAATCCTTAACGTAAGAATTGATGCAATATTTTTTCTTACATACGATCAAGAAACATCTCCAAACGGAGCACAAGAATGACGAAAACGTGCAAACTCAATTAAATGCCGTATTACTTTAACAGAACTCTACAACTACCACTGGTTTGGTAACTGTAATTCTGATTGTGTACGTGTTTGTATGCATGTGAAAAAATACACAGAAAATGCAGATATTTCTGCATACCAGTTCACAGAATCTGGGGTAACTTGTGTACAACTACAAATATACCTATATATACACAAGACATCGAGACCAGCATCCCATTCATGCCTCCTGATGCCTACATAGGCATCATCGTACGGAAGCAGTTAACCAAAGCTCGTATACACTCAAGCCTGCATTCTTCGTGTCTGCACTTGAGAAAGCTCTGACAAGCAAAGCATACGATCAATAAGGGCTTCGTCTTCAAGTGGCATTTACTCTGCCAAAACTGTTGGTCGTTGCCATCTCCAAAAGCGTCTCAGTCAGACAGTTGCCAAGGAGTCATTAGAAGCTTCCGAGAACCCATTTTCTATAATGAACTCCTTTCATCCAAGGTGTTACGGGCATCACGTGGGTTTTCGTCATGCACCAACTTCGAGCACGGTTTGACTCTGCACTGCCTTATAAGGATGAAAGGGCCTTTGCGAAATGTATTACGTATTTCATTTATTTTATATTATTTGTTTTGTTATCATTTGTCCGTTTGTTTATTATTATTTGCTTGATTCTCATTTATCATTAGTTATATGTCAATTTATTATTATTTACTACTTACCTGTTTGTTTATTATTTAACTATACCTATACTTTTATAAGAGGGAGGTTGGAGGGGTTGGAATGTATTCAGGGATGGAATGGATGGGAATGATTTTATGCCTTTTCCTTTTTTGGCTACCTCCCTTGTAAGGGGGAAAAAGCCTTGGTATATGTGTATACTATTTACATTATTATATTTTTATTTATTCATTTATTTATCTTTTTTTCACATCCAACCTAGATAAGGAAAAAGGTCTCCTGTCGGCATGCTCTGCCTTTGTAATCCTTTATACTTGTATGAGAGAAATCATAAAGTAACAACCTGCGGTGCAATCGTAAGTCCCCCCTGACTAGCTGCTTAACCACTTCAGTATGAATCAAATTCTCGCACGCAGCATTAGCTGCCATATGTACGATGCATCACACTACTCTATACAATATAAAATCACTGCTGCATTACTCATTCTCTTTTACTCAAAGTAATAACAACACACAGAAAACGTGATCAATCCAATTCACAGAAAATCTCGGGGCAATTCGTGCACGACTACAAAAAAATATATATATAATCAAGACACAGAAGCCAGCATCCTCGCATACCCACTCGCGCCTCATGATGTCATTGTACCGAAGTGGTTAACCCAACCCCTAATGTTCCTCACTGTACATTTACGATTTGTCCCAACTGATGACAAAGAAGAGTCTCACCTCCTACAACAGGGTTTCGAGCAAATACAGCATAGGTGACGGTGTTGGCTATAGCTAAGTGCATCGTCGTTGAAGTTCCTCATTCGACTTTTTTATCTTTTTAAGACGATTTAGACGGGGATCCAATGGGGCCAGACTAAGTGGAGGAACTGAGAGGAAGCCAAATATAAAGTATCCTTACCCAGTTTCTTGTGCTTTAAGTGCTCGTTACACGGCAGACAAACCAATAATTTTGCAAGATGCTATCCGAAGACTCGGAATAACTTTGTCTTCCATCAAAAACAAAATTTAAGGAGAGAGAAGCGCCGGCAATACACAACAAATCTGCATTCCACACTGAGTGGTATTTTTCATTTATTTTGTCACCCGCCAACATCTGATCATTTCCAGGGCAAAAAACCTCAGTGAAGAGAATCTCGGGGCTCATTTCAAGTAACTTTTTACTTACCGGTACCATGCGAATATGTTCCTGACAATATGGAAAACAGGGCGCATAACTGCCAGACGGGTAGTGCGTTAGTAACGCTAGCAGTAACACAAGTGCCCATCTCTGGTTATCTTATGTTCTAGACTGGGGGAATATTAATGCTGTAGTTTTGGTGTTATTTTACTGAGAATATTCGTAAGAAGTAAATACTTCTCCATTTAATTCCCCCCCCCCTAAAATCAGTCTAAAGGAAATTAAAATCAGTAACGCATTGACAGTAATACACCCCCAGAATTTTCGGTAATGCATTGACAGTAATGCACTTCCAGCCTGGTTGTATATGAAAATAATTATAATAATGATAAGTAAATAAATAAAAAATTATAACGGCATAAATAATAAACAAAAAATAAATAAATGCCTACGTATGGTTGAGTGATAAACAAACAAGAAAACAGTAAATAACAATAAATTGACATATAACTAATAATATATAAAAATCAAGCAAATAATAATAACGTGCCCAGCTCTGATAAAGTGACCGTACATGATGACTGTTTCCTTCTAATCTGGTGGCCATCATGTTACTTTCTATGTAGTCTAGGATTACAACGATGACAGCCTCTTCCTAAAACCAAAACCCTAACCCATCATTTCTCAACCTTTTTACTCGTGTAACCCGTCAAATAAATTGCATGTCTCGAGGAACGCCTGTAAAAAAAAAAAAAAAAAAAAAAAAAAAAATTCTCATTTTATTTTCATCGTACTAATAGGTTAGATAGGATGTCTATATTACATTATTACAATAACCAAGAATATGTCGTGTTTAATTATATTACGTATATGAGAAATTAGATAAAAAATCTAAAGTGCATTAGCTTATCTCACTTGTTCTCGCGGAGCCCTAGTTGAGAAATGCTGTCCTAACCCATGAAAAATGCACAGGATTGTGAGCAACTTACTCCATCCATCCATTACCCAGAGTTCTCTTGCAGGAGGTCTGTAGGTGTTAGGAAACGGCTCATAGGAGGGGAAAAAACAAAAAAAAAAATCAATCCTGGTCCTAATGTTAATTCTTTTGTTCTCGATATTCTGTTTTGGTGCACCTTTCCATGAGGAAATAGATTTAATTTGGAAGTGGGTAGAAACAGCTTCGTCAGTGGTACAGTTAATGAATGGAATAAACTTCCTGCAGAGGTAGTGCAATGTAGTTCAATTCGAGGCTTTAAGCAAGATGCTGTAATGCCTACCATTTATCTCATATTATTTGTGTTATTGTCTGTTTGTTTATTGATTATTATTTACTATTTACCTGTTTGTTTATTTAACTTTACTTTATTTTATTATTATATATTTTGTTTTTATTTACTTATCATTATCATCAATTTTTGCATCAGACCTAGTTATAGACCAAAAGGTCTCCTGTCAGCATGCTCCTCCTGTGTAATCACCTCAAAGAATCTAAACAACAACAAAACTCACTCCTGTCGACAAACAATTTATAAAGACAACATTAAACGAAACTCCCAACGACAGGTTCCCTGCAATAAAGACAATTTATAGATAATGCTCGTATTCTTCCAACTCTAATGTACCTTCTGTCGAGGAATTAATATTATTGTTGTGCCACTCGGAACACTATGCAGGCCAAGGAGGTAACAAGGAGGGACATGAGGAAACTAGGAGTGCAAAAGGAGGATGCAATGGAGAGAAACAAATGGAGAAGGATAACTTGAGCGGCTGACGACCCTGCAATACAGTGGGACTGAGGTCGTATGAAGATGACGAGGAAAGTCCTCCTGAAGCAGACATGATCCTGGGCAGTGCCAGATAATTTCAATCCGCTCAGAGAGAGAGAGAGAGAGAGAGAGAGAGAGAGAGAGAGAGAGAGAGAGAGAGAGAAGTCTTGACCAAATAATGCCGAGAGACGAGTAAGCACCTTGAAGGATTTTGTCGTGAGGCCAAATGATACTATTCAGCTTGTGAACACCTGGGCAGCACACATTAAAGTAATACTTATCCATCCAAGTGTCGTAGTCAAGTCCTCTACTCCGTAATTAGCCACACCTGTGCATGGTGCATTTTCACCAGCTGCCTGCTCTTAACATCAAATCGTATTTATAAAAAAAGTCATTTCAGAGGTATGCGGCTTCTTTCACCCCACGGGAGAAGCCCACCAGGAACTGCTCGTCACCCACCAGTCAACAAGTGGGCAGTCCTTTTCCTCTTCTGATAAGAGCATAAGAATGAAGGAGACTGCAAAAGACCATAAGGCCTACACTAGCTAGCTCCATGTCCATCACCACCTGTCATCCCCCCCCATCCATAAAGTTGTCTAATCGTTTCTTAAAACAGCCAATCAGTGCATGGTTACTAAATCTATTCCATTTATTGACCATCCTATTACTAAACCAATTATTTCCTAGTTTCTTAAATCTAAAGTTGTCCAGTTTAATTCCATTACTGCAAGTCCTGCCCTGTTGTCTTAATATGATGACCTTGTTTGTGTCACCCTTGTTAAAGTCTTTGATCCACTCGAACACCTCTATTAGATCATGGTCTCCTACATTCTTATGCTTTTGTGTTCTTTCACCTATCTTGGCCAAAACCTTTTTTTAAGAGGCATCTGAATTCATTTATCTACTTTTACTGAATTGTATTGATAGAGTGAGAAATGAGGAGGTGAGGAGGAGAACAGGGGTGGTAAGGGAGTTGGAAGATAGGGTGGATGAAAAGAGAATTGGATGGTTTGGACACATGGAAAGAATGAGTGAAGAAAGACTAGTAAAAGAAGTGTGGAAGGAAGGCAGAGGTGGAAGGAGCAAACATGAGGGGGCAACCAAGGATGAGATGGATGGATGGGGTGAAAGGGCCATTGGGAAAGAGGGGAATGTCTGTCGAGGAGGGATGGGAGAGGACAGAAGATAGGGGTGAATGGAGAATGGTTGTGTATGGATGATGCTGTGATGCATGAAGGGGTAGGGGATGGGGGGTGAGGGAGTGTGTATGACAAATTGATGCAGCATGAAGGGATTTCTTCCGGTCTTCTCCTTTTCTGCCTGAGGGGATGGAGAGGGGGGGGGTTGCCGATTTAATAAAGCAGCCTTGCTGTGGATGTGCTGTGTCTTGCGACACTGCTTCTGAACCAGGGCAGTGGGCAAGATGCAGGGATGACCTGTCATCCAGGAGGTGCCAAGATAAGAGGGAGGGGAGGGGAGGGGAGTGGAGTGTGATGGGGATGGAATGGGTGGGAGTGGTCTCTATGCCTTTTTCTTTTCGGCTACCTCCCGTGTGAGGGGGGAAAAAGCCTTTGGTGTTTGTATGTAACAAGGATTGATCTGATATATTTTAATGAGAAGGATGTATTTGCCGATACCAGAAACCTTCCATAACCCCCAGATAAAGGCTCATGACCCACAGGGTGACAATTCTTCACGTGGGGCTTCCTGGGTTTACGATTCTTCAGTTGTATAAGTTGATGACAATAAGCATAACTCTCATTCAACCTAACCTAATCTTTATTCCACTGTTGATATTCGGTGTACTGGAGTGACAGTTCTTCAGGTGGGGATCTCATGGGGTGAGGGTTCATGTGGGCATTCTGGGCTGACAATACTTCATGTGACCCGGAAATTGTTTTTTGGCTACCTCCCTTTGGTATGTGTGTGTGTGTGTGTGTGTGTGTGTGTGTGTGTGTGTGTGTGTGTGTGTGTGTGTGTGTGTGTGTGTGTGTGTGTGTATATATATATATATATTCTTTTTATATATCCTTTTGGCAGATGGTCTTTCTCAATTAGTTCCAATTACTTCATGAAACTCCCATCCTACATCAAGCCATCTTCTTTGTCAATTTCATCTACTCTGAATAACAGTACAGTACTTGTTACCTTTCTTTGTACATTATATTTGTAAATCTGGGGACCAATTTAGTTAATTGATGGTAAATTGGACATTCCAGAATTTGTCAACATTGCCTTGCCCCTCCCTCTTGTGAAAACAAACTTTGAATCACATGAGAAGAATCATCATCCCAAAACCTCATTAATAAAACTTCAATGGATTCTTGGCATTTAAACTCACGAGCACTCATTCTGTCTTCATACATCTCAACACTCATCCATGGAGGGAAGTAAAATATAACGTGTTTTGTGCCTTTGTGAGGCAGTTGCACCTAGAGCACTCGGCACCAGGCCACCTTCATCTTGGCGATAAGTACCTGTTGTTATCATTTGTCCGTTTATTATTATTTGTTTGATTCTCATTTATTATTAGTTATGTCAATTCATTATTATCTAATATTTACCTGTTTGTTCATTAACTATACCTATGCATTCATTTATTTTAACATTTACATTATTATAGTTTTCATTTATTCATTTACTTGTTTATCATTATGATTTTTTTTCACATCTGACCTAGATATGGACCAAAAGGTCTCATGTCGGCATGCTCCACCTTTGTAATCCTTTGTATCCACCCTAATGTCAACTGCACATCACTCTTCCCCCAGGTGTCCAGAGCTGCTTACCAAACCACTAGATTTGTTGGTCAAGTTTGAAGTGCGAGACACAAGAATAAAATACCAATTCTGTATTTGACCACAAGAAAAAAACATCATTAAATATACAACTCTCAAACATGGTAGTTCTGCACGATCAATACTATAACCGGCATTCACCAGATATGTATAAAGACGACTTCTGACAGCAGATACGCTTTTCCTGTACCGTAAGCAACTTACCACAGTCTTAGTGGCATTGATCAACACTAAATACAACGATCAAAATTAACATTCATGTACAATAAACCTCAAAATGTCTAGAGGATTTGGTAAACTATTTTACACATCATCTCCACTAATTTTCAATTTTCCCATATTACTGTAATCCATGTGTAGTTAATAATGAAAATAACAAAAAGAGCCAAATTATGAATCAGATCTCAAAGGTAGCTCCTGTCCAAAATATGTATACTACAAGATACACAAATATGTAGGTCTTTGCACATGCATGCGCACACACACACCAACTATTGCATGTCAACTTTTTTAGCCCAGCAACTTGGATCAATGCCAGATCATCCCATCCACCCACGGACCAGATGTGGGAGAGAAGAAAATGGAGTTTCCATCGACCAAGCCCCCATTTTCATCTGATTCCATTCTTCGGGTGAATAAACTCATCCGGCACGAGTCACAATATGGCGTGATCTAATAGAGGTCTTCGAGTGGATCAAACACTTTAACATTTGTGACACAAACAAGGTCATCATATTAAGACAACAGGGCAGGACTCACAGTACTGGATTTAAATTGGACAAATTTAGACGTAAGAAGGAAATAGGCAAGAATTGGTTTACTAATAGGGTGGTCAACGAATGGAATAAACTTAGTAACCATGTAGTAAGCGCTGAAACTATCAGTTGTTTTAAGAAATGGTTAGACAGCTTTATGGAAGGGGATGACAGGTGGTGATGGATATGGAGCTGCATAGTGTGGGCCTTATGGTCTCTTGCAGTCTCCTTCATTCTTATGCTCTTATATTCTTAGGTTGGAACTGCCTAGTGTAGGCCTTATGGTCTCTTGCAGTCTCCTTCATTCTTATGTTCTTATGACTCGCACGGGTGCGCACATACTTTTCAGAGGAGGCAAAGTTTGTACACAACCAAATTTCTGCACGCACTCACATGAAAACATTGGAGGGAACTGTTAAGATTATAAATAAATATACCAGTATGCATATTTGTGACATGCATTATGGAGGAAAAAAGATAATGAAATGAAAATAGATATCGGAGTCAAAAACGTATCAAGACGTACGAAGATTGATGACGCGAAGCGACTCAGTTTCGAATCGGCAACACTGAAAACAGGAAATGAGTGAGTTATGAGAAGCGAGGATTGGGAGTGGAAAGAGATAGTGTGAACTTGGGACATTATGAGGAATTAAAAAAGACTTGGCCGGGCAGAAGTTTATGAAGAAGCGAGTTAAGGTATACATGAATTTACGAAGTGGTGATTGAGCAGATTTGTTGCCAGTAAGTGTAATTAAACAGGAACGTTGCTGCCCGTGTTTTATTCTGATTAATACTTGACAATTTTAGTCCAGTCATGGGAGAATCTGTGGACAAAACGGTAACACAATTCATCAAGATCTCATTGTCCTAAGTCTGTCTATCCCTCTATCAACAGAAGTTACCAATAGTCTTGCATTTAATCTGCACAGGGCCTCAGAATCATCAGGAGCAGTTTATATGTATCTATAGCCTCTGACACCCTACGGATTTAACACTGGCTCGTACATACATACATATACCAACGCTTTTTCCCCCTTACAAGGGAGGTAGCCAAAAAGGAAAAGGCATAAAATCATTCCCACCCATTCCATCCCTGAATACACTCCACACCCCCTCTTATCTTAGCACCTCCTGGATGATGGGTCATCCCTGCACCTTGTCCACTGCCCTGGGTCAGAAGCAGTGTCGCAAGACAGCACATCCACAGCAAGGCCACTTCATTAAATCGGCGACCCCCCCTCTCCGTCCCCCCATGCATAAAAGGAGAAGATGGGGAGAAATCCCTTCGGGCTGCGTCAAATTTTGCTCACACATACTACCTCACCCCCCATTCCACCTCATGCATCACAACATCATCCATATACAACCATTCTCCATTCACCCCTGTCTTCTGTCCTCTCCCATCCTTCCTCAACAGACATTCCCCTCTTCCCCAAAGCCCCCTTCACCCCATCCATCCACCTCATCCTAGGACAACCCCTCATGTTCACTCCCTCCACATCTGCCTTCCATACCTCTTTTACTAGTCTTTCTTCACTCATTCTTTCCATGAGTCCAAACCATCCTAATACTCTTTCATCAACCCTATCTCCCAACTCCCTTTCCACCCCCGTTCTTCTCCTCACCTCCTCATTTCTCGCTCTATCTAGCCTAGTAACCCCCCATCATACTTCTCAGACACCTCATCTCAAACACATTCAAACTCCTTCTCTCTTCCCCTCTTATGTTCCATGTTTCTGCCCCATACAGTGCTGTTGGCACAATCACTCCTTCATACAGTCTCCTCTTAGCATCCATTCCCAAATGTCTATTCCTCATTACACTCTTCAATCCACCAAGGTATTTACTCGCTTCTCTCTCAATCTACATTCTACCTCCACCTTCACTCCACCTTTTCCTGCCACATTTGCACCCAAGTATCTAAAACTATCCACTTCCTCCAGTCGCTCTCCCTTAATGCTCACTTCCAGTCTACTGCCACTTTCACCCCTTGTACATCTCATCACCTTACTTTTACCCACATTTATCTTTAGCTTTCTTCTATCACATACTCTCCCAAACTCTGTCACCAACTTCCTCAGTCCCTCCTCCGATCCTGCCACAAGCACAGTGTCGTCAGCAAACAACAGCTGGCTCACCTCCCACTTTTCTCGTAGCTATCAATTTTTTCTTCAGCTTTAGGGAACTCATGCTGAATACTTCAAGGACACATTAACCTCTGCAATACACAGACTTGAGGCTCAGCAAAAACATATTTGCGCACACATTAGCTGCCTGAAGTACGATGATGCATCACAATACACACATTGTAAAATATAGTTACAGCTGTTATACTCGTTCTCTTTTGCCCAGAATGTTTGTAACCACAGGATAAGAGAGTTGCTCAGCCACAACTACAAAATAACCAGGAAGCTGACACTGGCACCCTCGTGTACCCATTCGCACCTCATGATGCCTGGGTAGGCGTCATCGCATTCAAGGGGTCAATTCCCGTACACCGGACGTAAGTTCAAATCCCAGAGTGGACACAAAAATCGGATACTAGTAACAAGGCTTCACCTACACTCATCCTTGCACTGTATCAGACAAACCTGGGTGAGATCTACCTCCCGTTAGATCTATAGCGTGAGGTCTACCATAATTTGCACATATCCTAGGAATGACTTAGATAATTGGATTTCTAATTACATTCATATCAAGAAAGGTAAAAATAAATTTCCCTACATTTATTCTAGGGATACATAGGTCAGGTCATGTTTTCGATGTATTTGGGCAGTTCACATGTTTGACGGACAGGTGGGGGGAGTGTCCCAGAGGAATGCAGGTCACCTGGGTAGGCGACATATGGGTGGTAGACCTCACGCTATAGTAGCCCCCCGGTGCTTTATTCACATAACATGCACACAATACCCAGACACCAAAACTTTCTCCATATCCACCACTAAGTCTGTCTGGCAGACAACAACCATACAAACAGCTCCAGAGTCCCTTGTAAGTCCTCATCTAGGTGGGGGACATACACAATCGTGACAGATTAAAACAATGACATTCTAGATTAGTGGTCCTCAACCAGTGTACCACGTCCCTAAAGGGTGCCGCCAAAATTCAGGGCAAAAATTACTGTCACAATTATATTTTTGTATTGTCATCCATTTTTGTTCATTAAAGCAGCATCAGTATAAAGATGAGTATTTTCCATATTATCCAGGGACAAAATTTTGTTCCACTGATGTTGAATCAACAAAATAGACAAACCAGAATTTAGATTTTCTAATAAGGGTGCCGGGGACTTCTGAAAGGCTTGGCAAGGGTGCATCAACCTTCAAGCCAGAAAAGGTTGGGAACCACTGCTCTAGATGTTGCTCTAGAATGATAAGAGCTTCTCAAGTGTCATATTCTATTAGACTTTAATCAAGTTTGTACATACATATACCAAAGGCCTTTTCCCCTTTACAAGGGAGGTAGCCAAAAAGAAAAAGGCAGAAAAACGATCCTCACCCATTCCATCCCTAAATACACTCCACTCCCCTCCACCCTCCCTCTTATTTTGGCAACTCCTGGATGACAGGTCATCCCCGCATCTTGTCCACTGCCCTGGGTCAGAGGCAGTGTCGCAAGACACAGCACATCCACAGCAATGCCGCTTCATTAAATCGGCAACCCCCCCCCTTCGTCCCCTCTGTCATCCACCCTATCTCCCAACTTCCTTACCACCCCTGTTCTCCTTCTCATTTTACATGTTTATAATCTTGGCATTTTATCTAAAGGCATTCTCCAACTTTTTCTAACATCTTTGTGGGGGAGGAAATAAATCCAATCTTTCCAAGAAAGATATATTGATACGAAAAGGGAAAATGACGTGAAAAGAAAGATCACACTTTCAATACCTCTGTTCTAAGCTAACCTCTTGGGTTCCATAACTCATGTTGCCGTGTATTTATTTACACACGATTACAAAGGTGGAGCATGCCAACAGGAGACCTTTTGGTCCATATCTAGGTCGGATGAAAAAAAAAATTATAATGATAATTAAATAAAAACTATAATAATGTAAATAATAAATAAAATACATAAATAAATGTATAGGTATAGTTAACTAATAAACAAACAGGTAAATAGAAAATAATGATAAATTGAAAGGTAACTAATAATAAATGAGAATCAAGCAAATAATATTAACAAACAGACAGGTGATAACAAAACAAATAATATCAAATAAATGATAGTCACTACAGCATCTTGCTTAGGAGCTTATCTAACTTGGTGATGCTCAGCAGGAAGCTTCACTGTGCTCAGCCAGCACGCCGTGTCCGCCTACATTGCTCCACTGGCTTAACTAGTGAATTCTCTTAGTTACGCATCCCTGGATTATTTGTTTGGTTCTCATATATTATTAGTTATATGTCAATTTATCATTATTTACTACTTACCTGTTTGTTTATTATTTAACTATGCCTATGCATTTATTTATTTTATCTATTACTTAGATTATTATAATTTTTACTTAAATATCTATTTATTTATCATTATTTGTATTTTTGCATTTGACCTAGATATGGACCAAAAGGTCTCATGTCAGCATGCTCAGCCTCTGTAATCCTTTGAAATGAAAGTTATTGTAGAGTTAAGTTCCTGTATTTCCATCTGGTACTGGTTTAACATAACAGTAGCCTCCTCTGCGGTCGGAAATGCTTACTTCTGTTTTGTTTGTTAAATTTGGCACTAGCAACCCTCCAGGTAACTGGCCACAACCGCCAGTTGGACTCATTTGATTTGATGGTGTTTGGTAGATAGCCGCACTCCACAAGGCCAAATCGTAGCGTCCACCTCCAAGTTTCTGCCACCTTCACAAGGGAATTTTGTCCATTCAGGTGACCTGGGACATCTTCTAATTTAGCCAGGAACATATCCACTGGATATTTGAAAGATTCCACCGAGCAATTTGTTTTATCTCGTATATCTCTAGGTATGCATTTAAACAGTCTTTAGCACAGTGATCCTCAAACTATGGGTCACGACCCAAAGTTGTGTTGCGAGATCAATTTTGATGGGTCACAGGGACACAGAAAATTCTCACGTTTTCAGAGTATTTCAAATACTTGGCTTATTAAATTTTTCATGAAAGTGGCAGTTGCAGACAAGACTGACAAGTTAAACACCATATGAGGACTGAGCCTTTATTTGTATGACGTTTCGCTTATTACAGCTTTTTCAAGTAATAAGCGAAATGTCGTATAAATAAAGGCTCTGTCCTAATATGGTGTTTAACTCGTCAATTAAATTCCTTTTAACCACACATTACTTATGTAATGTGTGTTCATCCTTCCCCCTCATCCACATAATTTTTTCCCAAAGTAAAGGGTATATATCACTGTCCATTTTCTTTCTCTTTACTTTATTCTGGGTCGCAAAGGATCGAAATGTTCCAAATAGGGTCGCTCATGAAAAACTTTGAGAACCACTGATCAAACAGATTTCCACCTGAAACTATTACATTGTATAGTTCCTGCTCTTCTATAAGTCACTTGGGGGAGGTATTAGGATGGTTTGGACACATGGAGGGAATGAGTGAGGAAAGCCTAGTAAAAGAGGTGTGGAAGGCAGATGTTGAGGGAGTGAACATGAGGGGGAGATCTAGGATGAGATGGATGGATGGGGTAAAAGGGGCATTACAAAAGAGGAATGTCTGTTGAGGAAGGATGGGAGAGGACAGAAGACAGTGGTGAATGGAGAATGGTTGTGTATGGATGATGATGTGATACATGAGGTGGAATGGGGGGGCGAGGTAGTATGTGTGAAAAACAATTTAACATAGCCCGAAGGGATATCTCCCTGTCTTCTTCTTTTCTGCATGGGGGGGGGGAGGGAGGGAGGGAGGGAGGGAGGGAGGGAGGGAGAGAGAGAGAGAGAGAGAGAGAGAGAGAGTCACCAATTTAATGAAGCAGCCTTGCTGTGGATGTGCTGTGTCTTGAGTAACTGCTTCTGACCCAGGGTAGTGGTCAAAATGCTGGGATGACCCATCATCCAGGAGTTGCCAAGATAAGAGGGAGGGTAGAGGGTGGAGGGAAGTGGAGTGTATTAGGGATGGAATGGGTGGGAGTGGTTTTTATGCCTTTGTTTTTTTTTGGCTACCTCCCATGTAAGGGGGGAAAATGCCTTGGTATATGTATGTATGTACTTGAAAAAAAAAAGTTCTGTATTGATGTATGGATAGATTGAGAGTTGGCCACTACAGAATGAGGTGTTGTCACATGTAGTGACTGCATCTAGGGCAGTCTGAGCCCCAATTTTCTATATTCATATTCTATTATTTCAAAAGGATGACCCATCATCTAGGAGGAGCCAAGAAAAGAGGGAGGGAAGGGTGGTGAATGGGAGTAGAGTATGTTGGGGATGGAATGGGTGAGAGTGGATTTTATGCCTTTGACTTTGGCTACCTCCCTCGCAAGAGGGAAAAAGCCTTTGGTATATGTATGTATGTGTCCATGATGCTAATAGGAACACGGGTACATGTGTTCACTTATGCAAAATAGACCACTTGGAAAAGAAACTAACAAAGCAGAGCGCTTATGTATATTACATCTTCAGTGCAAAAAGTACATAGTTGAAAATGCATAGTTTATATATACATGTAAACTGTCCTTGTTCCTTCTTCATGTATATATAAACAATGTATTTCTACCCAACTCTGTACTTTTTGCACTGAAGATGTAATATACGAAAGCGCTCTCCTTTGTTAGTTTCTTTTTCCGAGTGGTCTACTTTGTATATATGTGTATACCAAAGGCCTCTCCTCCTTTTATGAAGTTCGAAGTTACTCAACGACAGACTAATCTTGGTCATGTCTGATGAAAACATTGCCCTAAATCTTAAGGAGCATTGATGGAAGCGAACAACCATTAATATAGGGCAATATTGACATCTCCAATCTCTCTGGCAAGTGCAGTTACATTTGTGTATTAGGTATGAGTGTCACATAGCCAACTATAGCCAAAGTGAATGTGCTGAGGCTGTAGCACTGGCGTCACAGGCCCATTAGGGCCTCTTCCAGAAATTCGTCCATGTAAGTCCATTACCCCTAATATGTAACATTATTGTCCTAAACCTTTTTCATAGCCCTTACCCCACGATATTTCAGACAATTTTCTCATACACTCCTCCAACACAAATACAATGCAAACAAAGGATTACAAAGGCAGAGCATGCCGACCGGAGACCTTTTTGTCCATATCTAGGTCAGATGTGAAAAAGAAATCACAATAATGATAAATAAATAAATAAAAACTATAACATTGTAAATAATAAATAAAATACATAAACAAATGCATAGGTATAGTTAAGTAATAAACAAACAGGTAAATAGTAAATAATAATGAGGATCAAGCAAATAATAATAAACAGACAAATGATAACAAAACAAATAATACAAAATAAACATATGAAAATGATACCAATACAAACCTTGCTTTGCTTTCTCATGGTAAAAACACAGTGCCACTTGCACTGGCTATCATGTCTCGTACCCCAAGGTTAAGAACCACTGTCTTAAACTATTTCAGTACCTTAATTTCATAGTAAGAGGGAAGGGGGTCAAAAGCTTCAGAGAGGAAATAGGATCTACTGGATAAAGTAAACAAATAAAAAAATATCTAACAAGGAAGTGAGCTGCTACACAATATTTCTCAGTTTTATCATAAATGTGTTTGACAATTTATATTTTGGGTTTTGTGGAAGTAGTAGTTGCTGTACTGTGGTAGGGAGGCAATTATTACTATTCTATTTTTTATATAAATTTTCCAATATCATTTCTTTGTTTCTTCATATGGTATATTTAGTTATTTTATTGTTATTAGCTTTTCATTAATTCCCATGACATTACTTTCATTAGAAAATTGCTACAAATAAATAATAATAAGGCCTGTCCCAGACTCCATCACAACTTCACATATCTAGGGACATGTCTTGTTAATTGCACCCCATTAAGGATAAGAAGACTAACTAACATCACACCAGAAAGCTTTGGGAAAAAAAAAAGTCAGCTACTTTAGTACAACAATGGAAATAAGTTTACATGCTTTTTTTGTGTTATCCTCAGCAATTGTAATTGTTATTTCGAAGTATGTGTTCTCTTCATTATCTGCACTCAATGTATATTGATTCAATGCCAAATAAAATTATCATTATTATGACAAGTGGTTACAAACAGAAGCTAACCAGGCCACTATTCCCAAGTATGTCAATTACACAACTAACACACTCCAACCATTAAGGCAGACTTAGAGACATGGCACTGCCTGGAGACGGCAGACACCTACATCAGGTGCATCCTTAGACGAAATAGGTTGCCCGAAAAATTATCACCCCAGAACGCTCACCTAAAGAATCATCACCCCATGAGACCCCACCTAAAGAATTGTCACCCCATGAGATCCCACCTGAAGAATTATCACCCCAGAACACCAAATATTAACAGTGGAATAAACATTAGGTTAGGCTGAATGAGGGTTATGCTTATTGTCATCAACTTATACAAATGAAGAATCATAAACCCAGGATGATGGCCCACATGAAGAATTGTCACCCCATGAGATCCCACCTGAAGAATTGTCACCCCAGTACGCTGAATATCAACAGTGGAATAAAGATTAGATTAGGTTAGGTTAGGTTGAATATGGGTTATGCTTATTGTCATCAACTTATACAACCGAAGAATTGCAAATCCTAGGATGGACCACACGAACAATTGTCACCCTAAGATGGCACACATGAAGAATTGTCACCCTAGGTTAGCCCACATGAAGAATTGTCACCCTAGGATAGCCCACAGGAAGAAATGTCACCCTAGGATAGTACATGTGAAGAAACGTCACCCTAGGATACCCCACATGAAGAATTGTCACCCTGTCAAAGACTGGGGTGACAATTCTTCATGTGATCCGATGAAATTATACAAAGCAAGCAATGACGATAATAATAATAATAATTGAAAGCTAACCAGACACGTTTATAGCCTTCCCATTTAGAGCAAAATACGAGGCACCTGATACGAAGGGCAGTGTGCAGGTAACTAAAGAATGCCAGAATGGAGTAGATTAGGCTTGGCCAAAGATCCAAAAGAACTTGTCGAGAATTTGATATCCTTAAGGACACATACCGCCCTAATTTCAAATTGACAGCTATCTAACAATGATTTTTGCGCGCATGCAGGGAAAGCAGAAACTTAATGCTTAGAGGAACTAGAGGATAAGGAGGGCTGGCACTATGATTCTAAACCCAAGCCCCGCTCTCCTGTCAAGCCTTGATTCAACACCTTAGACATGGTATAGGAACCAAAATATGGGGGACTGCAAGAGACCATAGAGCCTACACTTGACTTCTCTCCCATCTCCAGCATAGCTACTAGACTCGATCATGGTCATGCTCCAAGATGCTCCGGGTCCGACGTAAATTCTTTACTGACCAAGAATCACTCCCCATTTTTCCTTCACAAACGACAACAGCTGACATTTACAATTTAGACATTTTTTCTTATTGTGCTGTCAAGCTCAATGGTGTAATTCGAGCACTTGCGCACTGCAACCCCAGTCTGTCTTGCAATCACCATTAATTGTCATCATGCTAGGGTGGGATCTTCACAGTCACCTTCCCTAACCTGACTGGCTTTCGTCAAATGGTGAAGCCAACTTAATACTAACCAGATTAAGAGCATCTTTATGTCTACTCCCATGTAGTTAAAATTTAATTTTTACTTGATATTTTCCCTTTTGTCTTTAAGAGAAAATATGCAGATTACATTCTGAAATACATGGTGTTCAACTTAAAATAATAATAATAATAGTAATAACAATAATAATGACAATAATTATGGTAATAATAACAACAAATATGGAGCTATTTTTGTTTTTTTCCTGGAATAATAACAAGTTATTGACATTTCATTACCGCCATGGCTTGGCTTGACTAAGGAGGCAATCTTAGAATCTCCCTCAGGATTTTCCCTTTCCCTCATCCCTAAATTAAATAAATATCTTCATTTCAATTTTGCATGAAATTTTGCCTCCCACGTCACAAGTCCCTCCATTTCGTTGGCAAATTTGTCTCCAATATACTCGTTTTATTTCAGCTACATACCACACATTTCCTCGCATAATTGAACGTACTTGTACGGTATAAAAATCATGTATTCCTCAACCAGCTACCTACTTGTATACTTGAAGTTCATACGCAAGCGCGTTCTGGCTTACCTTTATTTGGTTCAGTGTGACAGTCAGCAGTCAAAATAACAGTGCACTAGACCACCCCCAACACCCCCCACGAGATCTGACTCCATACTCAATTGTCACTTGAGCGCTGCGACAAACAAATAAAGAGAACAATAAAAAAACAAACTGTTTATTAACAAGAGCCCCCGTTCATTTAACAAAGACAAGAGAGCTTCCCCTTCAAGCCGTGCCTTCCTTCTAAGCTCAGCTCATATCACTCACCCTATTGATGCAAACATTAATTCCAAGGGACGTTAAGTACGGTTTCTGACACAATAGTACAATATCAAATTCACAGTTCACTAGTGGGGCGGCGCACGGAAAAAAAGAGAAACACAGAAGAAAATGTGCGTGGCAGATAGCACCCTGTGTCATCCACTTCACAGCTAAAGTCAGACTGAGCAACCCAGTCGCCGATGACAAAAACAAAATAGCAATGCGACCTGCGCGTAGCTGCCGTCTGGCGTTCGAATAGTCACGCTAGTTTAAAAATATTATGTTTATTCATCCAAGGCCACATTGCAAAACATATGCAAAAATTAATCAAACACGTTTATATCATTTGTATATATGACCCACGAATATGAAGTCTGTAGAGCACTAGGCTTGTGTAGGGTGCGTGATTGAAGCAAACGATGGACCATACCCTGGGGCGGCTCTTGCTTATTGACCTACAATCCCGCTCCACATCACCTGCAAAACACCGATTACTTCTCTCAAATCTCGTTTTGTAAAGCCACGGGGGGCCCTGGCATATTTATTAATCGTGCTGCGGAAGGTCTATTAGCTCTTCCGTTGGTTGAAGCCTGGAGAAACCTGACAAATCCTTCATTGGTCGGGTTAATTCAGGGTAGTGAGAAGTTAGACCCGGCGACATTAATGAATTGTATCCGGTTTATGTGGCTACACTCGCCACGTACTCGGCACTTGGTGATAGTCGCCTGCATGCCTGAAATGATACTGGGGCTCGATTATCTCCTCTTTCTTTCAAATATCATGCGTCGCAGGAAAAGCCCTGCCTGAAACGACCCACAGCTGGGATGTACATACGGATACCATGAGCAAGTCACGTAACAAGGGGAGAGGAGAAGGAAGAAGAAGAAAAAACAACCCAACACGCTCACCCACGCACATACGCACGCACAAAAAATAAAAACACCCGCACACATACATACAACGGATGCGGGAATTCTCACGACCAAATATATACTTGTAAATCAATATAAACTCGTTCTGCTAAAATTCTAGACGACGGCACGAGGGGCCAGAAACTTCCTAGAGATATTTGGATCATGATGAAGGTAGAAATTGACATCATCCTCGCCTGGTGACGTTATTGGTGTCACCTTCGATCATGCGGCCCTGACGTGACACATCAGAGATTTATTATTTATAGGCGGGGGCGAAATGGCTGTGGAAGTCTTACAAGGCTCTTTCGAAGTTCCAACCCAGGGACGCCAACCCGCCTTGATATGTTTTGCCAATTTATTAACACGAATCTCACCTCATTTCACTCCAATAAACCTGGTTCAAGGTGAATGAGATTATATTTGCAAGCGGGCATGCAACGGGTGTGGGAATCGCGCCTAAAGTGAGAGAAGAGTATGTAAAAGGGAAAGGAAATGACCTCTGACCTCTACAAGCGGGCTGTGTTTCTCGACTCGCCACACCGCTTTCGATTCAGCGCTAAATATATACTTGGGCTTGTTCATGTCAGTTCGGTGGATTTTTTCTTTGCCTTGTGTTATCAAACATAATGCTCGTACGATCTATTTCGCAGTTGGAATGCAATTACTGGGCTAAAAGAAAATAAACTAAATTTATTTGCATGGCGATAGACCTTAGAGAAATACAATCCATCTAATTAGCATCATAAATATTCTAAGAGAAACACGATGGAGTGCACAATAGCCCGTTTGTAAAATAGCCGTTATTTTCATACTTCGGAGGGGTGAAGGGGGTGGAGGAGAGGCAGCTCGTGGAGGGGGCGGGAGGGAAAAGCTCGTGGAGGGGGACGGGAGGGGGCAGCTCGTGGAGGGGGACGGGAGGGGGCAGCTCGTGGAAGGGGGGGGGCGGGAGGGAGCAAAGCTGAATGGGAGGGGATGGGGGGCGACTGAGGGCAATCGTTCCTCACAGGCTCGACAAACTTATGGGAAGGGGGCATGGTAGCCTGGGTAGAAAATACTCATTAAAATCATAATGATTT
>NC_134788.1:35726702-35729202 GCF_046742065.1 Oratosquilla oratoria
TTCATCTATTTATTACTTCTTACTTCTGCTCTCAGGTAGGCCTGTCAGTTGGGCCAGCCAGCACACTTTTCCAGGTTGTTCTCTCAAAGCTTCCTTCTTCCCTCAAATCCTCTATCTTTCCAAATCCATTTGCCTCTAGGATTTCAATTCCATCTTTCCATCTTTTCTTCGGTCGACCTCTAGATCTGCTACCTTCTGGTCTCCAGTTTCATATTTTCTTTGTAATTCTCTCTTCATCCATTCTCTCCACGTGCCCAAGCCACCTTAGTTGTGCCTTTTCTATTTTGCTTCTAATTGATGTTACTCCAATCATTTATCTTATTTCATCATTTCTAATTCGATCTCTTTTGGTTTCATTTACTATTGCTCTTAACGCTTTCATTTCTGCCGACTGAATTCTGCTCCAGTCTCTTGATGTTAATGTCCAGCTTTCAGCAGCAGATATTAAGATTGGTACCAAAACTGATTAAAAAATAGTTTTCTTTGCCTCCGTAGGTACATTTATATCTTTTAGGATAGGGTACAAGGCGCTGACACCTCTACTGTACTTTGATATTCTTTCAGTTATCTCTTCTCTATTCTTGCATTCATCTTTTTAAATACGCCTCCCAGATACTTAACACACTGTACTTCTTTAACATTTTCATTTTCAATCATTATTTCTGTAATGTCATGATTTTCTTTTGTGATGGTTAGTATTTCAGTCTTCTGAATATTAATGCTTGGCCCCGCCTCATCAAAGCATATTTTCCAACAATTTAGAGCTCTTTCTAACTGTAATCTGTCGTTACTCCAGCAGGCAATGTCATCTACATACACTAGTACATCTCCATTCCCTTCTCCTTGATCTCTTATTCTATTTTTATACTTTTTAATAATGCTATCCATATATGCTATGAATAATAATGGGGACAACACACGTCCTTGTTTCACTCCTGTTGTTATATCAAACCATTCATCTTTCTATGGCTTTCTGCAGTTTGCTTGTCATTTCATATTCCTCCACTAAACATTTCCATAATTTGTTTCTTGGAACGAAGTCAAATGCTTTTCCTAAGTCTATAAAAGCACAATACAATTGTTTTTATACTCCCAGCATTTTTCCATGACCATTCTTAAAATAAAAATGGGGTCAGACGTACTTCTATCTTTTCTATATCCAAATTGTTCTTCTCCTAGCTTCGGCTCTATCACTGTTCTTGCTCTCTTTTCTAAGATTCTTTCATAAAGTTTAGTTACTTGATTGATGAGAGAGATACCTCTGTAATTACCACAGAAACCTGAGTCGCCTTTACCTTTATAGACCGGTAGTGTAATGGTCTTGCCCCAATTTTGTGGAATAGTTTCTTCTCTCCAGGCCTTGTTTAATATTGTCAATATCTTCTTTTTTATGGCATCACTTCCCTCCTTTATCAGCTCGACCGGTAAGGCATCACATCCCGGTGCTTTATCGTTTTTCATCTTCTTCAGGGCTTCTTCTAGCTCGTTTCTTTTTATTTCATCATCTTGGTCTTGTCACTCTTTAACGTCCTCTTCGTTCTCTATACCTTCATCTACGTCTTCACCTCCCCCATTCAGTAGTTTTTTTGTTTTTTAATAATAATAAATCTGCCATTTCTCGTTTATCTTGTTGGGTTCTACAATAACATTACCTTTGTCATCTTTAATGTTATGCACCATACTCTTATCTTTCCTATGTGATTTTGCTAATCCAAAGATTGTCTTCTTACTACCATTTAGATCTTGTTCTATTGTCTCTCTTGTGCCGTTCTCTTCACTTCTTCTGCCTTATTTCTTGAAGTGACAGACTCTATTATTCTTTCAGGTGTTTTATGTCTCAACCACTTTCCTAGTGCCTTCACTTTTTCTTTTACTGCACACTTTACTTCCTCTGTCCACCATGGTGTATGTCTTTTCTTACTTCCTCTCACCATTTTTGTTCCTAACGTTTCTTCTGCGACACCTTTAACTGTTTCCTGCAGCTGCTTCCTCTCTGAGATTAATTTTCTCGTCTACTACTACCTGATACTTGTCTTTTGTTTCAGCATCTTTTAATGACTGAACTTTGATGACTTTTCTCTTTTGTGTTTGTCTTTGCTATATCTTCTTAATATTTAAATCTCCAGTTAGAAGTCTGTGATCTGAATTTAGCGAATCACCTGGTAGAACTTTCACGTTGTTGAATAATCTTTTATCTGATGTCAGCATGTGGTCAATAATGGACCTTTGGTCAAACTGATCGGTTAACTGATTCCATCTGTATCTTGAATGCCTATGTTCATCTTTATGTTTAAAAAAGCCGTTCATAATCGCCCGTCTATTACTCATGCATAAATCGATAAGATTTTCCCCTTCTCTGTTTTTCACCTCTTCTCCAAAGGGGTCAATGATGTCCTGTATACCTCTTCTGTCCTGTCCAACCCTAGCATTAAAATCACCCATGATTATAGTGACATTATCTGGGTTCATATCAATGTTATCCTCCAGCATCTCAAAAAAT